>NC_091088.1:46585000-46885000 GCF_032405125.1 Capricornis sumatraensis
TGGACTAAGGAGAGAGCCGGGCCTCTCGCTGTGTGACGCGGGTGTCCCAGCTGCCTCCTCTGCCACCCGTCGTGCTCACCTGCAGCCCCTGTGGGCTGCCTGGTCTGCTGTGTGGACTGCTGCCCGTCTCCTACTTGTGGGCGGGATGAATTAACTCGCCTCTAAGCAAATACTGGGGGCCAAAACCAAAAGGAAAATGAGGCCAGGGAGTCCAGGCTGTTGTCAGTCATTTGGTTGGATCTGCGTTTCTCCTAGAAGAAACCCTGGGAAGAAAGCCCTGGAGGAGGTAATAACGGTGTCTTTCACAATGGAAAGGTCAACGGACCTGTGTATATTGAGTGACTCAGTGGGCCAGCCCTTTACTCAGCTTTGTAGGTGATTACGAGACAGGCAAATCTACGGGGTCCTCTTGGTAAGCAGGCTGGAGTCAAAACGCATGAGAAAAATGAGAGAGCAGCCCGGAGCAGCATGTCATTGTGCAGAATCGTCCAGAGGAGGTTCGGAGGATTCGAGGCTGTGCTCGGGAGGCCCAGGTGGTGCGGCCGAGTGGGAACACGTGAGGAGGCAGGAGGGAGAAGGCTGGGTGCCACAGACGTGGGTGTCGGGGTGTGGCGGAAGTCTCCAGGTCAGTGCAGCAGCGGGGACGTGTCCGCGTCCCCTCGCCCAGGGTCCTGCATGGGCTCTTTCCACTTCCTGGCTCTCTGGCCCCTCCTCTCTCTCCCTGATCACTGCCCTTCCTGCCGAAGCCTCTTTGAAATTTGACTAAGGTTACGAGCACGTATTTCAGCATTTCTGGATGCAATTTGGTATCAGAGCAAAGAATCAAAGGATATTTGCTATCACTTTAAAGTATGTTTCTCTCCCTCTTTCTCTGAGCACCTGACCCCACAATAATCACTGGCTTTGAAATAATAGACCCATCATAATTATGAGAATTAGTCTGGAGGCTTCTGCCTTATTTGCTCAACTGAGGTTACTGAGGCCGTCTTTAGAGGTGGAAAGGGTGTCCTGGACCATCTCAGCTGAGATGGCAAATACAGAGCTGTGCCTGCTGAGTGGGGGCTGCCAGGAAGCAAGAGTGAGGGAGGGGGCTGGGAGCAGGGAGAAAGCCCCCAGTACCCACCCCAAGAGCTGCTGCCCCTTGGGGACCTTGGACCCAGCGTTGTGAGAGAACGGTTTTTTTAGCAGAGGCTGAAACCAAGACCATGTGTGAAATGCCCCAAGTTTGTAAATGTTAAAAATAAATTTGGCACATGAGGACCCTGAGTAACGAGTGAGCTCTCCATCAGGTTGCTACCCCTGCTAGTTACAGAAGTGGAAACAGAGGCCCAGGCAGGGGAAAGAACATGGGCTAGCTCATTAAGGTGGTGGACACTTGTGTCCCCTCTGCCTCTTTGGTCCAAGCCCCGAGGTGTTGCAAAGCCAGACTGAGTCAACACTCTGAGCTGGCTCTGTGACCGACCCGTTCCAGGCGGTGGGTCAGTGGCTACGTTGCAGCCCTTGGACAGCAGGCAGGGAAGCCCAGGGCTCTTACAGAGGGCAGCTTCAAGGTTCTCCTAGGGTATTTAAGGAATAGAGCCAGAGTTAATGCTGAACTCTTTCTTTGACTTAATTTATTATAATGTATGTGGCTAAAATGTAGATCACACTGCTGTTTTGGATCTCCATTTTGATTCCCAAAATTGCAATCATGATAGGTGGATTATAACCGTGCTTTAACATACAGATGAGGAAATGTATTCCTGTGCAATTTCCCCCTAAGGAGAAGTCAGAGGATAAAGGGCAGGAGTTTTGAATAACCTTGCAACATTTAGTTGTCTCTCTCGGTTATGGGATAGAAATTGGCATTACAGGACGATATGTGTTGTGACTCCAGTGCTGCTTTGAATTTTAGTGTGAAGGAGCTTCCAAAGGGAAGGGAGAAAGCGATTTTCCTTATTAGAAATTGTCACCAGGATCTAATCTACATCCAAAGTGGTGTCACAAAGTGTTAAGTAAACATGAAGTACCTACTATGTGCCAGGCACCTTGCCAGCAGGCTGGGAATGCCATGGCAAAGCAGACAGACCGAAGAATCGCTGGAGAACTGAGCTCTAGCAGGCAACACTGGGTGGTGCTGAGCAGGGGTGAGCTGGGGAGGAGGCTGAGGTGGGGGGTGGGAGCTGTGAGAGCAGCTGGAGGGCCGGGGGTGGCAGGCCAAGGGAAAGGAGGGTGCAGGAAGCCTCACACAGAGGGGAAAGTGGAGTATTCCTCATGTTGGGGGTATGTGCATGTGGTGGGGTTGCCTCCAAGAACATATGTCTGGGCAGACTTTTCCTCGGGTCCAGATACTCAGCAGATGAACCGAGGAGAACAAATGTCCTGATGAGCTGCCCCAGGGCCTGGACTCTGCTCTCCCCACCAGCCCAGGTCCTGGACTGGCACCCACTCAACCTCTCCAATGCACACTGAGGGTTCTGTTTGAATTCTGCCACCTGCCACTCTCACCCCCGCATCTGGGCCGGGGCTCTTGAGAGCTGTGAGAACCACACCCCCACTCCCCTTCCCTGCTGTGAGAGCTGGCTGTGGCTGTCCCTACACAGCGCAAGCCCTGGACTCTGTGTCACTAGGGCAGGTCAGTGCAGGAGAGTATAGGGAGTCTCAAAACGGGGGCCTCCTTTGGCCGCACCGTGTGGAATGACCACCCAGCCTTCCCAACACCATTCATTCATTCATTCTCATCAGTATTTACTGAGCACCTACTCTGTTTCAGGAGGTTTTGCATGCATGTCAGTCACTCAGTCGTGTCCGACTCTTTGCAACCCCATGGACTGTAGCCCGCCAGGCTCCTCTGTCCGTGGACTATTCCAGGCAAGAATGCTAGAGTGGGTTGCCATTTCCTCCTCCAGTGGGTCTTCCCAGTGCAGGGATGGAGCCCATGTTCCATCCTTCCCAATGCAGGTCCTGCGTCTCCTGCATTGGTAGGCGGAGTCTTTACCACTGAACCACCGGGGAAGCCCCAGGAGGTTTTAGGGAGATAATATTGAAAAAACAGACTGCACCCAGCTTGTAAAGTGTAGACAAGCTAGTAGGAGAGAGAAATTAAGCAGGTATCATATATATATATGGCAAATACAAACTCTGAGAGGTGTGTCATGAAGGTTTCATTCTAGGGTAATTGGGGTTGACCTGACTCAGTGTGTAAGTACAAGAATGTCTTCCAAGAAAGTGGCGTTGGAGCTGAACTCTCAAGAAAGAGAGTGAACTCTCAAGAATGAACACATCAACCAGGCACGAGGGAGGTGATGTGCTAGGGTTTGGGGTGTATGTTCCAGGAAGAGGGATGAGTGTGTATTGAGATTCTGAGGTCCATCAAAGAGAAAGTTCTCACCTTTCTCTTTCTGGAGGGTCAGTAGAGCTGCCTTGGGCTCTTAGATGTTCTGGGAATGCCCTGGACAGACCCAGGCAGGACTGTGAGTGGCATCTCCTTGTCCCCCTGAAGCCTTGTCATGGAAAGCTCCCAGCTCACATCACATCACAGTCCCAACTCACGTCCCAGTGCCTGAAAGGTGGCTGTAAAATTCTTTCCCAATATTGGGGTGTGGGCATGAGCTGGTCAGAAGGCCTCTGGGGTACAGGACTGAGGGGCCTGGCATGTCTGGGCAGATGGGGTGCTCTGTGAAGATGTTCAGAAGCAGCCAGCCTGTCGCCCTTTAACACCAGCCATCTCATGAAAGGTATGTAGGATGGTGAGGCCTGAACTGCCCCGAATGGTAACTGCTGCTGTCTCTCCTTGTCATCCCAGTCTGATACCTTCCCCCTGGTCTTCCTCCTCGCCCTTCCTCCTCACCCACTCATCTCAAAGGGATGATCTGAGCAAGTCTGTCTTGTCTAGGAAGTGTCTTGGGAGAAGGTGTTAAACTGTAACTTCAGGATTAGAACAGAGCACGCGTGGAAGCTTGTTCATGGGTTTCCCACCACAGAGGCTGGTGCCGCTTTGCACCCCGGAGATGACCTTTCCAGCTTGGCAGTGTGCTGGGGGAGGGCGCTGACCATGAGCTGGGCTCCTATGGTGATGCTGTTGTATGAAACATCACCTCTGGTTTATCCTAGTTATCTGTGTAGGTAGGTCAAGAGTAGGTCTGGACCTGCGTAGTTCAGGGGAACTGTCAGTTGGGATTGTATCACATGCCTTTTCCTCACATTATGTCATTTAGTTTTCACAAGGGATTGTAAAGTAGTGCTGTTATGCCCACTTTACAGACAGTATTTACAGTCTGGGCAAGGCTAGGGGAAGCATCTACAGAGGTGTAGCCCGGAAGTGGCAGGTCCAGTTTGGAAAACCCAGAGCTTGCTGTCTCAAAGCCAGTGACTTTCCCACTTGCCTGTGATAGCTCTGCAAGGTTTAAGGTATATTAAGGCCTTGCAAATCCCCTATCTCATGAAACACTCAGATTCCTTTGTAAGTACCATTATCCAATTAGTATCCAGTTATACAGATTAGGAAGCTAAAGTTCACGACGCTTTAGTGGTTTGCTTGGAATTCAGAGTTTAAACTCAAACTCAGATCTCGGAGTCAAACACTTCTAGGTGTTTTGAGGTGACCCCTTCTGGCTGACAGTCTCTGTGCATGCCTGGGGACCTTGGGGACAATTTCCTCGGTCCCACCACCCCTCCCTCTACAAGGAAGACTGCTTGTCCTTGTCCCCTCCTTCCCTGGGCCTCCTTGGCAGACAAACTCATTTGCTGGTCCCTTGCGAAGATTTGTTTGGACTGATCTATGGGATTGCTAGAACCTGGAGGTTTCCCTTTGAGAATTTTGCCAACACTTGATACTTTCATCCGGGCTCAAAGGAAGAATGAGCAGACTTGACCTTCCTGTTTGAAGCTGCTCCCCAGGAAGCTAGTCCCCAGGGGTCAGTTCATTCATTCGCGCATCATTCATTCATGCATGAGCTGGATGAGTGATGGTTGGATGCCTACTACGTGCCAGATATGGAGGAAGACTTCTCTGGTCCTCTTGTCCTCTGCCAGTTATAAGCTAGAAGGAGAACAAAATCCACACTCTTCACCTGGCCAGAGAAGCTAGTTGCGGGCCCACTCAGGATATAAAGGTAACCAGGAGCTATCTGAGGTTTATAGCACAGCTTCATTTGTAGTTGAGAAAGGCTACGCCTATGGTTATCAGAAAGCAAAGTTACCTTCAAGCAGTGTCCGGGGGTCATGAGGAGGAAAACAGCAAAAACTTCACTGAGCATGTCACAGTCGTATTGTCCAAAGTCCACTCCCCAGCCAGGAGCCTAGGGGCTCGGGGGGGCATCAACCTTGCCAGGACGCAGACACTGGACCACTCGTGGGGAAGGCCATTCTCCAGGGCATCGGCTCCAGCTTTGTTTTGCTGGCATGCACCAAGACAGTGGTCAGCGTGGTGACCTTGGCTGTCTCCTTGGCTCCTCTGCTTTGTGGCCTGAGCCAAGTCCAAAGGGTTCGTCCTTTGGAGATCTATCAGCCAGGCAAAACAGCTCCAGAAAAATGTTTGTACCGTGATGGGCAGAGCTGGATAGAATTTTTTTTGCTAATTTTTATATGTCAGCTAAAGTATTTATTACTACAAAGTGTTTAAAGTTTCAGCATTTATTAAAAAAAATTTAAATCTTGATCCATTGATATTATTCTTCTGATAAAGGTTCTCAAATTAAAAGGGCTAGATAAGTCAGTGCAGCTCAGAAATGGCAGTAACTTCAGAGCTGGCAATTGACACTTGTTTTCTGCCACTGTTTACTCTTCAATGAAAAATGCATATTTACCATAGCAACCTCCTGATCACGTGGTGCCCTATCTTACCCGCTACCCTCTAAAACAGAATAGCTTCTTAAAGAAACACACACATTCTAATATGTATGCTTTTCAGATGCAAAAATGTGTTCTTTATAAGGAAGCCCTCTTGCCTGGGATTTAATGCTAATAAACATGTCATCTTTATAGAAATCATTTTGGTCCTGTGTCTTAAATTTTAAGGCATTCACCCTGAAAATCAAAATAAAATTACTCTTGGAAGGACTTTTGATTATCTTGAGAGTTTGTTGATCATTTGTTTTAATACAATTTTAAAATAATGTATATTTGGATGTATACATGCATAGGTATATATATGTATATGTATATATAGTTTTTTTTTTTTCCCCAAACAGTAGCCATTATTATCATTTGGGAGGGAGTTTGATGTAGATTCTAATGACCTGCTGCTTCATCTGTGATTAAAGATTGTCATCTATGCAAAGCTCAATTGCAGGCTGAATTGTTTTTCACTGTTAACTTGGGAGAATTGCCTGGATGTTCAGAGCTTTGGAGAAACTGCTGTAACCTGGACTTTTCAGAAAGGGAGCATGCCCTCTCATTCTGGACCTTGTGCAGGTTGTAGGTTCTGTGGCTTGGGGAGAGCGCTAAAGCCACAGGTCTCTGCCCTCCCCACGAGCCACCCTTGCATGCAAGGCGTCCCTTTGGCAATATTCATGTTAAAAGCTGTTATTAACTGGAGCATATCCTGCCTGCACCAGGCCCTTGCTAAATGAATTGTTAACGACTATCCCCGCTTTGCAGATAAGGAAACTGAATGAACCTCAGAGAGGTTATGTCATTTGCCCAGGATTATATTCTCTAAGAGTTGGTGGAACTTGGTTTTGACCTGAAGCACCTGATTGAAAACTTTTTCCACTTAATCTGTGCTTGGAACCTTTATGTCAGACGTAAGCCGGGACAAGTGGGAACAGCATGGGGGGTGGTGGGGGCAGCGGTAGGCAATGCCTTCTTTTGCAGAGTGTTCTCAGGAGATGTTGCATGCCTCAGCTTCAGTAGAGATTCTTGGCTCACCCTGGTTTGCATCTGGGCCTGCCAGCCATGTACCCCTGTGCAGGTGTCTGGACACCGCAGCCCTGGGAGGGTGGTGTCTGGCTGTGTATGTGATGAGAGAGCTGCGGTCAGTACCCCAACAGCCTGGGGGTGGGATGCATCCGAACCAGGCCTGGTGGATTTTTTAAATTCCTTTCAGCCACATACAGACCAATTTGAAAAACAAGAACATATTGTGACTCTGTTATGCTTAGTGGCTTTGGGGGAAAATCCGATTGTAATGTGAGGCAGGGCTCTCTGTGGCAATGTGGCGTTGTGACCCTAACTCAGAAGAGGAGAGCTGCCCAGACCCCACGGCCCAGCCAACCAATCTGACTGCAGCATGTCCACGAGCCATTTCGTAATTATCCATCATGAATGCCTCCATGCTGCCTTAATAGATTATTTAAAATGGTGCCTGTGTCTCCCATGCAACCTCGTTGGCCCCGAACTGTACATACATACAAGCCGGGAGAGGTAATTGCTTATCATGTATCTTTTTGTTCCAGACACTTTTATAAAAGAGTATGTATTATGTATGGTGTGACCTTCAAATGTCAGGAATGTGTTGTGCAATAAACTGTCAATATTTGTGGTTATAAGGTACTAGATGACTTTTACAATAATTGGAATGGCTATATTAAAAGCTTGGATCACTCAGCTGGTTAAAGAGAAAGACACAGGCCAGTGTTCATCAGGGACTTGCCTTCTGCCAACGATTAAATGAAAGATATTGCAAGGTGCTTAAGATGTCTTCTTTGTTTAAAAAAGAATATGGCAAAACCTGTCTCCAGGGGAGGCGTTATCTCCAGATCATTCCTTCTCCTTTCAGTGTGTGTCCGTCCCTAGAGAAAACTCAGCCCACAAGTTATGGCGACTGACCAAGCACATTTTGAAAAAGATCGGTCCAGCTTGTTCTCAGTGTCATTTAAGTAAGAATTCCTGAAGCCTACCCGGTAGTCAAAGAGATCTTCTCCAATCTTCCCCCAGCCCCCACCCCAACCATAAAGGAGGGGGCTGTAAATTACCTTAAGAGGATCTTAAAAGCTATAGTTTTTTTTTTTTTTTTTAAGAAAATAAATTACGTAGAAGTCTTTTGGGAATTTATGCTTTACTGAAAGTAGAGGCTTCTATAGTCTGTCTTTTTTGTGTTCTTTTTTTAAAGAAAGGAACATGTAATTTAAATTATGAAGAAGGGAAAGCATAACAAATATTTTGCAATAATTACAGTAGTGATTGGGGCATGGATTACTTCTAAAGTATCTGTTTTATTATGTTTTTCTATTGATTGCTGTTTCTTTATGCTGTTTCTTCCAATGCAATGACATCTTCCTTTTTAGCCAGGAAGTAGCCACTCCAGTATTCTTGCCTGGAAAAACCCATGGACAGAGGAGCCTGATAGGCTGCAGTCCATGGGGTTGCTAAGAGTCGGACACGACTGAGCGACTTCACTCTTCACTTTCATGCATTGGAGAAGGACATGGCAACCCACTCCAGTGTTCTTGCCTGGAGAATCCCAAGGACGGAGGAGCCTGGTGGGCTGCCGTCTATGGGGTCGCACAGAATCGGACATGACTGAAGCGACTTAGCAGCAGCAGCAGCAGCAGGCAGATGAAATCCTGGAAGGTGCCTCAACGACACACCGCCATCTTCCCTCAAGCTGTTGTGATCTTGCTGATTAAAGTGTATGTGTGTGGTTCCTTCCACCTGGCTAGAGACCCAGGAGACACCCTGAGGCCTCCTCCTTCAGGAAGCTTCCCCAAGTGCCCCTGACCTCCTGCCCCCCTGCTGTCTTCACACTCCAGCCCCAGATGGTCTGTGCTGAGCACTTTGGGGGCATTTCCGCTATTTTGCTCATACACGGGGCATTTCCAATATTTTACTCATACAGGGGGCATTTCTGATATTTTGCTCATACAGGGGGCATTTCTGATGTTTTGCTTATACAGGGGGCCACTTCCCCCCGGACTGCTCAAAGCAACTTTCCTCTTATAGTCAGGAGCTCATCTTGCCCTCTGAATTCCAGTTTGCTTGCCTCCTCTGATTCTTTTCTTTATTTTAAAAGGGTGTGTTTAAAAGAGTAGGTGCAAGTTTTAAAGTATGTATTGAGCACCTGCTAATGAGTGGAGCGCCTGCCGAGTGCTGGGGTTATAACACCAAACAGTAGTGTGTGGTCCTTGTTTGTGTGGAGCTTGTGTCCAAGGGCAGACAGGTGGTAAGCAGACAAATATGCAGTTAGCATCTGCAATAGGTGACAGTTCCTCGAAGGACAAACCAGAGAAAGAGCACCCGAGAATGTGGAGTCAGGGAGAATTCCTCCAGACAGCGTGGTCAGAAACAGCACGCCCAGGAGAGGCGGTGGACTTAAGTCTGAGTGTGAGTCTCTGTTAATTCTGGGGGGAGAGAATTCCAGGTGGATGGGGCCGCAACAACTAGTCAGTCCTAAAGGAAATCAGTCATGAATATTCATCAGAAGGACTGATGCTGAAGCTGAAGCTCCAATACTTTGGCCCCCTAATGCAAAGAACTAACTCATTGGAAATGACCCTGATGCTGGGAAAGATTGAAGGCAGGAGGAGAAGGGGACGACAGAGGAGGAGATGGTTGGATGGCATCACTGACTTGATAGATATCAGTGTGAGCAAGCTCCTGGAGTTGGTGATGGACAGGGAGGCCTGGCGTGCTGCAGTCCATGGGGCTGCAGAGTCAGACATGACTGAGCAACTGAACTGAACTGAACTGAACTGGGGCAACAGGAGCAAAAGTGGGGTGCCAGCCAGGAGGCCTTGAGGAAAACAGGTGGAGGGCTGGAGCAGAGTTGGGATGAGGTCAGAGCAGCAGCGGGGGCCACTTAGTTGGGGGTGGGAGACCGTGAGGAGTTGGGGGTTATTCTAAAGAGTGACAGAGCCAATGGCTTGTCCCTCCCCTGCCCATAGCCAGGCTTTCCCCAGGGGATGGCATCTCCCTGGGCCGTGCCTCTCCAGTCGCATCCTGCCTGCTTCTCCTCCCCCGGGCCAGTCCATAGGTGACCCTGCTCTGCTCTGGTTCACCTGATCAGTCTCTGGGATGTGTCCCTGCCCTGCAGGCCAGAGGCAAGAGAGAGGTGTGCGGAGCCCAGAGAAATCCGTCACGCAGTCTGTCTTGTGAAGGGTTGCTTCTCTGAGTCCCACATCCTGCCGGCTGCGTCCCTGGTCACAGCTCCCAGGCTGGGGACTAAAAGCGCATGCCCACAGCCAGCCCTGAGTGCCTTGGGAGAACTGGCAACCCAAGGATTACAGAGCATGTTGTCGGTGGCAGCGTCACACAATGCCAAAGGGAAGAGACCCCATGGGTGGCCCAGTCACCAGCAGGGGGGTTCCGCACACTCCCGTGACAGTTAGGAAAGGGCTCTGGGCCTGGTAAAACCAGAAACACATTTGGCCCACAGTGCTTGATTTTGAAGCCCTTGTGTATTTTAAGGGAAATTTAATCCATATGTTTCTGATTCATTTTCACTTAACTCATCAAAATGTTGCTTTAGAGAAGCCATTTGAGATCCTAGTATCTTATACTTCTTTTCCTCCAAATTTTAGCTTTTTAGTGACCTATTTCCCCCATTCCAGAAATTCTATCTTGCTAAAAGCAAATGGAGCTCTGCACAGTTTTGAGTCTGGGTCAGAGGTGAGGAAGGTGATGATGGAGGATATTCACCTCTGTGACCAGAGCTCTGTCACGAGCTGGGCCTTGCCAGGGAGCCCGGCCTGGTCCCTGGTCCTAAGGACCCACAGGGAAGCTGGCTGGCCTTCTCACAAGTGGCCACCCTTTTCTAAAATAGCTCTCTATTTAAACAAATACTTTTGCCAATCCATATTAATGCTTAAGTATTTAACATGACTATATATGGCCATCATAAACCAGAGAACTTTGATGGAATAACAGAGACACCAAATTAATACTGACCTAAGGCATGACTTACGTCTTCCAAGAGTTAAGTACAGTTGTTTATGGCAATGTTATAATTTTTATGCATACCATTAATTTAAAATCGTTTTTTAAAATAAAAGGAACCCTTCATCAGTCACAGCCATTACCTCTACCACAGTAATTGTTTTGAGTCTATTCTGAAGTTTTCAAAATAAGGGAAAGTGTTAAGCTTTTAAGAGGAACTATGCATTCTCCTGGACATTTTCTCCAAAGTGTTCTTTCTTCTACCCTGAAACCATTTTAGAACACTGATATATGCGGGCAAAGAAATTAAGAAAGATGTGATTTTTTGGTGTCCTGTTCACCCTTTAGACTCCACAAATTGCTTTTTCCTTCATTAATGAAGTGAGAGCTGTGCTTTTGAGATGCTCTTTGCACAAGGCAGACTTTCAGAATGAACTGCACGACTCATCTGGGAAAATGTATTTACTGTTATACTAAGAGTTTCAGAGAAATTAAAATACCATGGCCTTTTATGTCGTAAAATAGTAAGCACTCAGGTGTATGGACAGCTCCCTCTTCCCACTGAGGTTCCTGGGGCAACTCTCTATTCCTTTCATGGGCTTATCTTCATCATCATCACCATTACAATTTTTTTTTAATTGAAAATCTTTCCGGAATGTACTTTTGGGCATGTGAAGGGTAAGGCTGCTTGGCAGGATGAGGTGAGCAATAAGGGTGCATGCACGGTCTAAAAAGGAACCTCTCTTTGCTTTTTCTGTTTGGTCCCACCCTGCCTCTTTTGGTCCCTCTGGACCTTGTTCTCTGTCACATTCTGTGGATTAGTAGGACTACCTGGAGAATTGGGTATAAACCTAAAAGACTTCACTAGTAGAAGGTTTGCACGACTTGGTTCCTGATTCCTTCCATTGCGACTAGTCTCCAAGTCTCCAGGACTTGACAGAGCCAAGATTTGTTCTCATTCATGAGCAGTCTGTCTTGGGTCCATCTGGGGACTCAGTGATCCAGGCATCCTCTATTTTGCGGTTTTGCCCCCTCAACACGTGTGTTGCAAGGACAGAGTGGCTGGGGAGGAGAGGAAGGCGGCCATGGTACAGAGTCTCTCCTTTCAGTGCCTCCAGCAATTGCCTGGACTAGTCAGTGGTGCCAACTTGTAGGCAAAGGCAGTTGGGAAAAGTTGGGGCGCGTGGAATATACTGAAGGATGTACTATCCCTTTCATGGTCATTTCCTCCCATCTCTCTAAAATCCATCCCTATTTCTGATTTGGCTTAAGATGGGCTAGGACTTCCCCAGGGACTCAACAGTAAAGAACCTGCCTGCAATACAGGAGACTCAGGTTCGATCCCTGGGTCAGAAGATCCCCTGGAGGAGGGTATAGACAGAGGGCTACAGTCCATGGGGTCACAAAGAGTCAGACACGACTGAAATGACTGGACATGTAGGCTAGGGTGGGTGAAGGAAAGGCCACTACGTGGGTGAAGACAGCCTGCAGTGGACTTGGGGCTCACAATATCGCAGGACTATAAGGAGCCGGAGGGGAAGAGCCAGTAAGTCCAGCTGGGGTGGGGTGAAAGGTTTTGCCTAAGGATAGCCAGGCACTGGGGACCAAGATGGAAGAGATTCTGCCTCCTGACTCCTTCTCTGCAAACAAGGATATTTTAAATATGTACCAAGGAAGTCAAGTATTTAAAGATAACCCTTGGGGGAAGGAATCTACCCTTAAAATACAAAATTATTTCATAAACCAAGTTTTTAAATTCCAAACAAATATAACAGTAAGGTTGAGTGTATAATAAGGCACCCAGAAATTCAAATCACATTTGTGTACAAGATAGCCAGTCTCAGAGATGGATGCGGGTAGCTGCTGATGGTGTTTTATGTGCATCTAGTTTTTAACTTTTGAGAAGTTGTTTTTCTTTCTAAGCATCTGATTCTTTGTCTCTCCAGGACTGCCAGTTTGTGGTTTAGTTGATGATGAGGATTCTAACATAATCCACAACCATTTCGAATCTCCCAGCCCCTTCTTTAGCCCACAGCTGTGGGCTCTCCCTCTGAGAGTTCTAGGGAAGGTAATGCACCTCAGTCAGCTTGACCTAGGGCAACCTAGCTATATACTCAGAAGATTGGGAGAAGCAAATGGAAACATAGAAGGCAAGGTTTCTGACCTTGAGATGACAAACTTACGAGGGTCAGTTTTTCGATGTCCCCCCAAACACATCTTTTTAAATTGAAGTATAATTGATGTGTAATATTATAAATATTATATATAAAGCATACAGTGTAGTGATTCACAGTTTTTAAAGGTTGTGCTCCACTTACAGCTATGATAAAATGTTTCCAGTATTGTACAGTATATCCTTGCAGCATGTTTTAGACATAATAGTTTGTACCTCTTAATCCCCTCCTCCTATACCGCCCCTCCCCGTTCCCTCTCCCCACTTAAAACCACTGCCTTGTTCTCTGTATCTGTGAGTCTGTTTCTTTTTTGTATTATTCGGTTGTTTGTTGTATATTTTCGATTCCACATGTAAGAGATACCATACAGTATTTGGCTTTCGCTGTCTGACTTGTTTCACTTAACAGAATACCCTCCATGTCCTTCCACGCTGTTGCAAATGGCGAAACTTCTTTCTGTTATGGCTGAGTAGTATAACCCTGGATGTGTGTTTTGTTGTTTAGTCGTTAAGTCATGTCGGATTATTTGGGGACGCTGTGGACGGTAGCTTCCCTGTCTATGGATTTCCCAGGCAAGAATACTGGAGCGGGTTGCCATTTCTTTCTCCAATGTGTGTGTATGGGTTCTTGCCCACTAGTGCCACCTGGGAAGCCCACACACACACACACACACACACACACACACACACACATATATATATATAAACCCCACAGGCTTCCACAGTGGCTCAGTGGTAAAGAATTTGCCTGCAATGCAGGAGATCAAGGTTTGATCCCTGGGTTGGGAAGGTCCCCTGGAGGAGGGCATGACAACCCACTCCAGTATTCTTGCCTGGAGAATTCCACGGACAGAGGAGCCTGGCGGGCTACACACTACATTGGGTCACAAAGAGTCGGACGTGGCTGAAGCAACTTAGCACGCACGCACACCCCATGTCTTCTCTATCAGTTCATTCGTTGATAGACACTCAGTGTGTTTTCATGTCTTGGCAATTGTAGACAATGAACATCGGGGTGCATGTATCTTTTCCAATTAGTGTTTTTGCGTCCTTTGGATATACACCCAGGGGTGGAATTGATGGATCATATAGTAGTTCTATTTTTGGTTTTTTGAGAAACTGCCTAACTTCTTGAAACAAAACTTGAAATGATTGGATCCGTGTCTTCTTTTTTATCTAAACACTCCCAGCTTGTAGGAACAGGAGGAAGCAGAGTTTTTGATATCTACTACAATTCACCTGTTTCAGGCTGAAACTTGGGAAGGCTTGCATGTATAGTCTGTGTTCCTCTGGAATATTATTTGCTGCCATTATGTAAGATATCCACTCCTGAAGAATAGATCGCATATTATTTAGTGGGGTCAGGAAAAGACACAGAGGTCCCAGGAGCTACTTCTCAGCTATTTCTCCATATTGTGAGGCCCAGAGCACACTCAGGCTGAAGCTGTGTTGCCTGCAGTCGGATGCCCCCACTCTTGGGGACACCCCAGCTTCGAGGAGCTGGCCGCGGTGCTTTCACAGAGGAGCAGGAGGAGCAGATAGCGAGTCTGAGGCCCACCTCTTTTCACATGCCCAGCTTCATTCTACTCAACACTGTTAGAGCAAGCGTCTGATCAGAGAGAAGAGATACTGCAGATTTTAGAAAACGGAATATAAAAAAAAGCAAAAACGAAAGCAGTCCACGTGTGGCCTGAGAAAAGGTCACACATGTCTTTTTTATAATGCTTCTTCCCTTCTATCATCTCTTTCCTGGAGGGGCTGGGGAAGGACTGGTCTGTCCATAACCAGGACCATGGATGTGTCCTTGGCTGGCTGTGTGGGGCCACAGGCAGAGCCTTGGGACTCGGTCTGGAGAGTCTTGCAAAAAGACAGCTGCTAGTGCTTCTGCACCCTGGGGAGAGAAGGAATGAGGAACAGCCTCATCTTCCCCTCTGAGCCAGCCTCTTGGGTTCTCAGAGGGGCGGGGCCTAGTCTAGCACACCTTGTTTAACGGTACCCATCCATGTATAGGCAGGGACTCACACACAAGCCCTGAGAGTGTGCGGCTGGGTGGGCCTTCCTCCACCATCACTGACGGTACTTGGCTTCCAGCCTCTCCGGACACTTCCTGGGACCACCCACAATTCCCCTTCATCCTCACTCAAGTTTGTTTTTCTAGTTGGATTAGTCTAAGAGTAAACGCCATAGGCCTTCTGGCCCTCGAAGGGGAGGGGAGGAAATCTGTGTAAAGTGAAAATTAGACTCTTAAATCTGCAGAGAAAGCTGTTTATCTTACAAATTTATTCTTTTTATTGGGCCACACATATCCCAGATAGAAAGATAAAAGGAAAACAGATACAGGACATCACTTAGAGTGACATATAGTGGCATGCAGCTCATCCTCACCTTCCGTAAAGCCTGTGGGAGCGCATGGTGGCAGCTTTATCTATTTATCTACAGCATGCCCTGGGCCAGGGCCCACCAAAAGCTGCAGTGGAGATGCGTTCCCCACACTCTCCATTCTCCTCTGTTGGACTGCTCCCCAGAGGCTCCGATGGAGGAGGGTCTCGGGGAGGTGCTCGACTGCTGATAGTGGGACATGGGGATGGGCAGGGCTGCAGAGTCCTGAAGTCAGCACTTAGTTTTGTTCATCATTCAAATGACAGCTCATGACATCCTAACTTAAATAGGATATCTTAACCCCATTGCAGGGAGCAGTTGGGCAGAATTTTAATCAGGCTCATTGTTATTTTAAGCTGACCTCATGATCACACAAAAGATAAGCGAGTTACGCTGGGAGAGCAACTGCAACAGGTTTGGTGTTGGGGTGGCTGTGGGGGTACAGCGAGATGGGTAAGAGTTGGCTCACCAGTTGTTGATACCTAGGATGTGGTTGACTCAGAATGGGCATCTGGTGTCTGGCCGTTTTTCTCCTGGACCATTGGCAAACTGGTTCTTCTAACACAGCGGTGGTGGCAGTCCTCGTGGATGTGACCTGTGGACGTGGGGCTGCCTGCTATGACTGCATGTGGGGCATTTGTCTGCCATGATCTTGAGAGCCTCCTTTGTGCCTGCTTGCCCTTATCAGTAGCCATCTCTGGAAGTCTTTCCACAGTCTTGTGGACAAACCACAAAGCTAGTGGTAAGTCAGGTGGGCTCTAGATGTGGATGAACCGAGTCCTCCTACCCATGTAACATGTTGAGGAAAAAAAGAGCTGGGTAATTAGACCCTTTGAACAACTCTTATCCAAGGGTGGTGAGAAGAGTTGGGGAGAATAGGAGTCAAAGCGAGCCTTCCAGGAAACTTTCCAGGGTGGCACACAGTCCAAATGCACAGAGGATGCTTGAAGCCAAAACATTCCACAGTTGTTCCGAGCAAACATCCACTTTAGAATTAAGTGTGATTGCCTTCACCTTGTTCATGGCCTATAAGTCTGTCCCTTTTGGCTGTGAGCAGAGAACACCAGGAACGGATGTTGAAGAATGAAAGCAATTTGCATTTTCCATTGCTTGGAAGGTACAAATCTTGTTTATTTTGCTCTCTGCAGAACTCACAGGTCTGCTTATTATCCCAGAAAGTGCCCTTGTTCTCATAGTGAATCTACCGCGAGGCCTGGAGGATGGGCCAGAAGCTGCGGCCAGGACCCTGCCAGCCTTGGGGGCTTGGGTTCTGTGCCAGGCAGAGGCCTCCAGCCCTGTGGGGAGGCCAGAGGAGAAGGCTTGCATGCCTCCCGTTCTCGAGGCAAGATTCCCAGCTCCTGCCCCGCTCCCCTGATGTCGCCTCCTTGGCAATGTGATGTCAGGCCTCGGGTGTTGCAATAACATATCCTCCAACCACTAGATATTTTCACAGTTTTATTTACTATTATGTCCCATCATTTCTGTGCAGAAGGCAGCCGTATGTAAATTTGATTCCATTTTCTAATGGTTTGGGTTACATAACAAATAACAGCAGGAAGGAAAATTTGTATTGATACTTTACGGAGGAAGTTCTCAAGTCACTGCACAAAGATTTAACTGTGGTGCTCTAAGTTTATGGGAGTTTTGCAGCTGAGTTTCTGCACATGACTTTGAATATGTCACTATATGTTTATCATGGGCTAATTGTGGAACCACATTTCCATACTTTTTCTTCTCTCTTTCATGAGATTACACCAGCCAGCGATGGAGGCAAGACTCTACAAGGAAGAAATGATCAGTTTGGGATAATTTTCTTTCCTGTCCCAAAATAGCTGTATGTCTGCGTGTCTTAGGGACTCAGCCGAGACACATTTTTTTCCATTTGTTGCTTGATATAATGCAAATGTGATTTCGATTCTATAGCAAACTCTCCAGCTAGTCCATATTACAAATTAATCAGATTCAACAAACACCAACATTTTTAAACTTTTGCAAAAAAATACTTAATAGGAGCTAAGCAAAAGAAGAAATCAAACCAGCTGCTGACACAGCTGTTTCTTTTCTTGTTTAATTCAGTTCAATATAAAGGTACCATATGCTGCTTAAAATGATGATAGGAAAGATGAAATAATTTAAGAGAATAACAAGAAAATACATGAATTGTCAGCATTCTGTCAGATTTAGAGAATGAAATAGACAGGTGTAGTATTGACATGTTTAACTTTGTGTGGTGTTAGCAGTTTTGGTGCGAACAACTTCTGACATGTGCTGAAGTGATGTGAGAACGTTTCTCCTCCGCTGCAGACATTGGCGAGGAGGCTGGGAGATCGGCCGGCGTCCAGCAGCCCGCACTGCTTCGTGACAGGAGCCTAGGATCAGCCATGAAGGACTGCCCATACTGTGGGAAAACCTTCCGGACATCCCATCACCTAAAGGTCCACCTGAGGATACACACAGGTGAGAAATCTGGGCGCACAGCTCGGAGGAGGCGGCCCAAGCTGCCGCGCTCCTGTCCCAGGTCTAGCCTCTGTGGGCCGGTCTGTGCACCACTGTCTGGGTCTGAGCTGACCCTAACGACCTAGTTCTCTGCCCCACACTCACCCTCCTGAATGACACATGGCATGTGGACGTGGGTCTCCCGTGGTCCAGGTTTGGGCTGATGGTGCTTTGTCCGAGGCACGGAAACGTTTTGCTTATGGGGTCCTCCTGCTGTACTGAAGTCACACCTCCTACATCCCCATACGGACCAGGGGTCTTTCAGGCGCAGATGACTAGAACCCAGCTCAAACTGTAAAGATACAGGTCACGTAGGAGGTCTTTGAAGGCAAGCTGGCTTCCGGCCCTGTTGGGGTTACGTGCCCACACCTGGTACTTGGACAGATGACGAGGGGAATGGGTAGCTCTCCACTGGGTCTCCTCAAAAAGAGAGATTGAGATGCTCTTAACTGAGCCTCTGGACTGCTGCTGTCATTCCCCATGTGTTGGCAATGCCTGAGCCCCCTACAGTGAGGGCTTCTCTTGGTCTCTCTGCCTCAAGCCTCGGTCATGGTTCTTGTTAGCTTTTCTGCTAGTTGTTTGCACGTTGCCAATACAAAAAAAAAATCTATCTGAGATATGGACACCTCCATTTTCTTTGATTTTTCTCCTGACACATTATCTATTGGAGTATGAGCTGCTTCGGAGGATAGACAAATATGCCATCTATTTTCAAAAATAATTGTGGTCTGTTTCCCAAGGAATCAATAAAGCTCAGGGTTGTGCACGATATTTAGTGCATACAGGCCTCATGTTCAGCATGCTATGGAAGACAGGGAGCCCTCACCTGGGCCCTCACCCATGCCCACATGTCTCCCTGCCACCCAGCATCCTGAGGACAGGTGGTCATGGGCAGTGGGTGTGGGCTGCCGTCTTTATATGCAGCCTGGGTACAGTTGGCCTCGCCACTGTCCCTCCCTGTCCTGGAGCACTTCTCTCGTGGGGTCACCCCAAGGCAAGAGAGAGGACTCCTAACATGCACTGACGATGCAGCAGGCTCTCTCACCCTCTGGGGTCCATGGACTCCGACCATCTTGACCTTCCTCACCTCCCTGTGACCCCATTGCCATCTTCCTGTTCCTCCTGTGCAAGAGGTCTTGCTTCTGCGACAGGACCTTTGCACCTACTGCCCCCTCCCCCTGGACTGTTCTTCCTCCAAGTGTAACTGGGGGCTTAGCTTCACGTGATCTCTTGAGAGGGACCATGCCTAACTGCCCTGCCTGAAATATCCCTTGTGCCCCTGCATTATTTTTTTCATAGGCTTAGCACCTTGTGAAACTATCTTGTTCAGTTCAGTTCATTTCCTTATGTGTTGTTTATCTTCCGCCAAGTAGAATGTGAGGGTGGTAATATTGTCCATCTTTTAAAATGCTATAGAACCCCAGGCCTGCAAGAGTACCTTGCAGTAAACTATAGCTTAGCAGAGGCACAGTGCATTTATTTGAGAGGTTGAATGACAGACCAAATAAGTGAGTGACCCTTCTCCTTCAGTCCCTGCTCTATGCTGGGGAACCTGGACTCTTCCCTGGGAACCTGTGGTCCTTCTAGAAAGACCCTCTGCACACATGAGCTGGTCAGAAGCTACCATGTGGCAGCCACCCTACAGGTGCCAGATGCATGGGTGTGGATGGAGCTCGGGGATGGGTCCCTGAGTTCCTGCCTCAGGGCCTTTGCACGTTTCTGTAAGACAGGTCACCCATCAGCTTGTGCCCTCACCTTCAGAGTGGCACCCGTGTCCCCTTCTCAGTGAACTTATCCCAGTGAGAGGGCTCAGGACAAGACAGCTTTCGCAACCACACCGATGTCCACTTTCCTCCTCAGGTTGTATCCAGGGTCTCCAGTGTTATGGCTGGGGGACCCACAGATGGGAGACAGTTCGCCAGGGCATCCACCGTCCTGCTGTCTACAGGGGTGTAGAGACCTGTCCAGGCAGCTGCTGTGGTTCTGCCCTTTCTGGTGATGTAGATACAGGCTCTGGGGCCAGGTTTCCCAGGCGGGTGAGACTGGCCCTTCCAGGGTTAGTGTGGGTCAGGAAGGAAAGAGGCAGTATCTCCCAACCAGGAGCTCTGCCAGCCCACGGGCCCCCACCCACCCTCAGCTGGACTGTGGTTTATGTGGAAATGCCAAAGAATATTCCTGGTAAGTTAGGACTGAAGCCAGCAGAAAGAAGTCTTGCTGAACCTGAGTAGAAACAAATGGATACTGCTTTTGAAAGTTTTAAAGTTTGAGGAAGACTGTATTTGTCCAAACTTCTGCTTCTTTTGCTTCATAAACTTCTGAAGTTTGTGACCAACAGTCTTTGGTGACATTGAGAGAAGTGACACAGGGCCATGGACCGAGGCATTCTGGAAACTTCCCGGAATAAGGTTGAAAATGAGTGAAGTCATGGAAACATCACACCAGCCCTCCTTGGAAGCAGAATTTGCAGGGTTTGAAAGGCAGAATGGTAACCAGATAAAGATCAATTTCCTTTTTATCAAAGAACAAAGAAGTTGGAAAATGCTTACAGTTGTGCTTTTGAACAGAACAGAAAGTGTTACATGTTATAAATCACCAAAGTAAACATCCATTATGATAATGTAAAAGTGTAGATTACGCGAGTAATTAAAAATCAAAATCAAGTGGTTTGTTAATGAATGAGTTAATAGGGGCCCCAGTTGTGGAGATGTCCTGGGCTGCCTTCCCCCGTCTCTTTGTGGTTTTGTGTCTCCAGATGACATGGTCAGAGGACAGCAGTCTCCAAAATAGAACAGTTGTTTTCCAAAATGCCATCTTTTGAAGTTTTTCTATAATGAACCTATATAACCACAGTAAAACTCTGATGTGTAATAAATATATTTTAATTGGTCAGGATATGAGGTGGTACATTCTCTGTATCTTTCTGTCCTACCCCATCTCTGTGGGAAGTTTTGATCGTATAACATCAACTGATTTAAAAAAAAACACACACAAAAAAACCCACTTTCCTTTTTTTAACTCCGCTACATTAACTCAATTACTGCTCTTCTTCTCCAACACCTGTCTATTAAGAGAGGTTCTGAGCAGATGCACCAGTCAGGTTGCTCTGAACACCTGGGGGCTGGGCAGAGCCTGCAGGGAGCTAGAACATTTCAGCTGCTGCTGAGCTCCAGCCAGACCTATGGGGAACAGAGAGGAGCACCCAGAGGACCCTCAGAACCTAGGGCTGCCCCACTCTGGCTACTGCAGGGAAGATGTGGATTGCTGATTCCACCTAGGGAAGGCGGAACTCCTCTCCTGTTTGAAAGTCTGGCTGATTAGGACCAAATCACTAGACGTGCCTGATTTGTCTACTAGAGCACACTGCTAGTGACTGGAATTCAGAGCCAGACTCTAAAAAGACTGTGTCAGTTAGGGCTCTCCAGGGAAAGCCCTGTGTGTGTTTACCCATCTATATACATATATATGTATCTATATATATCTATAGAGACATATCTGTGTACATATACATGTATAGACACATCAATCTACATGTATACACATTTATATATATACATGTCTATATACATCTATGCAATATGTATACATATATATTCGTGTGTCCATGCATGCTAAGTCACTTCAGTGTGTCTGACTCTTTGCAACCATATGGACTGTAGCCCACTAGGCTCCTCTGTCCATGAGATTCTCCAGGCAAGAATACTGGAGTGGATTGCCATTTCCTCCTCCAGGGCATCTTTCTGACCCAGGGATTGATTGAACCCAGGTCTCTCTCCTGCATTGCAGGCGAATTTTTTACTGTCTGAGCCACCATGGAAGACCTTTTATATATATTTATATATAGATGGAGGGCAGGAGGAGAAGGGGGTGACAGAGGATGAGACGGTTGGATGGCATCAGTGACTCAATGAACATGAGTTTGAACAAATTCTGGGACATCATGAAGGACAGGGAAGCCTGGCATGTTGCAGTCTATGTGATTGCAGAGAGTCAGATATGTCTTAGTAACTGAACAACAATAAATACATATATATATATATACACACATCAATATACATATGTTTGCATGCTAAGTGTGCATGCTATGTTGCTTCAGTCATGTCCACTCTTTGTGACTCGTAAGGACTGTAGCCCTCCAGGCTCCTCTGTCCATGGGGATTCTCCAGGCAAGAATACTGGAGTGGGTTGCTGTGCCTTCCTCCAGGAGACCTTCCTGACCCAGGGATTGAACCTGCATCTCCTGTGACTCCTGCATTGGAGGCAGAGTCTTTACCACTGAACCACTGGAGAAGCCCTATATACATATATACACATCAATATACATATACACATATCTGTATATATCTGAAAGTGAAAGTCACTCAGTCGTGTCTGACTCTTTGTGACCCCATGGACTATACAGTCCATGGAATTCTCCAGGCCAGAATACTGGAGTGGGTAGTCTTTCCCTTTTCCAGGGGATCTTCCCAACCCAGGGATCAAACCCAGGTCCCCCACGTTGTGGGTGGATTTTTTACCAGCTGAGCCACAAGGGAAACCGTTATGTATATGTGTGTGTGTATATATATATATATATATATGTCTATATACCTATACCTAATAGACTCTTGAGAGTCCCTTGGACTGCAAGGAGATCGAACCAGTCTTTCTAAAGGAGATCAGTCCTGGGTGTTCTTTGGAAGGAATGATGCTAAAGCTGAAACTCCAGTACTTTGGCCACCTCATGTGAGGAATTGACTCATTGGAAAAGACTCTGATGCTGGGAGGGATTGTGGGCAGGAAGAGAAGGGGACGACAGGGGATAAGATGGCTGGATGGCATCACTGACTCGATGGACGTGAGTTTGAGTGAACTCCGGGAGATGGTGATGGACAGGGAGGCCTGGCGTGCTGCGATTCATGGGGTCGCAAAGAGTTGGACACGACTGAGCGACTGAACTGAACTGAACTGAATATATATAGAAAGAGAAAGAGAGAGGTCTTTATTATAAGGAATTTGCTCACTTGATTATGTACATACATACACATCAATATACATATACACATATATCTATATATATATACACACACATATATACATCTGTATACCTAACATATATAGAGAGAAAGAGAGAGGTCTTTGTTATAAGGAATTGGCTCAATTGATTATATGCATAATATACACATCAATATCCACATACACACATATCTCTATATATCTACATATATATGTATATAATCACATCTATATACATAATATAGAGAGAGAGAGAAAGAGAGAGATCTTTATTATAAGGAACTGGCTCACTTGATTATGGAGGCTGATTAAGGGTCCAGTGTGTCTGTTTTGTGCAGGAGATTGGCAGGTACTGATCAGTTCCTGAAAGGCTGGAGGGGTCTGCATTCCCCACAAGCCCTAGAAGAATATAACACCCCCTGATCTGCAGACAGCAGCTGGAGGCCCAGGACAGGGGATGGTATAAATTCCCATCTGAATCCAAAGGCCTAGGAAGCAAGAGGGCTGATGTTTAAGTCCTAGTCTGAGATGGACTCCCAAGACAGGAGAAGACTAGCCTCCCAGCTCAAAGAGAGAGCTCCCTGTTCAGATTTGTTCTATTCAAGACTTCAGCAGATTGGGTGAGGCCCCCTCACACTGGGGAAGGCAGTCTACTCTTCAAATGTTAATCTTGTTCAGAAATACCTTCAGGGACACATCCAGAATAGTGTTTGACCAAACATCTGGGCAACCTGTGGCCCTATCGAGTTGACGCATGAAAGTAACCATTGCAGAAATGCATCAGCAAACTTAGTCATCCATGTAGCAGGAGGCAGGGAGGCCCCCAGGTTGCCCTTGACTGAGGCCAGCCCGTCATTTCATTAACAGCAGCCTCCAAAAGCACTCCATCCATTCCCTCACTTCCCCCTCCTCCAGGGACCACCTTGGGGATACACTGAGGGGTCCAGTGTGTCTGTTTTGTGCAGGAGATTGGCAGGTACTGATCAGTTCCTGAAAGGCTGGAGGGGTCTGCGTTCCCAGAAGGATATAACACCCCATGTGTTGGCCCACCTGTGTGTCCGATGTCCCAGGTGATGCCTGCTGTCTCAGGAATGACCAGTGCAGAGAAACGTGCTAAGCAACCTCACTCATGAAAACTTGGAGGCACTAAAGTTCAGAGGCTAATTAAAAATAAATCTCATTAGTTTTTGTCCCCTCTTAAAGTATGCACGTGGTTTATTAATCTGGTTTTGATTTGCTGCGTGTGCAGCTCTGGCCCAGAGTTGGGAACCTCTTTATGGGACTAGATTTGCACAGGGAAGCCAGCAGTGGTTCTCTGGGGGTCTGAGGGTGGGCTAAGGGGCATGCCCAGCACTGCCCAGTGGCTGGGTGCTGGCTGGGTGGGACACACAGGATGCCCTCCTCGGGTCACACCTGCATTCTTAGCACCAGGCATGAGTCTCCTTTGCCTGATGGGTCTGAAGGAAACGGTAGGGGTGAGAAGGGGGTGAGAGGGGGCTGAGAGCCCTCTAAGGGAGAGGCACACCCTGGGGGTTTTCTTGCTTCATGACTGAGGCTGTCTACACAGCATGACAGCAACTGACTGCGACAGAAAAATTCAGCCAACAAGGGTGATACAGCAGTGACACTGGTAGTCCCTGTAGTCATCACTTTCTGTGCACTCCCGTGTGCAAACACTGTGCTAAGTGTGGCTCACTGCTCTCGGATTATTGTTATTCACCTCTTAATCCTCACAGCACCTTGGAGACCAGGTTCCACCCCTCCCACCCCACCCCCACGTCTCCTCCCCACCTTTTCCCCTTTGCAAGGGAGGGCGCTGAGCCTTAGGGACGTGAGGTTACCCGCTCAGAGTTGCCCAGCATTGACTACAGGTCATAATTCAGACCTGCCTCGTTCAGAATCCCGTTCTTTTAACCACTGTGCTGTACTGCTATTTTTACTGTTCTGGGTGAACTTTTGGCTTGTTTTAGGGAATTAATGCAACATTTCTTTGACAGTGTGTGTCCACACCATAACCAGCGGGAGGAAAGGAAGTGACTTGTACCCACAAGGTGTGTTGACGCAGCCTTTCGGCGATTTAAAAGGGAAGTACTATGCACCCTGGCTCCTCCCCTCCCCTAACTCAGCCTGGCCTGAGGCCCCCTTGACCCAGCTTGCCTCCATTTACGCTTCGCACAAGGAGCTTAGGGAGGTGGTGAGGCAGGGGCATGGCCACAGGGGCTGGTGGAGGCGCCCTGGTCCCAGCGTGGAAGGTGGGGTGGAGTAGACGCTGACCTCATGGAGAAGATAAACTCCCACTGCCTTTCTGGAAATTGCCTTTCAACTAAGCACCGACTGGTATGCAGATGTGGGTGGGATGAAAGTTCAGCCACCTAAGCCAGGCGTCTTACACCTGATTTGCACACAGGCAGCTTACCTTTGATGTGTCTGCATTTCCTGTTCTAGGCGAGGTAACCAGGCTGTTTTAACATTTATAAAAGCACTTTGAATAAATTCAAGAAAGGATTGGTTAAAATGGGCATGCTTCCCATTTCCTTTTCTAAGAGGAGAGTGTGAGTTGTTCTTCGTGGGGGACAGCCACCTGCGTAATGATGAAAAAACAAAAGACCCACTTGCCCAAAAGGAGATGATTCCTTTTTTTTCTTTTTGTTTTGAATTAAAATTCTGTCATTTCTCTAAGATGAACTAAAAGCCCATTTTCTTTCTCCACAGTCCCCCATCCTTGCTTTTCTTGCCTTAATGACATCCCAAACTTTTGTTGAAAATAATTGATTGAATTTAAATTTCCTTAAAAGTTTAAGAGGTAATGTTACAGTATAAATTTCCTACCAAACACTAAGTAGGGAAATATCCATTAGTGAAATTAACTACAGTTTCTAGGTAGCTAACAATGTGCCGTATACAGTAGGGCATGGCTAATGAACACTGCAGTGGGTGATATTTCATTATACAAATTAATGCTCACATTTTAATGGGAAAGTCACATAATGAATCTCGGCTTCAGTGACAGCAATTAGAGACACAGATTGTCCCCTTCTGGACAAGGCACTGTTTAGCAATAAGCAGCTGTGTGAAAAGTCTTCAGGTTTACAACATATATATGCTTTGGGGGAATTAGTGTACAATTTATATTAATGTACTGAAGCTTCGCTACAAAGGCACCACCATATTTATCTCTCCTGGTGTTAACTAAGTAAAGATATGTAGAAAGACTAAATAAATATCAAATACAGGATGCAAATACGGAAAAATACTCGGTTACCCAACTTAAAAGCAGAAACACTTTTGGGGTTTAACACCCACACACAAAAGTTAGAAACATGAAGCTCTTCTTAAAAGCTTGATAAAGGGATTTCCAAAGAGAATAAAATGAATCCCCCTGTCATTTTTGGAGAAGTGCTAAAGGGAACTTGGTCTGAATGGTTCCAGAATAACTCCCCAGAACAGTGAAGTTTCCTCGAATATCAAGTGCAAAGAATGATGAAGGACATGACCATGTAAAAATAGGTACAGTGAACTAATTAAACCACTGGTCGTATATTTCTTAAAATTTATGATACAACGACTTGGAGATGTTATCAATGATATTCCAAAATTGAATATACATCTTATGCCATGTGTCAGTGGGTAGCTGGTTTAATGTAAGATGGTTCCAATAATTTCACTAGTCTATGAAATGATGAACTGGCGATTTTTTAAATTTATTATGCCTTTTCTAGCAAAACTTTCTTTTCTAGCAATGCATTGTTTGGGACCCCATCCTATTCCTTTAAAATATTGTGAGAAGTTTCCCCACAGAAAGGCACCCCCACTGTCTGTCCTGCTTCCTTCAGTGGGTGAAGGGCTCAACACTCATCGTGCTTTTCCCAGACACAAGGTTCATAGACCAGACGCAGTCTGCAGAATAGGGTCCTTGGCTTGAAGAAGTTTTTAAGTGCATGCCATTGTTTAATAACTAAGATATTGCATGTAGAAATCTGGAGGTGAGACATTCCTTAGACAGTCAAAGGTCTTATATTCGCTGCTGATGGCGTTGGGTGACAGCTCCCCTCCAGGAGAGGGGGGTGGCCCCCACCCTGCTGTTTCACGTATCATCTGTTGGGTTCTGAAAGCATCTCTGTGTGTGGCTCCTTCAACAAGCAGATGCAAAGATATTGAATCCAAACATCATGGAGGTGACCAGAGGGCTCATGTTGCCCTGGAGGCCTAAGGCGAATTGTCTGATCCCCCGAGTAGATTTGGACTCATTATGGGCCTAAGTGGACAATCATTCAAGTGGACAGAGCTGCTGGCAGGGTCTGAGGTTGCCTGGGCCACAGGGCTGCACAGAACGCCTTTCCAAGTCTCAGGCAGAGCCCGGCCCATAGAAGAGGGCTGGGTGGCCCACTGGCCCACCCCTTGGCAGACGCCTGGGGCTTTGTTAAAGCCAGCCTAGTGCGAGCCAGACGGGGTGACGCTGACTAAGGAGTGGCTTCCGGCATGGAACTCAGCATTTTTCTGTCAAGCAAGCTGCAGAGCAGACCTTGACTGCACCTCAGAGCGCTGAATGTGCTGACGGTTTCTCCCACAGTCCAGGCCACTGTTGTGAGACATTTGCCTCCCGAGCACACCGAAATGTGCCCTCAGGGAGGCTGGGATGTTTGCAGTAGAAACAAATCCCTAGCGTGGCCAGGATTCCCCAGGGGATATGCTCACCCCGACCCTGGTCTGCTGGCCAGAAACGCACCCAGCCGGGCTGGCAGTGGTCTCAGAAGCATTCCCCTGTCCCCTTTGTGATGATGAAGCCCAGGAGAGACAAGGAAAGGCTTCAAGGCAGAGGGCAATAGTGGTTATTACACATTAGGGATTATAAAGAAAGTAAAACTGGGTTTTTGTTCATTTTTGAAACAAGATATCTAAAGTTTGTGGGTTTATCCCATGGAACTCACTCTGGAGCACTTATCTGGGGGACTGGGTGGTATGGGGCAGTCACCTAAACAAAGCCCCTCAGGAACTTGGAGGTGCGGCCACACGGAGAAACCCACCGCTGAGGGCTCTTTCAGGATGTGCTCAGGGAAAGTGCATGGGGTTTTCTAGAACCTGAGCTGTCGAAATAACCCTTGAGAACTCTATTAAGTGGCCCTGAATTTACCAGGGCCTGGACTCTTGGAGACTCAAATGCTAGGAACGAACTATCCTTGTGTCTCAACTGTGGTCTTTCTCCCCTGAAACAGTGGCGGTCAAAGCCTACAGTGGGTCAAGTGAAGAGATCCTCTCCTACATTGTGTGACGTGTGTGTGTGTGTGATTTGTGGTGTGTATGTGATGTCTTTGTGTATGTGTGTGTGTGTGTGGTGTCTGCGTGTGTGTGAATGTGTGTGGTATATATGTAGTGTCTATGTGTGTGTGGGGGTTGTGTGATGTGTGTGGGGGTTTGTGTAGTGTCTGCATGTGTGTGTGCTGTGTGGTGTGTGTGCGCTGTGTGGGATATGTATGTGGTATGTGTGATGTGATGTGTGGTGTCTGTGTGTGTGTGTGGTGTGGTGTGTGTAATGTAGTGTGTGTGGTGTGATGTGTGGGGTGTATATGGTATCTGTGTGTGTGGTGTTTGTAATGTGATGTGTGGGTTGTGTGTGGTGTGTGTATGGGGGAGGATAGTGTGGTATCTGTATGTGTGTGTGCTGTGTGGTATGTATGTGTGATGTGATGTGTGGTATGTGTGGTGTGTGTGTGGTGTGTAATATGTTGTGTGGGTTGTGTGTGGTGTGTGTGTGTGTGTGGTGTGTAATGTGCTGTGTGGGTTGTGTGTGGTGTGTAATGTGTTGTGTGGGTTGTGTGTGGTGTGTGTGTGATGTGTGGTGTGTGATGTGTTGCGTGGGTTGTGTGTGGTGTGTGTGTTGTGTGTTGTGTGTGTGTGGTGTGTAGTGTGTTGTGTGTGTGATGTGTGGGTTGTGTGTGGTGTGTGTGTGATGTGTGGTATGAGTTGTATGTGGTGTGTGTGTGATGTGTGGTGTGTGATGTGTGTGATGTGTGTGGTGTGTGTGTATGATGTGTGGTATGTGTGGGGTGTGTGTGTGTGTGATGTGTAGGTTGTGTGTGGTGTGTGTGTGTGTGTGTGGTGTGTAATGTGCTGTGTGGGTTGTGTGTGGTGTGTGTGTGATGTGTAATGTGTTGTGTGGGTTGTGTGTGGTGTCTGTGTGATGTGTGGTGTGTGATGTGTTGTGTGGGTTGTGTGTGGTGTGTAATGTGCTGTGTGGGTTGTGTGTGTGTGTGATGTGTGGTGTGTGTGGTGTATAATGTGTGTGTGTGATGTGTGGGTTGTGTGTGTGTGTGATGTGTGTGGTGTGTAATGTGCTGTGTGGGTTGTGTACAGTGTCTTTGTGATGTGTGGCATGTGTACAGTGTCTGTGTGTGTGTGGTGTGTGATGTGTGTGTGGTGTGTGGTGTGTGATGTGTGTGTGGTGTGTGATGTGTTGTGTGGGTTGTGTGTGTTGTGTGGTGTGTGTGGTGTGTAATGTGTTGTGTGTGTGTGTGATGTGTGGGTTGTGTGTGTGTGATGTGTGTGGTGTGTAATATGCTGTGTGGGTTGTGTGTGGTGTGTGTGTGATGTGTGGCATGTGTACAGTGTCTGTGTGTGTGTGGTGTGTGAGTGTGTGGTGTGTAATGTGTTGTGTGGGTTGTGTGTGTGTGATGTGTGTGGTGTGTAATGTGCTGTGTGGGTTGTGTGTGGTGTGTGTATGATGTGTGGTGTGTGTACAGTGTCTGTGTGTGTGTGGTGTGTGTGTGTGTGTGTGGTGTCTGATGTGTTGTGTGGGTTGTGTGTGGTGTGTGTGTGGTATGTAATGTGTTGTGTGTGGTGTGTGATGTGTGGGTTGTGTGGTGTGTGTGTGTGGTGTGTAATGTGTTGTGTGGGTTGCGTGTGTATGTGATGTGTGGTATGTGTGGGTTGTGTGTGGTGTGTGTGTATATGATGTGTGGCGTGTGTACAGTGTCTGTGTGTGAATGCGGTGTGTGTGGGTACTGTGGGTGGTGTGCCTCCCACTCTGATCGCTCTGCTGGGTCTCCTCTCCTCCCCTGTGAGAGCAAGGCTCTTATCTTTTTGGTTCTTCCCTTAGTCTCCAGCACCAAGTACCGTACTTGGTGGGTAGGGGCTTGCTCATTCCTTCAGAGACTGTGTGAATGAATCTGTGTGTTTCTGGGTGTGCGGTTGCATACATATGTGGACATTTTTGTCTCTGGCATCATTCAGAAGACGTGGTTTGGCTCTGGACATGACCTTTAGAATTGACATGCCCCAGAGAACACGTGCTCCAACTTGCCACATTACAGGTCAAGGAAGCCAAGGTCCCAAGATGAGAATCCTGTGCCCCATGGAGCAAAAATCGTCCAGAGTGTCTGTCCCAGACTCTCCAAACGCCGCCTGGGGGCCAGAGGTCCAGACTCGCTCCTCTGCCACTTGGTCCCACAGCATCCACCTAGAAGGGCAGTTCCCAGGGAGCCTCCTTGCAGTGGTTCTCCACCCAGCCTCCATAGCGGGTCACGTGTGGGGGCCTTTGCCCACCTCAGGTCAACCCCAAAGGCCAATCTGCCCCGGGAACTTCTGGAAGTAAAGGTGGGACCAGTTATCAGCACTTTTTAAAGCTCCTCAAGCAGTTCCACTTTGATTTTTCAAAATGTAACGTTTACACTGTTGGCTTCAGAATCATCAGGGACACCTATGGAACCACCCACTTCTACCCCCTCTCCCCCGGACCCAGGCAAACAGAACTGCTGTGCCTTGGGTCCCAGGACAGGCGTTTTAAACTCTCTTGGGGGTTCTAATTCTCAGTACAGTCTGAAAACCGCTGCTCCAGTGAGCGTTTCAAGTGTGTGTCCCTTGGAAATCGACACACATCCCCCGAGCATCCTTGCTGTCAGCCAGGAAAGGCAGCCCCACCCCACCAGGCGTGGAGGGAAGCCCTGCTTTCTCCCTCTGCAGCTCCTGCTGATGGATGCCCATGCATGCTCTGCACACCCTTTGCCAGATGCGCTTAATCGTTTCCAGGTGCATTTTTGAAATGCATCCTGAGTCTCATCCAGTACCTGCAGGCACCTTGGCCAGCTCTCACTGCAGGGCCATCCCCCAGGCCTTACACCAACCTGTGGACCAGGATACGAGTTCCTTGTCAGGCTTTCCTGCCACAAGCCCCACAGCTCGCTCCCCCCACCCCTGCCCCTCAGCTTCGGGGGCTGCCTCTGCTGCAACTGGCACTGGACTTCTGTGTCAGCCCGGAAGTACCCCATCCACAATGCCCATCCCGCAGAGAGTTCCCTAGTCTCCAGTGAAATGTCACATAGCAGTGGCTGAAGGGAATTGGAGCCTATCATGGGCATTGACTTCAAGAAGCGGGAAATGGTGCCTTAAGCCACTCATCAGAAAGAGAGTCCCAGCTGGGTCCTCTCTGATGTGTCCCGGGGAACCTTCACCTGCATATAGGTGGGAGAGAGAAGTACACAACCCCCATTTGATGAGGCAGGTACAGCTTCTCCAAGGCTAGAGCACACAGTCTGGAGGTGACATGGAGTCCTCTGTCAGAACCTGGGCTGGTGGTCCTCTTATTTACAAAACCCATGCATCCTCCCCCTGCCCGTAATAAGTATATTACCCCCAAATACCCTGTGCCTGGAGACTGCGAATCTGGCGTCACCTGAGACTAGACATGGTAAAATGTCTCCAGAATACACCGTTCACCCTTGGCTTGCTGTTGCTTTAGATCACTGTTTTACAACAGAATAGAGGAAGTGATGGGGGAATGCCTGAGTTTCCTTGGAGAAATAATAATTGTGATTATTGACAGAGTGCTGTTGTAAACAAGGAATTCGAAGAGTCCCATTTCTTGCAGAGAGCTTTTTGATTCCAAGGTCCAGAGAAGACCCTGGACTGTGCACAAATTCTTAGCATATATTTAAAGTCACATTTGTTTACCCTCCTCTCTTTTCCTCTCCTACAGTGCAAGCAGGTCTCAGTTGTATGTCATGGTGTTTTTCTCCATAGTGGAAAGAACAATAGAAGTTGTGTGTTGGATTTAAATAAATATTTAATTCATGAAAATGATCTTATATGTTTTAAAACAGCCTTTAAAGCTATTTTTATTCTCTAGAAAGTGCTTATTATAGGTAAATTACACATTTTACTACCGGAGCATTAGGTTTGCCATTAGTACAAATTTAAGGCACTACAAAGACCAGTAGATAATGTTAATTTCAAATACAGAAACTAAATATATTTTGTGCCTTTTTATTACTCATTTTCTTTTAAGTTTTATTGACTGCTTTTTATCTTAACTATATGTCTTTACATGCTGCAATCATAATGCACTGTAATGGTATTAATATTTTATAGAATCGGTATTTATAGTTCTTTATTTAGAAACAATGAAGTAGGTCTGCAGATATCTGAGCCCGTCTGGAATGGTGCCCTCCAAATAATGATAAATTACTTGTGCAGTATGCCATTTGCTAATTATATCCATGATTTACTGCAGAGCAAGACTTAAATCATTCATTTCAGTCTTGCGTAACAGTGCCATAAAATTTTTAGGTTTAAAAATGGTTTCCATGTGTATAATTTAAACAAATTTTAGAGCTATTGTATACACAAAATATTGCAACCACCCATTTGTTACATACTTTGTCTTTTTAAACTTCTACTTTTAATGATCACTGTGGTTGAAATTATTATGCTTAATTTTCATAATCATAGCTTTTAAATCTACAGCCGTTTTCACATGTTAGATAAAGAAAAAGATAGCTAATTGTGTGTAGATAGTATGTCATTCCTGAATAGTCCCAAATGGTACAAAATCATTAAAAAAGCTTAAGAGTACGAATTATTCTTCTATTAAAAAACAGTTGTTCTCTAACTAATTATTAGTTTGAGCTGCTTTGTTTCCAAGAACAAATGTTGATCCTTCTAGCCTTGTTCAGCACACCAAAATGAGATTAACACTTTTTTTTTCTCCTTATACCAAAATCTTGCAGGTGAGAAACCCTACAAATGCCCCCACTGTGATTATGCCGGTACCCAATCAGCTTCCTTAAAATACCACCTAGAACGGCACCACCGGGAGCGGCAGAATGGAGCTGGGCCACTGTCTGGGCAGCCCCCGAACCAAGACCACAGGGACGAGCTGTCCAACAAAGCCACTTTGTTTATCAGGCCAGACATCCTGCGGGGCGCCTTTAAGGGGCTCCCTGGAATCGACTTCAGAGGTGGCCCTGTGTCTCAGCAGTGGACGTCAGGAGCACTCTCATCTGGAGATCACACAGGCCAGGCCAGTGGCATGTCTTCTGAGGCTCCTTCAGACACCCTGAAAGGCACTGACCTTCCTTCCAAAAGCACCCACTTCTCCGAAATCGGGAGAGCTTATCAAAGTATCGTGAACAACGGTGTGAATTTCCAAGGGTCCTTGCAGGCGTTCATGGACAGCTTTGTCCTAAGCTCCTTGAAGAAGGAGAAGGACTTGAAGGACAAAGCCCTCTCTGACCCTCCTTCCATGAAGGTCCACGGGGCGGATGGTGGCGAGGAGAAGGTGGGCGGCAGGGTGGCCCCCAGGAAGTCTGAGAAGTCTCAGTATGAGCCCCTGGACTTGTCCGTGCGGCCGGACGCTGCCTCCCTCCCGGGCTCCTCGGTGACTGTGCAAGACAGCATTGCGTGGCACGGCTGCTTGTTTTGTGCTTTCACAACGTCCTCTATGGAGCTGATGGCCCTTCATCTCCAGGCCAACCACCTGGGCAAAGCGAAACGCAAAGATAACACTATCGGGGTGACAGTCAATTGCAAAGACCAAGCCCGGGAGGCCAGTAAAGCGGCCTTGCTGCCCTCGGTACAATCAAACAAAGAGATGGCGCTTTCCACCATGATGGGACCTCTAGACTCGGCTTCCGAGAAGATGGCCCAAGGACAGGTCAAAGAGACTCTGGGGGAGCAGAAGGGTGGCCCATGGCCCAGCCACGTGGACCCCTCATTCTGTAGCTTCCCATCAGACTTCTACAAGCAGTTCGGTGTTTACCCAGGCCTGCTGGGCTCGGGGGCCACCAGCTCCTGCCCCAACAGGGAGCCCGACGGGAAGGCCCACTCCGAAGATGACGCCCCGATCCTGATCCCCGAAACCACAAATAAGAACACTACTGATGACCTCTCGGACATCGCCTCCTCGGAGGACATGGACTCCTCCAAGGGAGAAAACAACGAGGAAGAGGATATTGACACAGAGCCGGAGGTGATGAGCAAGCCGCCTGCCCTGAGCAAGGACGGGGGCAGCGACAGCGGCGACGGCCTGCTGCCCACAGGCGCCCCACAGCCTGTCCAGGGACTGGTCTCCCCTCTGCCCCAGGCGTCGGAGAAGCAATGGCACAGCCCGGGCCTTCTTCCAGCCCAAGACCCCACGGCGGGCCTGCCCAAGCCGGAGCGGGGCCCCCAGGGCCTGGAGAAGCCGATGAACGTGCTGTCGGTCCTCAGGGCCTATAGCTCTGATGGCTTAGCAGCCTTTAACGGACTTGCAAGCAGCACAGCAAATTCTGGATGTATCAAGAGGCCAGACTTGTGTGGTAAGTTTTAGAGTCCTCTTCCTTTAGTTCATTTCCCAAAAACATCAGTGCTGATCTGTGTATTTTTTAAAAATGGGGTAAATTTATCCATGAGCAGATTTTGAACTACACATAAAATACCCCCAACTATGCTGTATACGCAATGTAGACAATCATGAGAGTCAAATTCATTTAGAAAGTGTCGGACCTCGTACTTTTGTGTTTCAGTTTGCATTATTGTGATCTGAAATGCCTGTACTGAAGGCATGGAGAAGGGGGCGGGGTCTCACAGTATGAGCCACTCCCGTTTTCTAATCCATAACTTGAGGGGGACAGGAGAAGCTTAAAAAACAAAAAGAGACCTGGTAACTTGCAAACTTTTTAGTCTTTTCAACTTAACGCATAAGATGCCCAAAGACAATTCCTTACTGCTTTGCTCAGCCAAATCTGCTTTCTGAAACTTTTCTTTATAATGACTTAGAGGATACTAAAATCATATCACACTAACCACAATGGAGAAATAAAGTGACCCGCTCTCCAAATAGGGAGATGGTTGTGGGGTGTTTGTGATTCATCTTCAGACATATCAAATGGCAGTTACTGTGACTTTGGCCTTCTATTATTGCCTTCTGTCTGTCTGTCTCTTCACCCGTCTGTCTGTTGTTCTAACAAGAAGTGTACATTATGAAGTCCCTGGTTAGCAGTGTTGTGATCCTGTCTGTCTTGGATTTATGCCTGCCTGATCTTGTTAGCAAATTGGCAATTCTTTACTTCCTTAAAGAATATGTTTACTCCAAAGTAATTCCAGATCTTAAAAAGTAATGCTAGATTTGAAGCCTAGAACTGCATCAAATAATGTCGGTGTGGGCAGGGAGGATCAAAGCCATTCTCTCGGCACCCAGATATTCTTATTTGAAAGTCTTTCTCCAAACTGAAGCCCAGTGTGTTATTTCCAGCCCCAGATTTCCCCTCTCGAGACAAATGACCATGGTATCTTCCCATCTGTAGCCCATGAATGCATTTCTGTGACTTCACTTGTTCAAAAAAGGAAACAAAGCAGGAAGGGAGGGAAGGAGGGAGCAAGGAAAGAAGGACAAGAGGGAGGAAGCAAGGAAGGAAAGAAGGACAAGAGGGAGGAAGCAAGGAAGGAAAGAAGGACAAGAGGGAGGGAGTGAAGATCCTGTTTAACTTCTGAATCCTGACATTCCTTTTAGCACAGAGTGGGATTCAGCAAGCTGGATTCAGTTCATAATTTAAGTTGATATATTTCTTTTTCTCTCTCCTTCCCTAATTCACTAAGAACTGGATCAAGCAGTCAGAAATATTTTTTGAATTGTCAAAAATCACTAAATGGATTTCTGACAGCTCAAAAAAATATTGACGGTTCCTTATGCCGAATGATTCATAAGGCCCCATTAACCAGCACCCCCAGATCTATTTTTAGTCACATACAATTCATTACTTTTGAAGCTGTTAAAAACAATATTTAAAGGAAGGAGAAAAGGGTTTCATGTCAGTCCAATTTTTTTTTCTTTTCTTCCAGGGGAGCGATGTTTGTCTTTTTTTTTTTTTTTTTAATTGTTGTTGTTTTAAGTTTGTGATTGGAGTGCTTTCTTTTTCATTGTTGTTTGGGGATTTTTTTTTTTTTTTTAAGTCTATTTTCAGTTCTTTCAAATACCTACGTAGGACCATAGTTCCTGCCAGGAATCCATGCATCAGAAAAGATCAAAACCTGGCATGTTTATAAGCTCATTATTATTGAAATGAGCTCATATTACCCCTATTAATTTTCCCATCGTCCTATCAATGCCGAAGGAAGGCTGCCTGCCTTTGAGGAAGCATGCCTGCTTGTGTCCTTTTGCACCAGGCGAGGGTGGAGGGGAAACAGTATCAGGGAGCCCTTTCCTCTGAGCTGTAGCTCTCAGGCCCTTCTCCCCCTCCCCAAATAGAAGCTCCCCACACTCCCCTGACATTTCTGGGGTACAAGCAAAAGCTTTGCTTAGTCAGCCTTTCAGCCACTGGGTGACAGCCTGGTAAGTTGCAGCCCCTGTCCTGAAAGGGGAGTGTAGACCCTCAGCCCAGCCAGGCTCCAGGGTACCTGGTTTCTTCCCAGCGGGGTATCCAGGTCCCACTACTCCACCTTGAACTCATGGTAAGATGCCAAAAGTAACTCCAGCCCAAAAATGCCGATTTTTAGAGAGCACAAGTTCTGCATTTCATTTATCCTCATTTCTTCTGCATCCTCTTGCTTAGTTTGGGAGCAGGCAAGAAAGGCCCTTCCCTGGCCTCTGTGTTTGCTTGGGTGGGGGCGGATATCTTGACTCTGTCCAGTTCTCATTCCCCTCTCCCACGCTGGCCTACCATAATCAAAATCCTCTTCTTGATTTCTTACTGACTGTTGTGACATGGGAGGGCCAGGCATATTCATCCTCCCTAAAAACTGATATCTGGGAGGGAAACTTAAACTCACTGAGCTACAGAGGGGGCATTTGGGGCCATTTTTCTTCCTGCCTAGTCTACTGTCTTTTTAGCATTGCAAAAAGCACAAACGATAGTTGAAAACCTCAAACTCCCGTTGGCTTGACTTTGCCAAGGTGGATATGATATTGGCACAAGGAATCAAATATTCCTAATGTTTATTCCTTCCTCTCTGCTCCACTCAGAATAGATATGGGTTTTCAAACAGGCCCACCAGCTTGATAGCTGGTTTCCTCAAGAAGCTGGGCTTTGCACAACCAAAGAATTATTCTGATAGGCATTTGATTTTGCCTGGTTAGTAAACCCAAATCCCTGCTTTGATGCCCCTACAAACAGGCTTGTCAGAGGAGCTAATGTCCATCTGTATCTATTCTCATGGGTGTAAAATTGTTGGGAGAAGCATCAGGAAAGATCTTGTTCAAGTCATGTAGAGCCCTCTCCCCACCAGAGTTCAGTGGCTCTGCTGACACAGGCTGGTGAGTGGAGAAGGGGCCTTTAACCCTCAGTTCATGGATGATCCTCACGTTGTAGGCTCTACTTCTGGATCCATAATTCTGCATGCCTGCTTTCTAACTTTTAAGGCTCTGGTCCTACACTCCTTAGTGTCATAGGCCTCGGGTCTTGGCCTGTGTGCGCTGTCTACTCCTAGGCAATACAGAAGTGAGAGACAACCAGGAGAAAGGCCATCCCAGCCAGCTGGGTAGGGGAGGCATGCAGCATTTGCCAACATTGAGAGCTTGAGTGTGAACTTCTAAAGGTCAGAGACGTGTCGCAGATGATCCTAAGAAGGTGACTGAGCCGTCTTGGATTAAACTGAAGGGCATGTGTTGTTGGCTTCTAGAGTGAGTCAGGTCCCACTCTGGGCCTGATCACCTTACAAGAAATCCTGCTCCAATCAAAGTCCCCATTTCCAGGCTCCAGCCATGGCCCACCTTTCTTTAGTCTGTTGAAGAGCATAATGTACAAGGGCACTCCCATGCTGTGGGAGAACTTGGATGTGCCCTTGGTTTTGTTGGAATGGATTTGACCTTGGTCTTGTAATGGGACAGGATCCATGTGATTATCTAATAAGAGGGGCCAGGGCAGACCAGGGCAGCATTCATATCCACTGAAAAGAAAGGCAGACAGCTCCTTTGTCTAGGCTGAGAAATCTGATGAACTGTTGCATCAACCAGTAGCTTGGAATCTGAGAGTGCTCCGGTGGGCCCCAGACCGCACAGAGGTGGTTCTGCACAATACCTGTGGGGCTGGCTGCATGGCCCAGGGACAGAACTTGCTTCTCTCCAGAGTTTGTGGATTTGAAGAGCAGCCACTACTTTTATTTTTGAACCCTAGATGGATGACTGGTAACCATGGTGTGTTGAGCAGTTTGCTCTATGTTCTTTGGTGAGCCCAAGAGTAGGGTTGATGGTGAAGAACTAAAGTCCAATTAAGGGAAAGGGAGTGAGCAGGGTACAACCCCCCTTACTCTTGGAGTAACCAACCCTCAGGGAAGCCCAGCTGAGTGAGGAGAATCTAGCAGCTTGTCTGTGGTGGGCTTGAGGTCCTTGTACAGTGGCACCCAGACCAAGTGACCCACTGAGCCTGGGAGGAAGCAAGTGAGAAGGCAGGGTCATTAACAGCAATTGATTCAGTATTTCCAATTAGGGGGCAACTGGCTTCCCTGACCCAAATTATGTCTGAGACCAAGAATTCTCTCATGGCAATGAGAGAATGAGGACCCCTGCCCTTTCCTGGAAAAAAAAAAAAAAAAAAGACAGGTTTCAAAAAGCTCTGTGCCTCATGTATTCTAAAATGTCTGATGACATGATAGAAGCTCAACTCTTTTTGAAATGTGACTTCTGTCCTCCAAAAACCTTGTTGATTTCTCAGCATAGGCAGTCTGAAAATATTCACCGTTTTACCAGCTATACAGTCTAGAGCAGGGGAAGGCAACTACTTTCCTAGGTTAGAGAGTGAGCCCATTAGGCTTGCAGGCTCTGTGGTCTCTGCTGGGCAGCACAGAGCAGCCAGCAAGCAATAATGAAACAAATGGGCATGTCTGCATTCCAGTAAGCTTCATTTACTGACACAGCAGTGGGCTAGAATTGGCCCAGAGGTGCTAGTGTGTCCGCCCCTGCTAGAGTATAAAGAAGGTTGCATTGCTGTGGTCATCCCTAGAAAAGATATGTGAAAACCGTCCTCTGCAATGCCACTGGCCTGTGAGATGATGTGGGCAGGACTCAGGTCAGCAGCTGCAACATTCCATCTATTGCCGTTTAATGCCAGAGATGCAGGAGATTTTCTGAGAGTGAGAGGGGACTTGTAGACCTGCATGGCCTGGAGTAGCTTTTTCTGGAAGGTCACATCTCTGTCTATGTGTAAAAGACTTGCAAGAGAACACCCTCCTCCGTGACTCATGATGGGTCCACGGCCGCCACCATCAGAGCCAAAGCAGGCAGACAAGAAAGACACAGGAGCTCTTTGGTGGACAGAAGCGTAAGGATAAAAAGAGATGATGGAGGTAGAAGAGCTTGGATAAATGGAGCTGATATTTTCTAGAAGAGATGATGTCCGCATTAGGCTATCACAAGGAGGTGATGTCACTGCCCTAATATCTTTGGGTTGCAGTCATCCCTTTTAGCCCTGAGCAGGTACAAATCTTACTTTCCATCAAGGTTATAGAGACACAGTTTATTTCCTTATGTCTGCCATGCCAAGTCACTGATGGCTATTTCTGGGTATGTGGGTATGTTAGCCTGGAAGGCGGTTCTGGCAATTTAGTGGTGACATCCCATCACTGTGGTCACACCCTTCCAGTTTCTACCCAGTTCGCCTCCTGATAGAAAGCAGGTGCTTCAGAGTAGGAAATGTCTTACCACCTCAGGCTTTGGTCAAGAAATGGCTAATGTCTGTGGTTAGTCAGGGATTTCCAAGCGAGCTGTGGCTGGGGTGTGTGACACTGTAAACACTGCATATGTATGCATGAAGACACCCAAGCACAGGCTCCTGATGCATAGCCCATGATAGGTGGTATGTTTTTCGGTCTCATGGAAAATTCTTAGTTTTAAGGTGTGGCCCTGAAGTCAACAGGTCCTAATGGAGAAAGAAAATTAGTTAAATGGCACAGAAAGAGAACCACCAAATCCAAATCCACCAAGTGTACAGGTGCCCAGATTCAGCCAACTCATGGGAGGGCAGTGAGCCTAGGAGGCCCAGGGAATCTCTGTCATAGGGTCTTGTCTCTAGAGCTGCCATGTTTTATTTAAAGCCAAATGAGCAATTATCCTTCTCTTCTCCTCTTCCTAAGCTGACTCTTACTATCAGCTTACGGACACTGTGGATAAAGCACAACTTTTGCACTCCCTTTCTTTGCCCCATTTTATCATTTCTAGGTTGGCTGTTGACTCCCATTGTCCAGGCTGCCCCCAGTCATAGTGCATGTCCAGGGCCTGATGTTAGACCTCAGTAGGGAGGATCAATTGGCTTGTCCTGAAGTCCAGGGGCAGATCCTTTCAAGTAATGCAAATCGCCACCCCATCCTGCCTGCTCTGCCCCTGCTGACTGCCTCACAGCTGGCTGCAGAGCCTTTCCCTTTGTCTCTGGTGGGACAAAGCACAGGTGCTATCCCCTCGGGGTCTCCCACAGAAACCAGCGCCCTGGACAGGCTCTCCCCTGGCCCCATCCAGAGCCTCACGGGGTGCAGCCTTTTTGGGTGCCAGCCCTCTCCAAACTCTTTCGGCATTCTACTCCTCCTCCCCTTCCTTCTGTTTAAATTAAATGGGAATGCCACTGACGTGATGTCGTTTGCACTGCGGGATGACAGAACTGTTGTGTGAATACCATTGTATTTGCCAAATGGTCCACTCGTCATTTCAGAACAAACAAATGGATGGTGTCTGTAAGTCGGCAAACACTGGTGACATTTAGCCTTGTTTATGTTCCTTTCCTTTTGCTGCATATTTTTGGCTCCAAAAGCTACTGTCTGAATCAACAGTGCCTCCGAAGCAGAAGTCTGGTAGCTTTCATTTTGGTTGCCGTATCCATGTTCTCTTTGGATCGCATGATACCTGTTGCCCAGGATCAAGCCTGGGCTGGGAGAAGAGACCAACCAAACTCTTTGGTTCAAAACATACATGCCTGTATACAGTAATTTTTCCTCCCTAATGATGACTTCAAATTGGGAGCGAGGAGGAGAATGCCGAGTGAAGAGAGTGTTGTCAGAATGGACATCCACATCCCTGGGGAAATGCAAGCCTCCAGCCAGGCCCAGCCACCGCCATATGCAATAGGAGCAGCGTGACCCTATGTGTATCTTGAGTGCTTTTGGGGACCCTGGGCTTAAGCTTTGGGGTCTGCCTTCTGAGGCTGCTAAATCAAAGTGGTGGTTGGCATGGACAGCCATCTAGCTACAGACATCTTAGCTGCTGAAGGAATCAGGTTCTTTCTTCTTTTTATTCAGATGTTATGTGCCAAGCCCAGGTTTCAGATAAGTAGTAATTATCTCCTATTACTTAGCTCTGATCAACAGCACCTCTGCATCTAATTGCCAACCTGCTCTAATCACATAGACTATTCTTGCTTTAGCCAGAGATGGAAGGACCAAATTTTATAAATATTGCTTTATTGTCATCATTCCATTAAACAATTAGGGAGAGTGGCCCTGCCCTTGCTTTCGAATGCCTCTAGCCCACATGGTTTCTGGATTGTTTAATGAATCTGCACATTTTCTTGCAGGTAAGTGACACCCCCTGTTCTAGTCGGTCTAGCTGGATTTGCCCTTGTCTGTTCGTGCTCCTCGGTGGCTATCTGCAGCTTGTTAATCGTGTAAAGTCAAGAGAAGAATGTATACACATATGTGTGTTGAATAAACAATTACTATTGGCATAGGTATGTGTATACACATGGCACACCAACCTACAGTATATATAGCGAAGAATCAGGGAGACTAAAAATACTGCCCCATATGTTCCACGATTAGCGAAGGATGGTGAAGGCTTAGTAACTTGAGCGAGAGAGAAAATTCCCTCAGTCATGAATTCTGCAAAACAAACACTGGTGGATTGGAGCCCCTTCACCTGTGGAAACCCTGTTGGGGGGGGCTTCCGCTCAGCACAGCTTCTAGAAGCGGGCCCTGTGATGGTCTCGTTGGCATTACTGCTTGTGTCCGATTGTCCTGTATTTTGTAACACTTTAGAAGAATACAGAAAAGTGCAGTAATTCTCTTTCTCCATAGTATTTAAGCAGTAATATTGCTAGTTTAATATTGTGTCAGGTCGTCACGTTAACCAGGAACAGATGACAGTAAAGTACCAGTGAACAGCACCTCAACATCCGCTCCTTAAAAATGGTGATTGAAGCAAAATGTGTAAACTTGTACTGGGTTATCGTGTGCTTTGGAATAGAGTATTGTTGAAGTAATTAGAAGATATATGAAGGTGTTCCTGGTAATGAAGGCATGTAAGTTATAATAATTGTAGCTTTCTGAATAAGTGTCAAACTATATCTCTAAGTGTGCTGTATGCTGAGTTACAAGTTAGGTCATTTATGAATGGAATGTAAAACAATACTAAAAATGCTTCAATAACTTATCTTGGTATTGCTAATAAAAAAAGCTGTGAAACATTAGTGCAGTTTTGAGTCATTATGTTAATTCACTCCGCAACACCCTCCACCTTGACATCCCTCTGTCTGTTGGAAGCCTCAACAGGACATTCAGGGACGCTAGAGATGCTGTCCCATGGGCTGTTTGCTGGGTCGCCTGCCAAGTTTTCCACCCATTTCTAGGCGGCCCCAAAAGTTACAGCTCCTAAACATACAAATGTCAAGGCGCCTCCCCATTGGGTGGGGTGACCGTGGTGGGTTTGGGGAGAGCCATCGGTGTGCACAAGTGTCTCTCGGGTGGGTGATTAGACCCCACGACAGCTCACAGGCCCCGTGTCCCTCATCCCCCGTGTGGAGGACGACACACGCCTGGCCTTGGTGCAGCAGACTTTACCATTTTCTTTTCATCCTGTGAAGCATAGTTTTACATGGAAAGGCCCTTGGAATTGCCGGAGTGTGGAACTTCACTGCGATATTTTGGTTGTGCCCTTGTCTGTTGTAAGAGGCTTCTCCCAGCTCCGCCCCCACCCCCATCACAGCATGAGACACGAAGCAAGGATTTAACTTTCCTTTTGTGATCGCTTAGGTTTTTTTTTTCGTCCATGAGCTGAACTTCAGGCACCTGCCACTTCAACAGTGTTACCAAGCTTCTCTAATCGGGCCTGTTTTGTAAACTTCTAAATTCCATGCACATGCTGCTGCCTGGCTAACTGATCCTGGGGGTGGGGGATGTATTATCATTGTTTGACCGATTCCCAAGCCCCAAGCATGGTCCCCCCCTCTCCAGATAAATGAAGTGTCCTGTGTGCAAGGGAGCGAAAGCCCAGAAGTGTCCACTGGAACATGCCTGGCCCATCAGTAGGTCAGCCTTGTCACCTTGACTGCTGAAGATATTACCTTCAGTAGGTCTCATGAAAATTGTCCAAGCAACCCCGAAGATCATAGAGTACAGGATTAGGTTGTGTCTTATTGGAGATAAGAGGTGAAAGTGAGAGATTCTGAGAACAGGATACTGTTCCATGAAGCTGAGAACATGCATTGTGGGTTCTGATGGAAAACTTGGTGGACGCCCACATGCCTAGCCAAGGTATAGCGAGTGACCCCAACCACATCTACCTGGACCAGCTTTGACCAGCAGTGTGTAGGCATAGCCTGAACCGAAAGAAAGACTCTGGGGGTGGGGGGAGGATCCCATCTTTGTTTCCAATGCCACCTGAGTCTGGGGAACTGCCCTGGGACAAGAATTCATCCCTGCCCTTTCCTGGGTCCCTGCCTCCTGATGGCTCCATGAGGCCTGCATCACCTCCTCACACACACCAAGCCTCTGTGAACCTGTTCTCTCCACCAGGGCCTGAAGCCACACTGGGTTTTAGAAGCCACATTTGCAGCTCCCAAGGAGGGGCTCACCACTATCCACTCTGTGAAGGCAAGGGGCACCCTCTTTAACCCCTGGCCAGGATGCAGTGGGGACCAGAGGGCTCTGTTGAAGGGCCTGGGGTTGAACACATAGTCCCTGGCACTGTTCTTCATTTACAGTCATTTGCACACTGTGGGAACCCTTGCCGAGACCACCATTCCAGCAGGGAAGGGGCTGGGAGTCCAGTGCAGTGTGAGTGGCCAGGTCTTGGCAACGGAGGCAGAACCGTTGCAGGAAACAGATCATCCTGGCTCCTCGTGCTGACTGCAGGAAAGTTCCCTGGAGCCCCCTATCCAAGCATCTATTTCCCTCTTCCCTCCACGAGGGCTCTATTTCCCTAACGGGGTCTCCACATTTCCACTTCAAAAGCAGGGGGTATTTCCTGGGTTGCTCCCCTGGGGGAGCTTCTCAAGCTTAGAGGAGACCTTTGTGGATTTTCTCCTCCAATTTTTTATGAGCTGCCCCCAGCCTCCTACCCCCTCTCATTTCACAACCCTCCCTCCTCTGCCCCCTTCTTCCCCGCCTCCCTCTCATCCCCCTGCATCTGGGGAAGAACTCCTTTCTCACCAGCTGAGTGTTCTTGGGAACATCCTGTCTGTGGCTGTGAGGGAGCTGGGTGCATCCAGGCCTCTGGATGAGCTGACTTCATTTCACAGCTCAGCGTGGGGGCCGGCGGTCCTGTTTCTGGAAGCCTGCCTCCCCCTCCCCATCCCCACATGGCATTACAAAAAGCGCAACTTGTTTCAACTCAGATTTGGGGCAACCCCAAGCATCCCCTATGACTCTACCCTTGGCCCTAAAGCCTAGACCCTTCTAAGCAAGGACGGCCCACTGGTCTGAGGTGGAAAGAGGGGAAAGGAGTTTCAAGGAGGTAACTGCCATGAGATGGGATAGACTGAGGGGGAGAAGGCTTGTGCAGCTCATGGTGAAAACTAGTCTTCAAGTCCACTTCTTCAATTACTCATGTTTCGAAGAAACTCAGATGTTCTGGTGCAGGGGGAAAGAGTCAAAATTTTGGGAGACGATTTCTTCTTACCTATAGTCACTTTTTCTCAAAGAAACATCATGATGAATGAATTACAGCCCTAAGCGTGCAGCTCAACATGTACAGTGTTGTCTGCGCAGGAGTGGACTTTGTCTCTAGAGCAAACGGTGCATTCTCAAGGTTAAAGTTGGGAAACTCTGCACAGCAGTTTCATAAGCAAAGATCTCCATCTGTGCACCCAGAAACTGGCTGGCTGTATGAAGGGTTTGTCGTTCACGCTCTTTGTGGAGTTGTTCAGACACACCCATCTAATGGTAACCCACTGCTCACAAGGTTAAGTTTTCTTTTTGAACTTCTGTTGTTGTCAAATTAATATAATATACTCTCAATTATCCACAGAAAAGGAAAAAGGCAACCAAGCAGGGAAAGCAAATTTGCAATTAATTTACCAAATTATTGCTCTTTTTATATGATGGACAAGTTGCTTTTCTCTTTGGAACTCAAGTGTTTTGTATGTCCTGGGGGGAAGGCTGGGGCAGTTGCAAGGACAAGCCACCCAACTTGTCCCCACACCTAGGGACCGGGTGGAAGCAGGTGTCTTACTGGGGTACAGAGGCCTCAGGGTTTAACTGGGGGGTTCACAGAATGTTGGGCTCTTTCTTGCCAAGGGGAGTCCATTAATCTTCTCAGTCTTTCAGGAGCCCGTGGCTGACCTACTCAGGGTCTCACCAGAGCACAGCCTGACATAAGGAGCGGGGTACAGTTTGTTCAGCTGGGGGGCAGTCCTGAGAGGCATGTTTGAGGGTGCTGACAGGGCTGCCACTGATCAGGGGCTAGGCCTTGTCCCCTGGGGATCCTCTAGGACACAATGTGACATTCACCTCAGAATGACCCCTGAGGGCTGAAGAACCTGGGGCATTTATCCGCCAGCTCTGCAGCTCTCCGTAGTTGAGAGTCACTGCAGCTCACCCTGGAGAAGGTGATGGCACCCCACTCCAGCACTCTTGCCTGGAAAAGCCCATGGGCGGAGGAGCCTGGTGGGCTGTAGTCCATGGAGTCGCTACGAGTCGGACACGACTGAGCGACTTCACTTTCACTTTTCACTTTCATGCATTGGAGAAGGAAATGGCAACCCACTCCAGTGTTCTTGCCTGGAGAATCCCAGGGATGGGGGAGCCGGGTGGGCTGCCATCTATGGGGTCACACAGAGTCGGACATGACTGAAGCAACTTAGCAGCAGCAGCAGCTCACCCAACAGCGAAACAGTCACAATCAGAGAGAAACAAGAGGCCACTGGCATCCTAGGGAGCCAGAGGGGTAGGGGTCAGGCACGGACAGCGTCCAGCACAAGCCAGAACCCCTTGGTCTGAGGATTTTTACATCCCTGGTGCACTGCAGAGGGTCACCAGTCTTCCAGAGCCCAGGGTGAGGGCAGATTCATACTCTAAGGTGGGACGCGAACTGCAGATTTTAAATATTGGGACACGCACTCAGCTCAGGGCCAGGCTTTCTGGAAGCTGGACGGAGGGCTGACCCGGGGGTCAGAGGACCTACAGTATCTGTAGATACAGTCACACTCCAAGGAGCTTGGACAAGTCCCCTCAGTATCCTCTTGGGTCTCAAATTCTATGGTATTGAGAATCACTGTTTCCTTAATTTTTCTGGTGACTGTCTAAGACTCCATCTGTTCTAGAGTCCTCATGAGCACTCAAGTCTTGCAGGGTCCCAGATGTGGGCACCAAGTTGGTCTTCCCACAAGTACATGAACATATGGGGTTTCAGTCTAAGAATGGGGCATATGAATACTTGCTTCTTCATCAAGACATTTTTATTAACTCGTAAGAAGAGCATTGAGGCATTTCCCTTCTAATTCTAGAATCTAGAATTTTTTTTTAAAGAGGGAGTCAATAAATGTGGATCTTTGGGTTCATAGTAGTCCAAGAAAAATCTGATTATTTAACTTTTTTTCATTTTACAACCTATTGTATTCACAGTGGAGCTTGAGTATTTTCATGATGATTAAGGTTTCCTCAAGTGCTTTACTGACATCAACTTGATAATCCAAGGTGCCCCTCTTGGGTGTGACAGTATGTAGTCTCTCTTGGGAGCCCCCCACTCCCACCCATCACTCTAACCCAGTAACACTTAGAAGGAAAGGCGGGAGGTAGGGAGGGAAGAGGGGTCATGCTGTGCTCCATCTTGCATGCATGGGGCATGAGGAACAATTCACATCCCTTTCCATATCTGCAACCCTTCCACTCTTCCATCCTCAGCATTCCTGTAGCCACTCAAAGTCACTGTTGGCTAGCAAGCCCCTGAGTTTGGGACAGTGTGTACTATCTCCAACTTTGAACTCCTCCATTCCTTGGCTTTTGTTTAATTTAAAAAAATTTTCTTGGAGTATAGTTGATTTACCATGTTCTGTTAGTTTCAGGTGTACAGAAAAGTGATTCAGTTATACATATCCATTTATCTATTCCTTTTCAGGTTCTTCCCCCATATGGGTTATTACAGTGTACCGAGGAGAGTTCCCTGTGCTCTACAGAAGAGTTGGGGTTGATTGCTCTAGTTTTGGTATCCATCAAAGGATACACTTGTGTACCCTTGTGCATCCTCAAGACAATGAAATGAATTTGAATGAGTAAGTTGGAGGTTGGCAGACCATCCACATTTCAGTTATTTTAGGATTTCTGATGCCATGCAGGCCCCAGGCAGGGTTGCCATGAAGACTCATATTCCCTAAGACCTTGACAAGTGGAGAGAGAATTTGGGTAAGGTGTTGCAAAGCATGGAGCTCCTCATTCTTGCCAATCTGTACTCACCACCTGAAGGCCTCTTTCTAGACAGCCTCACTGGGATTCCATCCCATCCATGGAGAAAGGTGTGCTGGGGCTCAATGATACCATTCCTGGGATGTATAGACATCACCCCTGTTGGCTCCAACTGAACTCTTTTTCTTTTTTTTTTTCTTATGCTGCAAAGGACTTACAATTAGGAGATTTAAAAAAAAATGTCCGGTGGTCAGCTAGCAGGAACAGTGCTTCTTATACAGCGGCTTTTGCTTTCATAGGGAAACTCTGGGCTTGACGTGTCATCTCAAAATCACATTCAGGCAATTCAATTTAAATCACCAGGGGGATTTTCTTGAGAACTTTGGGATAGATACCCTCACAAAGTGAGTAATCCTGTCTCCTTTGCACAGGTGTGTGCCTAGACTTCTTTATTGGGCAGCTCTGGGAAGCCCCAGCTCTTTTTCATGACACAGGAGATGCGTGGGTGCAGAGGCAGGCTGACCTCAGCATCCTGGGACACACGGGAGGGAGAGGGTCTTTGGATTTGGGGTGGGGCATGAGGGGTGTCCCAGTGGTGGAAAGAGGGGTCCCTGCAGGCACCGTGCTTCTGGTCGGCCTTGTTCAGGCCTGATGGTCTGAGACAGCCGGGGAGCAGGAGGGGCCTGTAGGCCTCAGAATCTCCCGACTCTACACCAATCCAGAGTCTGGAGGGGTGGGCCTGGGATGAGAGGACAGACAGCCACCGTGAGACCAAGAGCAGGAAGGATCAGACAAGGAGAGAGGGGTGAAGAGCAGTGAGTGAGAGGTGCGGATGAAGAGAGAAAGGAGAGACGTGAAGGTTGGAGTGGAGAGTAAGGGGAAGGTGTGAAGAAGGGAAACTGGAGACCTGGGGAGATGAAGGGGAGGAAGGAGACGGCGAGAGAACAGAAAACCAGTATGAACAGACTAAAAGAAACATGATGGAGATGGCGTCTGGAGAGGGGAGGAAAGCAGGAAATAGAGTGAGGAAGAGGAGAAGAGCCAGCAGAAAAGAGAGCATGCGGCAGGGAGGAACCTTCCGGAAGCCACCTGGGGTTTAGAGGTGGTCAGAGGGCCTGCTGCCGTGGGCAGGGCGAGGGTGGGGGCAGGGGCCGGGGGAGGCTCTGAGTGTAGCACCTGGTGGCCCAGGCCGGCTTCCCAGCAGCGCCCTCCCCCTGCTCCCCACCACCAGCTTCAGGAGGAAACGCTGCAGCTTAATCAGAATTATTTACAAGATAATGGTCCATTGTTTGCACTAAGACAGATGTTGACTGTGGGAACTTTGTGTTTTATGCTCCTTTCCCTGCTCTGCCTTCCCTGGGTGCAGATGGGATCGAAGTCATGTGAGTTATTATTCCCTGAATTGGAAATTTGGAGGCGCCTTCACCCCAGCCCCTACTTGGCTGGGCTGCCGAGCTGGGCCGGCACCATTCAGGCAGGCAGCGAGCGGGGACAGTAGCTGCTGGTGGCAGGGTCAGCCAGAGCCTATGGCCTCCCTCCCAGCCCCTCGAGGCAGCCTGTGATTAAGAAGGTCTTGTTTCCTTGAGGGGCGGGGCGGAGCAGTAGCCTTTGCTGGTGGACAGGAAGGGCACTCTCTGATTAAGATGCACTTGCTGTTTGTTGAGTCAGGAGGTCACAATTGACATCTCAAATGAAGGTGGCCATCTGGCCTTCTTCTTGCCAAAAGAGCAGTCCCTCTGGGGTGGGGGCTTTGTATTCCCCCTTTATTTAAACTCATGAGAAGGCTTCTTCTCGTCTTCTGGGATCACTGGGAGGGCCAGATCTGGACTTGTGATTCCTTCATTCCTCCTCTAAGGGTGGGGTTGGCTGGATGAATGCCTGTCCCACCTACTCACCTGGAGAGAGCCTGTCCTGAAGGAGGAAGGATAGGGTGGCATGGGAGGATGTGCCTGTCATGTCTCACTCCCAGCCTCACCTGCAGGCAAGTGGGCCCCTCCAGTGTCACAGGCCCAACACCAGCTTGTCCTTCTTCAGCCTTTCTGGTTGCCAGTCACTTCTGCATAACCAGACTCACCTGTTTAGCAGAACCCATCTTATGCATGAGGCCACCGAGGCCACATGTCAGGTGACTTGCCCAAGGTTCTTTTTCTACTCTTTGGAAAAGCCTTCCAACTTCTCAAGCCATGAGCATCCCATTGGAGAGCCTCCCTGAGCCGCAGCTTAGTCTGTGCACACAGGTACCAGGCACCTGACCAGGAGCTCAGGGACCGAAGTGTACGCAAATACACGTCAGGTGCTGCACTGTAAGCCTGGCAAAGAGTATGAGCCAGATGATAGTGGGTTTCAGCTACATTATTCCATATACAGTTGACTCACGACCTGGCTCCCCTGGTGGCTCAGACGGTAAAGAATCTGCCTGCAGTGCAGGAGACCCAGGTTAAATCCCTGGGTCAGGAAAATCCCTTGGAGAAGGGAATGGCCACCCACTCCAGTATTCTTGTCTGGAGAGTTCCATGGACAGAGGAGCCTGGTGGGCTACAGTTCATGGGGTCACAAAGAGTCACACAGGACCGAGCAACTAAGGTGACCGATTAGGGTGCTTGGAGTGCTGATCCCCTACACAGTCAAAAGGGGTATAACTTTTCACTCCCCCAAACTTAACTACTAATAGCCCACTGCTGACTGGAAGCTTTACTGATAACATACATAGTTAACATATATTCTGTACATTATATGTATTATGTATCATATTTTTATAATAAAGTAAGCTACAGCAAAGGAAATATTTTAAAAAACCATAAGAAAAAATACATTTGCAGCACATACATATATTTATTAAAAAATATCCTCGTGTAAGTGGACCTGAGCAGCTCAGATCCACATTGTTCAAAGGTCACCTGTATTGCATTTCCAGTATCAAGCTATGACAAAGAAAAAAAATCAAAGGAATACAATATCATAGAGTCACATTTGAATGCTAAAACCCCCAGTAGTGGAAACGAGAAAGCCACTTTCTCAGCTGAGTGGAATCAGACCCGCCACTTGGACAGCCCGAGAAAGTCTGATGGCCATTGCTCCTAACACTGCCCCTGCCCCCTGGATTCCTTGAGAGCTTGCCAGAAAGCAATTATAACTGGAGGTTTTGTCCCATTCCAACACAGCATCTTGGCTCTGGTGTTCAGGGACACGGCTTTATCCTCTTGATCTCCCCATGCCTAAGCGTCACCTACAAGATCAGGTCCTCTGAGCTACCCCTCCATCTACCAAGTTTGGTTTTAAATCATAAATTCTTAGCTATGTGCCAGGGCCAACTCCAATTTTAAATACCATATATATATATGAAAGTGAAAGTTACAAATGTTATTCTTTCATCTAATCTTTATATTATAAAAACCCCCTGAGGTAGATGTAATTTTTATGCTTCCCATTTTACATATGGGGAAATGGAGGCACAGAGAAAACACTTGCTTACCTTACCCAAGGTGACTCAGCAAGCACACGAGGGTCTGATTCATTCAGGCAGTGGAGCTATCCCGAGATGGTATTTTGTTGCCTCACCCTGTGGGCTTTCCCAAGCCTTTAATCCTTGTTTGCACGTGGATTCAGTTGCTTCAGTCGTGTCCGACTCTTCGCGATGCTATGGACTGTGGCTCTCCAGGCTCTCTGTCCATGGGATTCTCCAGGCAAGAATACTGGAGTGAGTTGCCATACCCTCCTCCAGGGGATCTTCCCAACCCAGGGATCGAACCTGGGTCTCTTACATCTCCTGCATTGGCAGGCAGGTTCTTACCCCTAGTGCCACCTAGGAAGCCCTTAAACCTTGTTTGGGATATGTCAAAAACGAGCAGACCAACAAACAAATAAATAAAAACAGCGTTTTCTTGCCATCCTGTAGGTCTGGGTCCTGGAAGAAAATGTGGCAATTCCAGCGGAGATTGCACCCATAGGTAGAATCCTGGGAACAGGCTGGATGGGGCGCTGGGTGTGGTCAGAGGTGCTCCATGTGACCCACCCGGCTGAGGACTTGCCTGTGACCCTGAGCAGGTCTCTTCCTGTCCCCTCAGCATCCTCACCTCGTCATGAATGAGAAAGTCCCACCAGATCATCCCCATCCCAAGATTTCTTCCATCTCGCGGTCTGCGAATTAATTATTTTTAAGGCTGTTTTTATTATACTTCTCAACCTCCAGGAAAAGACTGTCTACCCAGCCCTCCCCAAAGTGAGAGGGCCTCAAGGAAACCTGACCCCTCACCTTGCAATTGTTCTCTGGGGTCCAGGTGGGGGAGAGTAGAGAGTGGGTGGCCCAGGGCACCAGTGGACCCTCCAGACGGGGGCTGCCATGGGCCCAACCCCCGGCTGTGAGGGCAGCAGAGGTCAGACTGGGATAATATTTATCAACCCTCTGCCCACTGTGTCAGGCTCTAACCAGACCCCAGCGTCACTGGAGATCACAGATCCTGTCTTTTAAAGGTCCCACAGAGCCGCTTCACATGCGACCAATTACCTCTGTCAAGCAGGGGAAGGAGGTCCTGCCTGGTGGGTGGGATCTGAACTTGAGCTTCCAGAGGTCGACGACAGGGATCTTAGGCCTTTGAGCCTGTCATTCCCCTATAGCCAGACCTTTTCTGTTAAAACTGTTTAAATTACAAACCAGTAATAAAAGGATCATATGTGTTTCCCACCGAACAGGTTCTTTAGGGCTATTATGATAATTAAAAACATATGGTGCCTGTGCCAGTCAGAGGGAAACCGCAGATGTACAAATTAGGTATTATATAAGGGTTTTCTGCTTTTGCCCTTTTAAAAACGTCAACCGGAGAAGTTTAGAGAGATAAAATGGCAATTGTGCAGATAGTAGGTAGCATTTTGGTTTTAGAATCATTAAATAGATAAACCCTTTTCTTTAGACTTAATAGGAATAAACGGCTCCTCATCTAGGAAGGAGAGGAGAAAAGTACCGAGGCCCGGAGTTTACAGGGAAGAGGCTGCTTTCCACCACACAGGGTCTTGGATACCGTAGAATTCTTTGCATTTTTTATGATGTTGATCTGCCCAGACAAAGAGGATTATATTTATTAACTATTGAGCTATATTAAATTGGATTGACAGGAGCAAAGATGAAGATTTCCTTACATTCAAACTTTTCACTTTTTAAAAGACAAAGATGCAAGTATTGATCAGTCTAGAAACAGTCATTTGTTTTCATTTAAAATACGCAATTGATTTTGAGCAGGTGATAAATACTGCTAATTAAAAAAATAAAATTGGGAGCGTTTCTGTGGTCCCTGTCCATGACTTTTCCAATGCAGACATTCAGTACAAGTCAAGTTCTACTGAGCTGTTCATATTGAGAGGATCCTGGGCTGGCTGGGGACCCAGGCAACATCCAGCCATGCTCTGGGGCAGCGAGGAGGATGCACTGGGTCCGGGTCCTGATGCACTGGGATCTGGGCTAGATGACGAAGAATTTAGCACTTTGTCACTGTGTGTCTCTGCTACAGAAACCCAACTGGACTGCTCTAAAGAAGGAGGTGACGGGTGAACAGGTGGGAGGAGCTTGATCCCCACTAGCTCTGCTCCTCAGAGCCTCCATTCTTCCACCTCCTGAAAATAAGTCCTTCCTGAGACAACCCAGCCAGAGCCAGGACCTGCAACCCTTCTTCCATGTTATGTGGTAGTGTCTACTTGAGAAATTTGAGTTAAAAAGCCAAATTTCTAATCAATACAAATAATGTGCAGAGAGGAGGTTCTACTTACTGCCCAGCTGCCTGAACATTCAGATGGCCAGAATTTTTTGAATCCTGGTGTATAATTATTGAAATTCATAATAATGAGTAAAGACCAGTTCTGCTTGACACATTTTTGTGTTGAGGCATTTATTATATGATACATTTCCTTAGAATGCAAGGAGATCAAACTGGTCAATCCTAAAGGAAATCAACCCTGAATATTCATTGCAGGGAATGATGCTGAAGCTCCAGTACTTTGGCCACCTGATGAGAAGAGCCACTCATTGGAAAAGACCCTGATGCTGGGAACGATTGAGGGTAGGAAGAGAAGGGGGCGGCGGAGGATGAGATGGTTGGACAGCATGAGTGGACACTCAAAGGACAGGACTTTGAGCAAATTCTGGGAGATAGTGAAGGACGGAGGAGCCTGGTGTGCTGCAGTTCATGGGGTTGCAAACAGTCGGACATGACTTAAAGACTGAACAACACATATTTCTGAAGATCCTGATGAGGGTGCAAGGCCCTGTAACCAGAAAGTGCCCTTTTGTAGTCACCCTGGCTGAAGGCAAGTCTGGGCTCCTGAGGAAAAATGTCCTTCGAAATTCCTTTTTAGGTGCTGAGTCCTTTGTCCCACTGCTCTCCTTCGCCCACACCCTCTAAACCATAAGGAAGGCACAGTGTCCTGTGTGCTTTTGGGGAGCAGTGGTCTGAACCTGCCTCTGGGTCAGGTGGGCTCAGAGAGCTTGAGACAGAATAAATCAGAGGAGAGTTCTTGCACCTCCGATCCACCATACAAAAACTGTCTGGGGTGCTAGGTAGGGCAGTGCTTTCCAACTAAGAGTGTTACCCTGACCAGGGACATTTGACAATGTCTGGAGATACTGAGGGCGCTGCTGGTATCTAGTGGGTAAAGGCCAGGGCAGTTAGCCGTGTCCTGCAATGCAAGGCGTTATCTGGCCCAGCATGTCAGTAGTGCAGGACTGAGGAATCCTGGTGGACAGGTGGGAGTACCCGGCCCTCAAGTGGAATTACAAGCTGGGTACATGGCAACAAGTTGAATGACAAGACTTAACCACCCAACTCAATTGTGGCATTCTGCTCTCTCTCCGCAGACACACTCCCTTCAGCTCATGTCACCTTTGGACCCTATGGCTTTGTGAAAACTTTGCAATAATCCCCGCGGCGGGGTGGGAGTTGGGGTTGGGGAGGCAGAAATTTCCAGCACATTCCTCCCAACTCAAAGTGGTGTGTGGGGAGGGGGCCTCCGAGCAGACCGCGAGAGTTGGTCTTTTTTCTCTGCACAACCCCCTCCGTGCCACGAGGGAGAGCAAGCCTGCAGCTTTACTGCACATGTAGGTATTACCACTTTAACTTTCACTGAGGTAAAATAACACCTTGTCACTCAGTTCAAGTACCAATCACCAAATGAATTAATTGTAATAACTGTTGTCAACGGAACAAAGGACTTGTTGCTTTCCTAAGCAGATTTCAGCGCCACTGAGAACTCTGTACAACGTTCCCATTGGGCAGGCTGGCGGAAACTAGTCAGAACATAATTGTATCTGTCTATCTCTTTACTTTGTTTTTAAGGGCTGAGGAATGGAGTTAAAAACCTGTATTTTAAACATATCAATAAATATACCCCTTTTTGTGTTAGTGACGTCTCCTCAAAAACATGGAGTCTTTAATAAATTGGCCATGAAAATAGCATTTGCTGCTGATGGTCCCAAATCAGGGCCAGCTGTAGAGGCTGCCTGTAGACTCTAAGTCATGAAGGGAATTATGCCCAATTACCCTCCCATAAAACACCCTCTCATTTCTGGGAGTTATCAAAACACATCCTGTGGACAAGCGGTCAGCTGTCCCCTGCTCCTCAAAAGGAGACAAGTGGGCCTCACGCTGGGCCCACGGCGCTCCTAACTGCCTCCGCCTGACACCAGTGGCTTGTTTGCACTCAGCCTCTTTTTTATAGTCACTCTTCCCATTTTTTTTGGCTCTGGCTTTTTCACATCTTAGCACATTTCCCACTTTAAGAAGCCCCATCGGGAATCTTCTAAGAAAAGACTTGCTCCTGGAGAGGGGAGGGTGGGAGTGGCCTGGGAGGCTGGTCACTCAGAGTCTGTGGCCAGAAGACTGTGTCCTCAGCAGACTTGGGCTCACTTTCATGGTGGGGGTGTCCTCTGGAGCTTGGCAGTCAGTGACAGACCGAGGGTGGCATCCTCGATGTGTCTGCTTCTGGCTTTGCTGAGGTCCAAAGTTGGGGACTTCCCAAAGAAGAGTCCCAGGGAAACTGCATCCGACTCCCAGGCTAAGCCTTCTTCAGTGCGGAGTACAAATAGTTGTACCCACTCTATTCAACAGGGATACCCACTCTCCAGTCAACACCACCTTATCCATGCTGACCCCACACTTCTTTCTTCCACGCCTCCTCCTCCTGCTGCTTCTCCAGCCTTCCGGACCCACGTGACCCCAGCATCCAGCTCCATCCCCGAGTCCAGATGCCTGAGTCTCCCTCACAGCATCTCCGATGCCGCTTAGGTGGCCTGCTTTGTTTTTAGAGCTCACTGAGGCTGAAATTGGTTCCTCTGCAATGAAATGGAAGATTCCTAGACTATCCAGAGCTAGAAGTCATCTTAGAGGTCATTTTCCAGATGTAGATTAGGGAGCGGGCTTGCCCTTGGTTGTTGAACCAGAGACAACAGTTGCTGCTGTTTCCAGGTGTCCAGGCAGGTCCCTGTCACTGGCCCTCATTCTGCCATCTGAGGTGGCAGCCTCACCCTCTTGGGGATTGGTACCTAAGCAGGGGAGGTGTTCCTGTGACTTATCCCTGCAGTGCTGGGGCAATTTTTACTACTCCCCTCCCCTACAGAGGGCCAGGCCACTTCAGAAGCAAGGATAAGAGGCAGGCTTCTTAGTTTATTGTAGCACTGGCTCAAATATGCTATGTGTTCAAAATGGTATAGTCATCTCTGGCTAGAACAAGCTGCCACTTGCAAAAATGCCGAGAAGAGCCCTGATCTGGAAAAAAAAATAGAAATCTCTCCTGCTTTTGAGACTGCTCTTCTCTGAAGGAACCTGGGAACACAGCCTGCATTAGGAAGGCGGGCTCCTGGCACAACCCTGGAGGGGGAACTCCTGGACTATTGGTCACATGACGGTGCCCGGCTCCTGTGCTAAGAGGAGGCTGTAGAGTTGGACAAAGAATCACAGCAGAGGAACAGACATAGGGTGTGGGAAAGGAGGTGGAAGAGGGCAGAACTCAGGCCGTGTGGAGGAAACAGTGAGAGTTCCTGGGGTCTCCACCTAGACTCAGCTGGCTTGGTGCCAGAGAAGGAAGACGCGGTTTTTTTCTCCCAATCTTTTAGAAAAAAAGAGTCTGCAACAGGAAGTGAATTTGGTCATTGGTTCATTTATTTAGCACATATCAAATTGTTCCAGAGAGCTGGGAGATGGTTACCAACAAAGCAGTTGAGGTTCCAGCCTTCATGGGACCTGCCTTCTACGGGGGACACTGACAATAAAAAAAAGACAAATGAAAGTTCAGTTTATGATAAATGATATAAAGATGATGAAGTGGCAAAGGCCTAGAGAGTAATATGGGAAGGTGGGGATCACATATCCTTAAGTTAGGGAGGACTTTCTGAGGAGGAAACACTGGAGGGAGCCATGCAGAGATTAGGGGGGTGCATGTTCCAAGAGAGGGGAGAGTGAACATAAAGACCCTGGGGCAGAAAAGGAGCAGACATCTGGGGCTCTTAGCTCTCAGCTCCGTGCACACTGTGTGTGTGACCAGCATTTCTGCAGGCTTTCTTAGACATTGAAATTTCATTGAGCTTCTCTATGGCTGTGTGTGGTCAACAGAGTTGGACCTGGGGTTCTCTTCCCCCTTTTTGCAGGAGGGTGAACTGAAGGTCCAAGAGGAAACAATGACTTGCCCTGTCATTTGTAGGCAGGGTAGGTGCCTACACCGCCAGACTCCTCCCTGGGCTGCTTCTGCTGTCCTGAAAACCTCTGACTGCTCCCAGGACTCAGGTGCTTCCTGTAAGCCTGGCCTGCCATATTGGAGGACTTCTGGGTCTTGGGAATGCACCATGACTGACTCTTTGCACACTAACCCAGTCTTGCAAATGACACTGGAAACTAAGAGAGTTTGTCACATGACTTTGGGAACACGACACTATGAGAAATAGAGACAGCCATCCCTCCAAGTCCTCCAAGATGAGGGTCACTCATCTCCACAGACCAAGACTGCCCCTGCCAGAACCCATTCTTTTGGGGAAAGTCTATAGTTTTCCTCTTAGGGATGCTGTGGATAGAGAGCTGGAGCTAGTCAGGACTCTTAATGGCCACACCCAACAAGTCACCTGGAAAACATGAACCAAAGCCTTGGAAGTCTGAGTCAAGTTTCTTTGGAGAAAGACAGCTGACTTTCCATTAGGGATTATTTCTCAGTCCAGCCTTTGGGTGTGAAGTGTCACTGCGTGCTGACCTTGGCTGTAAAGCATCACCGCGTGCTGACCTTGGCTGTGAAGCGTCTCCCTGTGCTGACCTTGGCTGGCACCAGGCTCACCTCTCCTTGATGCCTTCCAACAGTGGCTGTGATGGTAGATGCTGCTCCCCTGAGGTGCAGGGGCACCTGTTGCCAAGACTGGCTGCCCCATTCTCATTTCAGGATCTGGTTGTCATCTGGGAAAACTGCTTTCAAATGAATAACTATTTCTAGGTAATTTTTTGCAGTGTTTCTTCTCCCAGCTGGTTGCTATATTATTTGCATCTCATGCCATTCTTGCCTCTGTGGAAGACAAGAAGTAGCCCACCTTTTGTATTAGCTGTGACAGTAGCTGCTTCCCAACATCAAAAGGTGAAGTTAGGAACTATAGCAACCTTAAATACCCTATGAGCTCTCAGAGTTTAATGGTTAAGTGGACAGACTGCTTTCCCCTCCCCCAGCAATGTTTGTGATGTTCTACACACAGAGAGGATGATTCACAGTGGGGACAGAGGACTGGGATAAGCATGGACTATAGTTGGTGGAGGAGACCCTTTGAGAAGAGGTGCAAGGCCTCTAGGGGCTGTTCTTAAAAGAAGGGTCCAGGAGTACACTGTTTCCTTGGGGAGGTTGGCTTGTAGGTGCCCCCAGAAAGTGCGTGACTAGTTTAGACAGCTCATCTTAATAGCAGTGACCTGCTCCTTTCACTGCTGTTGCCAAGGGCCAGGCATAGACAGAGGGCTTGCACAGCAACAGGAGAGTTAAGGTTGGATAAGTGTGGATGCCAGGCCTTTCTGGATTCTAGTCGTTCCAGAGCTCTTCTTACAGGGGTGCTTATATGGATGCAGGTGACTCAGATTGAAGCCTCTCTGGTGCCATGTTGGGAAGAATGACAAGCCAGACCCTAGTGTGTTAACAGAACTGAATGTAGGCACTTTACAAGAATTGAGCGTATGTAAGCGTGTGTGTGTGTGTTTGTGTATACATATGTGTGTGTAATAGCTTTTTAATCAATGAACTTCCCCCCTCCTGGTCTCTGCTGAATCCTGTCGGAGTTATTCACGAGTAGGAAACAGTCATAGCACAGTTTGAATTTAGTCGATGCAGCCCTTCATGGAAGAGTGAGAGCTGGGAGGCCAAGGGCTGAGGTTCATCACCTGGGCTTGATATTGTATGGAAACGTCTACATCAGCACAGGTTGACACTGGCTTCCTCCACTTGGGCAGTCCCTACCCCTCATCCCCTGAAGTCTGAGCAAGGGGTTCCTGAGTTTGCAGGATACAAAGTTAGGAGATATTCTGCGGCAGTCACTAATTCTCTCATTTGATCCTTCCTTATTTCATTCACCAGTATTTATGGACCATCTTTTATATGCCAGTTATTCCTCCAAGCATCTGGGCACAAGAATGAGCAAAGTGGCCATAGTCTCCACAAAGCTGTTTCTCTGCTCTGGCCCACCAAGCCCTTACCTCCTCTAAGAGCCCCTCTCAAAGGATGAGACTTGCTGGTGTGGCACTCACCTTCACTCCTCCAAGGACAACTCAGCCAGCGGAGGCTGCGACCCCATCTAGAGCCTTGCTCTGTCTGTGCCCTCTGATGACTCTGTGGGCCCAGGTACATGGCGTTGACTACAGGGAGAGAAAAGAGATCACAGGACCAGTGACACCTTCCCGTGTTTGTTCACTCAGCAAATATTTCCTGAGTCTCTGCACTTGCTCCTCTTCTAGGCACTGCAGACCCAGCAGTCAAGATCTCCTGCAGGGAGGTCCTTGGGGTAGGGGGAGGCCCAACCTGTCAATGAAGTAACTCCTTGGTGGGGGCGATAAGACTCTAGAGAAAACCAAGGTAAAGAAGGGATCTGGGGAGTGCCTGGGTGGAGTTGCTACTTTATGATGGGGGGATAGAGACGAAGCCTGAGAGGTGACATTTTAGAAAAGGCCTGAAGGAGGCTGGCGCATGTGTAGGAGGGTCTGGGGAGCACGCTGTAGACAACGAGGCCCCAGTCCTGAGGTCACAAGCAGCTCGTATAGCTGAGGAGAGAACTGGTAGGAGAGGGTCAGGGAAGGGCATGGGGGCAGTCCAGGGCCTGCTGGGCCATCCTGAGGACTCCAGCCACGGGCGTTCTGCAGGCCCTGGGCACAGAAGGGCTCTGAGCTTAGGAGAATGCTCTGCTGTCACCATCTTAAAATTCTTAACAATGGTTGAACCAGGGCCCTCGCATTTGCATTTTGTGGTGGGCTCCACAAACTATGGGGTGGTCTGACCCCAGCTTTACATATGCCAGGAGTGAGCAGCTGGCGCTGAGGAGGGGCCCATGGTGGGGGCTGGGCAGAGGAGGCCATGCAGGGAGGTGGTGAGTGGCAGCGGCTCTGCAGATGCGAGTTTTAATGGGGACGTGAACCCTGAGGACCCTCTGCCTGCTCTAAGTTCCTCAGTCTTAGATCTGATCTGGGCCCTCCCTCGGCCCACCCCCATGCCCCAGCCCCTACATTCCCAGAGTGCCAGGTTCACTGCTGAAGTTCACTTTCCTTCTCATATCCTCTTCATTCATCTCCCTCTTCCTTACCTCCTGGGGGCATAGGTAGCTGTCTGGTAGACACAAGTGGTCTTACTCTTGTCTCAGAAGAAAGTGTCTGCATGGCATTTTCATGCCTGCTCCTCTGGGTTAGATAGCCAGGCTCTGGTCTCAGGAATGGGAACCCACTGCCCCTCACCATCCACTCTCCCCTCCCTGCTTCCTCCTGTGCCCCACAGGGTACGTTTCCGGGTCTGGCTGCCCTGTGAGTCCTAAGGGGTTTGCTTCTTGCAAAGCTTCTGCGTGTGCATGCGGCTCAGACCTGTTTCTCAGCCTTCCTTCCAGGCGAGCAGTCAGTGAGAGCGGCTGGCCCTTTCTGGACAAGCATGGTTCTTTAGGAATGTGCACCCAGGCCTGCTCCTGCCAGCCTCAGTTTCTCTGATCACATGCTCCTCAGAGCTGCATTTTAAATATACCTCTCACTGGTTTTATTTCCTTGGGATCTGAAGTCTATTTATTTCATATGCTTTGTGGAGCATATGTTGAAAAATAGTCTTCTGATTTAAATAAGAAGTGAAAAAAATCAAATCTTCAACTTATACTTATTTTTTTCCCCCTTCCATTTCGATACACCGTCTCTTCAACACCAAAATATCACACATACAAAGGCTTAAAAAAATCGGATGGGGGTGGAGTGGTGATTGTAGCGTAAATTTGCTTTCTGGCCGAGGCCTTGTATGCCAAGTTTTAGTCTGAATTACATATTTACAGCTGAGTTATAAACCCCTGAAAAACAGGATTTATCATGGAAATAGTGACACCACCTCACCCAGTGTGGTGTTCTTGGGGACCATGGTAATATACTGTGCGGAGAAATCAGTTCATTAGTTAGTTATAAACAAAGGACAGGGATAGTAAATTAGAGTAGGTGTTTCAGCCGTTTTCTATGTATTTATGACACCAAAATATGCAGCTGCATTTTATTCCTTGAGATAGTATTTAAGTATTTTAGATTTAAAGCGCATTTTTAGATATGGCCATGGTGCATTTTTAGCCATGGTCGTTCTTGTTCCTCTGTAGTTTTATTCGTGGTATTTTCTTCCTTCTCTGTTGCTCATTAGAAAAATGTTAAAAATCCATTTTCGTCTGATTAATAATAAAGCTGATCACATGTAACCTAATTTTCATTCCGTGCTGCCCCTGTCTGTGGAGTCATATACAAAGTGACCTTTGAATCGCCAGTGGACTCATAAAGTACAATAAGCACCATTGTCCTGTCAAAAATTGAAGATGTTTTACATCATTACAAAATTTAATGTTCCATCTTTTCAAATGCACTACTTTTCAAAGGCCACATTCCAATTGAAGCTCATTAAAATCAGACTCAAGTTTCCTGTGGTGGGGATGAAGAGAGTTTCGCAGGCAATGGGAGGAAAATGAATCACTCTTTTAAAACAGATATGGTTACATATTAGTTTTGAAAGGTACAGGGACGGCAGAGCCTCCGCTGCCGGCAACAGTGTGGCTTTTGTGCGGATAGATCCAATAACTGCCTCCCAGTCGCTCTGCCTTCACCCACACTGTATCCTATTTACTTAGGAATAAATCAGCTCTCTAAATAAAATTGTTGTTTTAAAGTTCCGAAGTGGAATGTGAAGGGGTTTTTGGCCCTACAATTTCAGATTTTTGAAGAATGCTCATCTGACTCAGGGACCTGAAAGTTTGGAAGCTAAGTCACTGGAGGAAGTTTCTTGCAGGGAAGGGGGGTGGGGTCAGCCAGCAAAATGCGTGATGCTTCCTGAGATGGAGATGCTTGGAGGATTTAAGACTCAGTTCATTCACTCATCAGGGACCTGGGAGTTCGGAGCCTGGCTTGCAAAGAAAATGTGTTCAGGTCTTCTTCTCAAATTCTCCCTCGATTTTAATCCTGAGCTTCTTGCCTGTTTCTTGGCCACATCAGAGTGCTGAGGACGTAGCCTGGCCTCATCTTGCTTTTTTTCTGGCAGATTCCACCGTTCTGAAGGTGTTGCATTGTGTGACATAAGGCAAGCTCCCTTCTCCCATGGGGCTCTAATAAGGCAGTCAAGTTGTTCAAAAGCCCTGGTTTTACAGAACATGAATGCATATCTCTCGAGCTGTCCTCTTCCAGAATCATTTCAGTTGGACAGTTGTCCACATCAAGCTCTGGGAGATAGTGATGGACAGAGAAGCCTGGTGTGCTGCAGTTCATGGTGTCACAGAGTCGGACACGACTTAGCAACTGAACAGCAACAGTGCAGTAATGATATCTTGAGGCTGACATGGCTCACGTCACCAGATTATTGCTAAAACGGGGCGGGGGCTGTAGTTCCTCATTGACCAGGGTTTGGCACTTAGTCAAATGAGGGTCGTCCAGGTTCTACACAGACTCTTTAGTGCCGTAGTGCCCTATTTACAAGGACAAGCATTAGCATCAACCAGAACTGAGTTCCCACTTTTGCCACTTGTAGCTGTGTGACCTCAGATAGGTTGCTCTGCTTTGCGAAACTTCAAATTTCTCATGGGGATAATACAGCATGACTGTGACTGTATCATATCATGCTTGGAATGGATGCATCTGAGGCTGAGTTACTGATCACTAGGAATGTGATGGCACCCCACTCTAGTACTCTTGCCTGGAAAATCCCACGGACGGAGGAGCCTGGTAGGCTGCAGTCCATGGGGTCGCTAAGAGTCAGACACGACTGAGCGACTTCACTTTAACTTTTCACTTTCATGCACTGGAGAAGGAAATGGCAACCCACTCCAGTGTTCTTGCCTGGAGAATCCCAGGGATGGGGGAGCCGGGTGGGCTGCCGTCTATTGGGTCACACAGAGTTGGACACGACTGAAGCGACTTAGCAGCAGCAGCAGGAATAAGCTACTGGCTATGAAGGTGGCAGTATTAGTTGCTGTTTTAATTATATCTAGAAAATGACTAGCTAAGATCAATCCTGAAATGTAAGAGAGCTCAGAGAGCTAAAACAAGGAGAGGCAAAGTGTTTTTTCCCCTGATCATATGACTAAAATAGCTTTTTTTGCACTACAGTTGTAGCAGTTAGCTACTGCTGTGTAACAAACCACCCCAATACTTAGCAGTTTAAAATGACAACCACACATATTTTCTATAAGCAACTAAATGATTCTGCTGATCCAGGCTAGTGTCAATTCATCTTAACCAGACTTGCTCATGCCTCTATCTATATCTGGCTAACAGGCCACCTGGAACAGGCTAGGCTAGGGGGGGTTTGGCTGGTTCTGGTTACTTGGTTCTGTCTCGTGTGTCTCTCCTCCCCCAGAAGGCTGGCCTGGACTGGTTCTCTTGTCAGAGGCAGGGTCCAGGACAGCAAACAGAAATGCAACAGGCACTTTTGCCTGACTATGCCTGCACTGCACAGAGCCACTGTTGCCCATTGAATAAAGCGTGCCACCTGGCCAAGCCCACAGTCAGCTCGGGAGGAGGCCTAAAAAGAGCAAGAAGCAAGAAGGTATAAGCTTGCAGCCACCAGTGCAATCCATCAACCGCCTTCTGGCCCCAAATCCCCAGTGGACCCATCAAGTGGTGTGAACAGGATGGAATCAAATGTCTTAGAAGATAGCTTAAATCCTCCAATCTCAGGACACCACTAACAGTGAGATGTTCTATTATATTTTCTAGTGTGTTCTGAGGTCCTAGCTGAAATAGCCTGCTTTATCACCACTGGATACTTCCTTACCATGAAGGAAATCTGCCTTATTCTTTCTGCTGGTAGATTCTCTTTTTGAGAACACAGAACACATCTTGGAAAGATTTTCTGGCTTCTTGACTTCCACAGGTGCATGGCTGGAATGGGGTAGATGTGCCTGCTGAGTGTGACAGCTCTGTCCTCCCCACCGCCTCCCACACCCCTCACTGGCCTCCTCCCTTTCCCTCCATCCTTTCCTGATGTCTTGCCCCTGGGAAGACCCATGCTCACCCAGTGGTTCTGGGATGGAGGACACGTTCTATCTTCCCTGGCAGCTGACATTCCCACAGGCCACTCCATCCTCTCCCTTCTGCACCCACATCTGAGCTCTGATTCTACTTATACTGTTGGGGTTTGAGTTGCATTAAAAGGGCCAGCTCTTAGGCAAGTTAGAGTCTCTGCAATCCCTAGAATGTTCATCTTACCACTGAAGGCAAGAAGACAATGTCTCTCAGGGAACCAAGGTCCAGAGTCTGACCCTGTAAGTGTGGGCATGCTGAAGACAGCGGGATCAGATGCCTGAGAAGCAGTCCTGAGTGTGGCCCACCTGTGTGTGCATGAGCAGGGCTACATGTATGCACATATGGAGTGTGGGGAAGAGCTGGAAATCAGACCCCCATCTACTTTTCCAAAGAATGGCTAGGGTGGGCCCCAGAACCCTGACAAGCTGTCCATCAGCCAAAAGATGCTTGGCTGGGAAGCAGCCATCACAGAGTCCTTTGTGCTCTGGGTCCCAGGACCTGTGGGAGCCCTGAAACACTGGCACTCAGGAAATCACAGCTCATCCCCAGGCCTCAGGTGAGCCCTTGAGGCTTCCTGCACTTTCCTTCCTCCCCTGGGACTTTTCTCACCTAGGCATCTTTGGTGTTCAGGCAATCCCAGCCCTTCCAGGAGCTCTTTGCAAGCCCTCCCTGCTGTGTGACCCCACAGAGGTCATCCTCAGAGCCTTGGGCCATAGGTCTCTGCTGATCAGACAGGGCAGAGGTTGTACCCACAGGAAGGGGGTGGCTGTGGTTGCAGGTGGGCTCAGCATTTTCCAGGACCTCTGTGAGTCCATCAGTCCTCATTTTATCTAGAAATGTTTTCATCAAAAGAAATAGCTTCTGGAATTATGAGCATTGATGGTTTGCTTTAGAACCTCCAAAATCTGAGATTCCATCTGAAGCAGATCTTATAAAAACCACTATACAGGTGAAACTCAGTTGCATTCAGTTTAGTCACTCAGTCATGTCCAACTCTGTGTGACCCCATGGACTGCAGCATGCCAGGCCTCCCTGTCGATCACCAACTCCCGGAGTTTACTCAAACTCATGTCTATTAAGTTGGTGACGCCATCCAACCATCTCATCCCCTGTCGTTGCCTTCTCCTCCTGCTTTGAATCTTTCCCAGCATCAGTGCCTTTTCCAATAAGTCAGTTCTTTGCATCAGGTGGCCAAAGTATTGGAGTTTCAGCTTCAGCCTCAGTCCTTTCAATGAACATCCAGGACTGACTTCCTTTAGGATGGACTGGTTGGATCTCCTTGCTGTCCAAGGGACTCTCAAGAGTCTTCTCCAACACCACAGTTCAAAAGCATCAATTCTTCAGTGCTTAGCTTTCTTTATAGTCCAACTCTCACATCCACACATGACTACTGGAAAAACCATAGCTTTGACTAGACAGACATTTGTTGGCAAAGTAATGTCTCTGCTTTTTAATATGCTGTCTAGGTTGGTCATAACTTTTCTTCCAAGGAGCAAGCATCTTTTAATTTCATGGCTGCAGTCACCATCTGCAGTGATTTTTTGGTGCCCCACCCCCCCAAAATAAAGTCTGTCACTGTTTCCACTGTTTCCCCACCTGTTTCCCATGAAGTGATGGGACTAGACACCATGATCTTAGTTTTCTAAATGCCGAATTTTAAGCTTTCTTCACTCTCCTCTTTCACTTTCATCAAGAAGCTCTTTAGTTCTTTACTTTCTGCTATAAGGGTGGTGTCATCTGCATATCTGAGGTTATTGATATTTCTCCTGGAAATCTTGATTCCAGCTTGTGCTTCATCCAGCCCAGCATTTCTCATGATGTACTCTGCATATAAGTTAAATAAACAGGGTGACAGTATACAGCCTTGATGTACTCCTTTCCTATTTGGAACCAGTCTGTTGTTCCATATCCAGTTTTAACTGTTGCTTCCTCACCTGCATACAGATTTCTCAGGAGGCAGGTCAGGTGGTCTGGTATTCTCATCTCTTGAAGAATTTTCCACAGTTTGTTGTGGTCCACACCGTCAAAGGTATTGGCATAGTCCATAAAGCAGAAGTAGATGTTTTTCTGGAACTCTCTTGCTTTTTCAATGATGCAACAGATGTTGGCAATTTGATCTCTGGTTCCTCTGCCTTGTCTAAATCTAGCCTGAACATCTGTTGAAACCTGGCTTGGAGAATTTTGAGCATTACTCTACAGGTGAGACTAGTTCTTTAGGAAAAGAATGGTAACCAACTGGTAAGTTCAACTGACTTTCTCTGCCTCTAAACTTATCATCAAAAGTTACAGTTGCTGGTCATGGTTGCAGACTTGCTTTGAAGACTAGAGGCAGCCCTTGCAGGGGACAGAGAGAGGCTGAGACCAGCTGACAGGGCTATGTGCCTCCTCTGGAGTAATTTCTGGGCCTCTTGAGACTGGAAATAGGGTGGTAAAATAATGAAGTTACATCTAAAAGACAGGTACCAAAGAACCCAAAGTAAGTGAATGTCCCCAGGGTTCAAATAGACTTCTTAGAGGAGGAGAGGATGGGAAAGAGGCTGAGCACCCCAATAGGGTTTCACCAGCTTCCAGGCAGTTTCCAGCCCTGTCTACGGCAATAGACTCAGTATCAGCTCCAGAAGCTTTGGCTCAGAGCTGGAAAAACCCGAGGGCTGGGAAAACAATGCAATCTGGCAGCTCAGGATAACTGAGGCAGTGAAGCACAATGGGCAGAGCACCCACCAAGCAAAAGGAATGGAACCTAAGCTCTTTAGAGCATCTACAAGAGAGTGTGTTATGGGGGAGATTTTGCTGCTAAAACAGTTGAAAACAACTTGTTTACACCCTGGGGCTTCCAAAATTACAATGTCTGATGATCTGAGTTCTCTTACTAATTCTTTGATTGACTTTGAGTAAGTCTCAAACCCTTTTTAGGCCTCAGGTACCCCGTTTGTGCCAGGAGGGGTGGATCACCAGGGGCCCCATAACACCAGAAGTCATGGGCCTGTTGGAAGGAAACCCTTGCCACCAAGTGGCTTTTCTAAGACCAGTGGAGAAGTGACAAAAGTGGGGTCTCCAGCAAGCCAGGGCCACACTGGTGATGTTACAGGGAGAAAGGGGCTTGGCACCATAGGTCCTTCTCTCAGCTGGTGAGCTGATGCCACCAGAGGCCCCAACAGTGGTCCTTCTGCCTGGTCACAGGGCCTGGAGCGATGCCTTGGAGATGCATGCATGAGTGCTAAGTTGCTTCAGTCATGTCTCTTTGTGACACTGTGGACTGTAGCCCACCAGGCTCCTCTGTCCATGGGATTCTCTGGGCAAGAATACTGGAGTGGGTTGCCATGCCCTCCTTCAGGAGATCTTCCCAACCCAGGGACTGAACACATGTCTCTTACGTCACCTGCATTGGCAGGCAGGTTCTTTATCACGAGTGTCACCTGGGAAGCCCACCTCTGAGCTAAGGAGAGGTCATTGTCAGGCCAGGGTGGTAGGCAGGTGCCACACCTTACTCTGCATCCACAAAGGGCTTCTTAAAGGAAGGGGTATGGTGTTGGGTGTGTGTGAGGTATCCTGCGTGCAACTCAGCCCAGATACTCGAGGGCACATGTGCTTGGAGCTTGCCTAATGCAAGCAGATGTTTCCTCCCAAAATCAGGGCTCTGGCCGGGGTGGCCCTGAGCCTGGGCTCCTGCACGCAGCGTCTTGCTGCCAGTGCTTCCAGGAGGTGGAGGGCCCCTCTCCTCTGCTCCTCTTGGGACTCAGGTAGATGACGCCTCTTAGCTCCCGTGTTATTTACGCTCTTAATTCTCCCAGCACCAAGAGGAGAAGGGATCAGTGGTAAGAAAGCTGTTGGTGAGGAGTGTGTTTAGTCTGGGTGTCGTAGAAAATGTGGCTTCCCCTGTGGCCCTGCCATGTGACTTCCTTCCCTGAACGGTAGCAGCACTCCTGATTAAGTGCGAGCATGCAAATATCTCTACATGTTGGTATTTATTTCTACAAAGCACAGTTCAGACATCATGAGGACAGCAATCAATGCATTCCAGCTCCTAGCACAGTGCCTGGCACAGGGTAGGCCCTCAAAGATTATTGCAGAATAATGAATGAAGGAGTGTATGGATGGATGGACAAAGCAACAAACGAATGAACAAACAACTCTTCAGGCTCAACAACCTTGGCTATTAATGGGGACTTCAGAAGAGTGACTGTGGCTCCTGTGGTTCAAAGGTACTAACAAGTCTTTGGGAAGATTACTGGAAATTCAGAAAGCAGCCCTTCCACTCACAGCAAGTGCCGCTGGCTCAGGGTGGGTGCTGTTGCTTGGCATCACCAGCCTTTTGTGTGTCTAGAATCAACAGTCAGCCCAAGCTAATCTCAAGGCTTCCGTTGCAAGCAGCCCAATCTCATCTCCGCCACCACGCACATCATTTACATCTTTACCTCTGTATTCTCCTGTCTCCCAAGACACAGCCCACTTGGAATGCTCTCCTGTCTTCACCACGTACCCAGTATCTAAGGCCTGCATCACGTCTCACATCCTCCAGCAGCCTGTCCTCTCGCCCTTAGGTAACACACGTCTTCTCCCACTTAATGACCACAGAGCGGTCTCTCATTGTCTGTACCACATAGCTTGACACTTGAAACTCAGCTTCAGCCTTTGTCACACTGCAGCACTAAGCGCTACAGCTGATTTCTTCACTTATGCAAGAAATAGGCATTGAGACCCTTCCCTGTGCCTGGCACTGTTCCTGAGCTATACAGTCAACAAGGCCACTCCCAGGCTCCCCCAGCCCCCCACATCCATCCCGATGCTTACACATAGTCAGTTTGCATCCTGGCTCTACCACTTAGTAGCAACGTGTCTTTAGGCAAGTTCCAAGACAGTTTAAAGGCTGAGTTTTATCAGCCACGACAGGGAGCTGAGAGGGCGAATTCGTGGAGCTGGAGCCGGCCGGCACCAGAGCACCTTTGCAAACCAGCCCAGAAAGTCACACAGTTCCTTCCTTCCCCTCTTCCTTCCTTCCTTCGTTTCTCCTTCTGGCGCTTGGTGTCGATTCCAATATTGAGTATCATTTTTAAATGGCTTTCCCAGCTAGCCAACTTCTTGAGGATGATCCTAAAAGGGTAAATTGTTTGCAATCACTTCTTGAGGCAACTGCACCTTCTGGAAATTAATTACATTTTTAACACAGTTAGCCTGCTTTTGGCCTACCTGGAAAATATTGTGTGGATTGAGAGTACCATGAGTATTTAAAATGTAGTATTGTAGTCCAAGAAACATTTGTCAACGTTATAAAATAATCTATGATCAAAACACTAAAACTTGTCAACTCTTGGAGTCAGTTGCATTCTCACTCTACAACGGAAACTCATTTAGAAGCAAATGAAAGTCCAGAGGATGAGATTCAATTAAAATTAATTTAAAGTATGGGAAAAAAAGTGATTCACAATGATATAAATCAGCACATTGTTATTGGCCATTTTATCTTATCCTATAAGGGACTCTCTGAAAACAACCAAGAAAGATTACTGAGTGAAGGACAAATTGTGTGCAAATAACACCACTCTGTTCACACATATCTTGGGGAAAGATTTGAAAGGGGTTAAGATGCCCTTTTCCTTCTAGACCCTCATCTAGCCATTTCTACCACTGCTACTTGCCTGGACTGAGGCGTAGCAGGAATCCAATTAAAAATCTTTCTTGTTTTTTTTTTTCCCTTCAATTTTTGAGTATGCATGCAATTTCACTGATAGCAGGATCTCAGCAGAGAAATTAACTTCAATAATCTATGGATTACAAGACATATCAAACCTTCAAAGCAACCCGATGTTAGATCTATTCTCAGAAGGGTTTAAATGACTTTAATAGTTAACAACAAATGATAGAATGCATTTTTCCAACTAAATCAAGATCAGTTGGCATTACTCTCCCATTCTCCAAGTCTCTTAATTACGGCAAGCACATTTTCCGCCACTCGTTGAGAAGCCCTTGAGGTCCTTGCTCCCAAGCTGTACCTGGCATTTACCTCAGGGTGTAGGAGACATGGCAGGCTCAAGGCTCTAGATAAGACAGTCTGGCCAGCCTTCCCCAACCTGTGGTCACTCACATCCTTTATTATCAATTGAGCTATTATTGATCTTCAGCCTCATAGCCTGCAGAGTTCACTCCCTGAATGAGTTACCAGGTCGTGTTTCAGACGGTGGCATCCTGGAAGGGCACCCCAGCTGCCAAGGGGGTGACTGTGGGTGTGGCATCTGCAGGGTGGGGCTCCCTTTAGGTGAGAGAGGGGAGGAGCCTAGAGCCGCTCGGGCTGCAAACCCTTTCTGACCTGCTTAGTCCCCATTCAGCTTGAAGCCTGCAACAGTGCTAACTCTGCAGCTCACAGGGTCGAGTGAAGCTGCTTCAGCACATTAAAAAAGTACTTCTGGTTTGAGTTCCCCGAGTCATACCGCAAATTTCCATTGGCTATCTATCTTACATATGTTAGTGTACATGAGTCCATGATACTCTCTCCGTTCATCTCACCCTCTCCTTCCTCTCCCTACCATAGTCCATAAGTCTGTTCTCTATGTCTGCATCTCTACTGCTGCCCTGCAAATACAGTGGGAAAGGGTGGGAGGTGGGAGGGAGACTCAAGAGGGAGGGGATATACGTACACCCATGGCTGATTCATGTTGATGTATGATAGGAGTCAAACCAATACTGTAACGCAATCATCAATTAAAAACAAATAAAGACTCTATAAAAAAGGTACTTATGTTTGCTGACTTCCTGCACTTGGTTGGTCCACGCATGGCGTTGCCCACTTGTGGCATTCCACTTCCCCCTACGAGAATCCCACTAGATCTCGTAGGCCCCAGCTGCAAAGCGCGTTCAGTCTTCATCCGGTAGCAACACATGGCTTCCCAGGGAGCTCCCTCGGGCAGCAGCTGTGCCTTGAATCGCAGATGCACCTGCCAGGCTGGAGGTCGTAGTGAGGGCCTATCTTCACCAGCTCAGGAGGCCATCTGGGGCCGTTCTGGCGGACAGCACCCTTGCAGAAGAGGCGCAGTGATCCGGAGCCTGATCCTGGTGTGTTTGCAGCAGTGGCAGGCCAGGCCCAACCCTGAGCCCGTGACACTGATGCGGTCCTGCCTGCATCTATGGAAGATGAGTGTCCAGGCCACAGTGGTCAGCAGTAGGACCGAGGTGGCCCCGGTGTAGTCCCAGATGCCCCATCTGGGGAGAAGATTGACAAACTGGAGGTCAGGCAAAGGAGAGGAGCCACATGCAATGTGTCCCATGTGGGCATGTGCCACTCACTGAGGACTTGGTAATGGTCTCAGATGAACCACAGCCTCTACACAAATGTCATGGGAGATAAATTCCCTTCCTAGTTTTCTCTGACCTTTCTGATTCAAACCAAGAAGAAAATATGGCTTTGGTGCTGTTCTCTCTTTAATGTCTCCCCAGCATTTGCTGATTACAGTTTTTAACCCAGAGACAGAAGGTCTTAGTTGCAGAGCCCTTTGGAGCAATTGATTCTAGCTGGAATTGAGTAATGTGCTCCTGTTTTCATTGTTTCATTAGTGTGACTTCCCTAATTACATCAAGTAGTCCTGGCTTTCCATTTATGGTTCTGATAGAATGCTTCCTTTTAGAATAAATGTAAAGCGTAAAAAGAGCTAGGTTTTTAAAGTAAGGAAATGCTAGTACAGGTGATAGGAGAATATGGTGATAGTCCAGAGACATCATGAAGGAAAGTGCAGTTTGGGCACTATGATGGGAGATGTGGCTGTAGGAACAGGGCTTTTCAAGAAGCCACTGGGGTGCTGGCTTGGTGATGGGGGTAGGGTTGTCTTGGGATGTGCTGGAGTCCCCAGGAGACTTCAAAATGGAGCCTGGTGGGAAACTGAAGGATACCACATATAGTCCAGAATAGGAAGGGACTTCCAATGCCTAGCAGCTTCCCACCTGGGAGCGTGCTTCACTGCTACTGTGTGGAGGGCTGCTTGTGGTGACCGCACTGCCTGCAGGAAGAGCCCAACCCTGCCCAGGACTCTACTGAGCCCGGGGCTCTGTGCAGCGGACTTTTGTTGCTCCTGTAGAGCATGAGGGGCAGTGATGCTGACTCCTCCCGTGGGAGATGACAGGTCAATGCCTCCTCTAAGCAGGTCGCTCAAGCAGGGAGACGTTTCAGAGACTTCCTTGTGAACTTGAGGGGGCCCGACCGCAACTCTTGTTTTGCATTGACAGTCATTGCTGTTGGGGGGACTAGTTCTGATATCGAGGTATCACCTTCGAGGGACTGTCCCCAGGCCGTGGATGTCTGATTGTTGAGCGCTAGTCCTTCGTTTGCTGTGGTCTCAGGAGGGACAGGTGGGGGGTGGGGGGGGGGGAAGTGAGACAAGGAGGGGAAGGCAATAAAAAGGGTGCATCTCCAGCCGGTGACTATGGTGGCTGACTGGAGTTCCACGCTCTGAGAGTGCCTCGGAGTTTTCCCAGTGGAAGAGCCAGAAAGCAGGGGCGCCTCCCCGCTGACTCTCCCCTGCCCTTGGTTGGGGTTTCTTCTAGGGAAATGAAACCCCTGGCACTTCCGGCCAGTGCTGCATGTGGGTTATGCATGTTTCCACGTCCTGAAAAATGCCTTCTGACAGCAAATTCAGTGTCCCTCTCAGCAGCCTTTGGTGGCAGAGGTGTGCGTGGAGGGGGGTCTGCGTAGGGTGCTGTCAGCAGCTGCCACAAAGGATCTTCATTTAAGAGAGTGAAAAGTTGACTCTTTTAGAGCCAGCCCTGTGGATCCCTGCAGGTGACCCACTTTTGCTGACTGGACGAGCTAAGTGGCTCCCCTCCCTGCCTGCCTGGGTCAGTGCTGACTTGGGCCATGCCCATGCCCTGCGCTTTGCTCACGGGCACTTTGATCTGCCATCCTCAGTGGGTGATGGAGTCTTGTTGCCCTCTCTTCCTGGTGAGTCCTGGCTGGGGAGAGCCTGACAGTATCCTCATAGTCAACTTGTTCCTCTGAGGTCTTCTTCCCAGGACTCTTGGTCCTTGGCGTTTTGGAATGGAGAATGGGTGACACGCTGGACAAGGCGATGGCAACCCGCTCCAGTGTTCTTGCCTGGAGAATCCCAGGGACGGGGGAGCCTGGTGGGCTGCCGTCTATGGGGTCGCACAGAGTCGGACACGACCGAAGTGACTTAGCAGCAGCATGGGTGACAAGCAGATCTTTCTGTTGCTCCAATTGCCCTTTAGGATGGCTCTTTTGGCCTTGAAAACCTCGGCTCTGATTTCGTTTGGGGAAGGCAAGACCTCCCACTTTCGCTTTTCCTTATCGTCTCCATGAAAAGTGTTCCACAGTGGATTTTAAACTTTTCCTGCCCCATCCAGTCTGTCAGCTTGTGCCACAGTCTACAGCCCACGTGCAGAGCTGGTATAGGCACCCCTCTTTCTACCAGATGCTGCAGGCCCAGGTAGAGTGGAAACACGGCCCAGGAGACGGGCCAAGGCATCACTGTACCAGCTCCCTCCAGAGCCCCTTTATTCTCTTGGGCCGGTTTCCCCAGTGGCAGAGTGAGTGGTGTGGACTCGAGTGTCTCAGAGGACCCTTCCATGTCTAGTGTTTGTTTTCTGTAGTTCTTACTAAGCCAGCACTTACTAACAAAGCCTCTTTGATGGCCAGCTGTTTGAAGGAAGGCTGGCCATTGGGAAGAAAAGACAAAAACTGTCCCAGGTAGCAAGAGCTGGAAGGAGTGTGGGAAAGACCCAGGGCTTCGGGTGTGCCCTAAGCGCCCCCAGCCCTGGGCAGACCCCAGCTGTGCACAGATAGAAGAGCCCAGCCCAGCTGGTCCTGCTTCCCAGACAGTGGGATCAGCGCTGACAGACGGCTGATAATTCACGGGAGAAAGGCAAAGACAAGCGCCCCCGCCCATTTGAAGGCAGAGAGCTCAGACCAGTAGATAAGAAAAGGCCATTCCCCTTATCAAAGCAGCACTCTGGTTTGAGATGTTGGGGTGCAGGTATCTGGGGTGTCCTTACCGCTCATGCTCCACGGAACAGCCACATCCTTCTCTTCCATGCACTCCTCTCAGCCACCCCGTTTCAACTGTCATACAGACCCTCCCCTCCAAGTCATGGCCGGCTTTGAAGGGCCACTGGAGCAACTTGGGAAGGGAATAGGCTGTTCTGGGCGTTCCATCACAAAGGGTAATTTTATTAAAAATATAAGAGAAACACATCCCTCGGAGAGGGTTACTGCCCTTCAAAATTTGTTTTCAATATTCACAAGGTGGCCTTGGAAAACTTTCCCAGCGTGGTTTGGAAAGCTTAGTACTTGCTGAGCAGGTAAGGTGCAGTGCATTTTCCTGCACTTTGGAAATCATTTGCATATTTATAAATTTAAGTATTTATTTTCATATTAAAATTAAAGCTCTATTGTCTTGCAACTAACCTGCCTTGTTCTGCCACTGCAAAACAAAACCTTCTCTGGTGTGATAACCTTTATTTATAGATGGCAATAAGCATATTTAGCAATATTATTATTCATGACCCTTGCACTAAATATCATAATCAGAATACAGATGTGCAGGGTAATTTCCATGCACAAGTCACTATGCATCAAATTCTTGCAAAGCAAAAATAGCATCCATTTTAGGATAAATTATCCATTGGTCTTGCATCAAGGTGTCAGGGGGGAGAAAAGATTTCCAGGAGTAGAACTTGAAGAGACTGTTGAAGCCAAGGGGTGCCCAACACCTGGGAAATGCAGCAGGATTTTCCCATGCCCGCTCTGGTAACTTGTTTGATGACCTCCTTTTCTTGGGCCCATTTTCAGGAGGTGGAATAAAACTGAGTCAGGCAAACAGGTGTCTGGATATGAAGTGTGTGGCTGAATCAAGGCCTCCCTCGACCCATTCCCCATCTCTTGGAATATCTTCTTTACTTTTGTCAAACTAAAGATGCAGATTATCGGATAAGCAACACACTCAGGCTCAGCTCACTAATTGACTGAACAAGACGCGGTCACACTTTACACACCATTCCATAATGGATTTTCATGTTTGTGAATCCTAAATGGCTGTGGAAATGAAAAGCAAATGTCTCATAATCACAAATATCTTCTGAGTTTTTTTTTTTTTTCTAAACCCAAAGATTAAATCAACTTTACCCCTCATTTGCCAGCAAGTTCATGGTTATAGAAGGATGATAAGTGATTGGGTGATGGACACATCCGTTGTACTACTGTTTAGCAAATTCTTATAAGTGATTACTAGATATAACACATTTCTCAGTTAGGTGTTACATGAATAATTGGTATATTAAAGAAAGTGTGAAATAAACAGGTATAAAGCTTGAAATGCGCTTATTAGTTGCTGAGGTTTTTCACATTCATACCATTTAGAAGCCATCGTCAGGTTCAGCATCTTCTCCTATATATCTGGAGCAGAACCCCTCATTAAACCTGTTGTAAAAAGATCCTTTCGTGCAAACGTTATCAAGTATTTATACCTACAGCCTGGTGGACCAGAGAGAAGAGGCTGTGTGAAATCATGTGGCATGAAACCACTCAGAATCCCTGCATCTGTCAGTGTGAGGGCGGGAACAAGCAGAGGCCTGTCCAAATGGACCAGAGGGCCTCCCAGCTCCATTCCCCGTTCTCAGTGCTTGCTGGCCTTCTGTTTCTTGGTGGCGGTCCGGTTCCAGGCCAATCCCAGCTTTCCTGGGCTCTCCCTTGGAGTAGATGCCCCTTCCTTGAAAACTCCAGGGTGGCTGCTGCTGGTCCGTGAGCAGCCAGGAAAGTGGTCCTGAGAACAACCTGTGAGCCATGCTGAAAAAGCCATCTGCCTCCCCGTAGCTTAGTCACCCAATGTCCCACATGGGGGAACCCAGGACAGGTTCCCCAAACTTCTCTGTGGATGGCCCCATGAGCTCTTGTCCCCACAGCTGCAGACAGCCCAGCCCTGGCCAGCATCCCAAAGGTAGCATCTCTCACAAACGATTTCCACTTTCTGAAATGGAGCATTTCCTAAAGAGGTAGGCAGGCAGAGCAAACATGGGTGACCCTCTGGCAAAGTGAAACCCTTCTTGTTTTGGTGAGGCCAGCTTTGGCTCTGACCCCAGCTGGCCCGCTTGGAAGCAATGGAGTTTTGCTGTCCTTAGTCTTTCCCACCGCTCTTCCACCCTCACTTGAAACTCCAAAATTCTGTGAAGGGAGATTAGCTGTCAGTCAAGGGTTAGTCATTTACTCACTTTGCAGTGACCTCCCAGACAGCCTTGAGCCTGAGATCTGGGTCTGCTGGCCTGGCAAGTCTTCAGAGCATTTGGAGGGCATGGGATAGCTGGATAGAATGAGCCTTTCAAAGGAGGGCCCTCGAGATTCTGAGAAGACGAAGACGAGAGAAAACTCTAGACTTAAAGATATCAACTGCCCCACAACCTCATTTCTCAGCCTCATCCTCTCAGTCTTACAAGCTGTGTCTATGTCAAATGCAGCATCTCCCATGGGGCTACCGTGCACGAAAATTGTCCAACACCAAAGCGCAATGGGTGATCCACAGCCCTTTCCATCAGATTCTTCGGCCAGCAAAGAATACAGAGGACTCCATATGGAGGCAAGCTCAGAGGCCTGTTTGCCCCGACCTCATCTCTCCTCACAGCTCTGTGTACCCAGCACATAGAGTCCCTCTGACCCACTCTCCCAGAATCTGTTCACACGTTTCTGGCAGTCATGCTTCTTAATGCACCTATGGGTGCCCCATGGGGGCATCTGCAGAAAGGCAGGTGTCAGGCCCCCTGGCCCATCCCAGCCTGGTCTCCAAGGCTACCTTCTGGGCCATGGCCTGGGCAGACATCTGTGAGCCGAGCTGGGGGCGCTGCCCCTTCCTTCTCTTCTCAGTGTTGGCCCGGCTCTCAGGGTGGCCCCTGTGGCCTGCCTGCCACCTTCCTCCTCGGCTCCCTCCACCACTGGCTGCTGCCTTTTTTGCATAACTGGTAACAAATTGCTTGACTCACTGAGTGACACTGACTGTGATGGATTCAACAGCTCCCTGGACAGATCCCGAGATGTCCAGTGAGGCCCCCTGGACGGATGCTCAGGCAGTCCCTGGTTGAGCCCCTGCTCCCCTCCCTGTGGCAGCAAGCTGACTTGCCTGCTTCCTCCCCTCCCTATTTCTTCTTTCTCTTCTGTCTCTCTCGTCTCTCGAGAGAAACTTGCATTTGATCTAGTGAAAACTAAAGCCAATACCTGAATCAGCCTGGCCCAGAGGAGCCGTCAAGATGGACCTGGGTGTGAATTTGAGGGGTGGGACTTGCAGCACCCCCGGACCACCTCCAGTTTTCCCCTGGAAACCTCTCTCCCCTGACACCCACACCAAGGAGCCTCATGTGTGTGCTCAGAGTTGTCCGAGGCAGGCGGGTTCCTCCAGGGCTGCGTCTCTGTGTCACATGCTTCCAGCTTGGGTCTTGGGTACAGTCAGTACAGTGGACACAGCAGAGAAACAGTTCCCCAGGCGGTGCCAGGGAAGCCCAGAGCCAGGTTGTGATTTGGTTAGCCTGGTCTGAGGAGTTGAGCTTAGTTTGAATTGCAGGCATGACCTCCACTTCCTGACTGCGATCTGACTGCTGGCTCTCCCCACACACAGAAGAGGCGCTGGGCACGGCCTCATAGTGGGCCATCCCCCAGGACCTGGAGATGGTGGCGGGAACACCATTTTTGATGGACTGTGTTTGTTCGTCCCTCCAATTGCCTTCTCCAAGGCAGTTTTTGAGGAGGAAATCTCTCTCAGTTCAGCTCAGTCCCTCAGTCATGTCTGACTCTTTGCAACCCCATGGACTGCAGCATGCCAGGGTTCCCTGTCCATTGCCAGCTCCTGGAGCTTACTCAAACTCATGTCCATTGAGTTGGTGATGCCATCCAACCATCTCATCCTCTGTCGTCCCCTTCTCCTCCTGCCTTCAGTCTTTCCCAGGATCAGGGTCTTTTCCAATGAGTCAGTTCTTCGCATCAGGTGGCCAAAGTATTTGGAGTTTCAGCTTCAGCATCAGTCCTTCCAATGAATATTCAGGACTGGTCTCCTTTAGGATGGACTGGTTGGATCTCCTTGCAGTCCAAGGAACTCTCAAGAGTCTTCTTCAACATTGCAGTTCAAAAGCATCAAATCTTCAACGTTCAGCTTTCTTTATAGTCTAACTCTCACATTGATACATGACTACTGAAAAAAACCATAACTTTGACTAGAAGGACCTTTGTTGGCAAAGTAATGTCTCTGCTTTTTAGTATGCTGTCTAGGTTGGTCATAGCTTTTCTTCCAAGGAGCAGGTGTCTTTTAATTTCACGGCTTCAGTCATCATTTGCAATGATTTTGGAGCCCCCCCAAATAAAGTCTCTCACCATTTCCACTGTTTCCCCATCTAATTGCCATGAAGTGATGGAACTGGATGCTCTGGCTCTTTCAAAATCCAACTCTGCAGGGGGGTCTTGACTTCTGCTGTTGTGCTGGAAGTGTGGAGGGCCTTCCCCAACTGGCTGCTGTCGCTTCCTGGCCACATCTTCTGTTACCGGGCAAGAGGAGACCTATATTCTTTGGGGTTCAATGTTTTTTTTTTTTTTTCAATGTTTTTTGAGACAAACATTGAGTGGGAAGGAGGAGGGAGAGAGGACAAAGGAAGCACAGGGCCCAGCGGATGATAAGAGAGGACCCCTGAGAAGACGGGGGTTTCCAAGGGTCACACATTCAAGGAAGCCCCAGCAACCCCTCACTTTCAGGGTACAGAGCCTCAGGGCAGGTTCGTTCTTGACCACAGGCTAACTCCCACCAGGGCTGGAGCAAAGACCATCTATGGGACAAACTATTCTTTCTTCTTACAGTCTTAATGTGGCTGAGCTATTTTGGGCAACCATTTAAATAAAAGCCAATTTGACTAAAGAGCAAAATATATTCCACCGAATGACGGCAAAAGGGCAGAGCTTGGAAAGGGAAAGGAAAAAAAAATAACAGAGAGAGGGAGGGGGGGAATAAAAAAGAAAATGCAAGGCATTCATTTTTCCTTTGTACTTTTTAATAAAAGAAATTCTCTGGCTGCTTAAAGTGACACATTAAAAGATGTATGTATCGTGGCTTTTAAAAACACAATTAGATAACACCTTGTCAAAGCCTTACATTCTTTGTTGACAGCCTTGAGCGCAGGCACAATCTCGGCACAGCCATCGGGGCAGGTGTCTCCCCTGACACGCTGGCAGCCGAGTCAGCCATTTTACAGAAATGTTACTGTTTACCACTTTAATCATCAATCCACATCTAGTCACAACAATAAGTCAGAAGGAGCAGTAAATTATACTTGTTCAGCCCTGATGAGTTTGAACTGTTTTGCTGAAATTAACTGAAGTAATTATCTATTTTTCTAAAGCTGCAAAAAAGAAAAAAAAAAAAAAAAAGAGTAATGTTCCTTGGGGGAAAGAGGCTCTTCAAGTCGTCAGTCTTGCAATATTTAAGGAAACTTTTTTTCTTTTTTTTTTCGGTCTGATGACCACATAGGTTTGATGAGGCTGTGAGATGAGGCAGATTTCATGTGCTATATTCTCTCTCTCTTTTTTAAGCTTAAAAATAAATCTCCCTCAAAAGAAGACTCTCCCTTTCTGAACTGATTTCTCCATCCACCTGATTTGGCCTTTTTGATGAGCTCATTACATTTTGGAGCTGTTTCCTCTTGTGATGCAAATCCTCAAGAGCAGAAGATTTCTGCCTTTCTGTGATCTTACGTAAAAGGGGCGGGGACGTTTGCATGGTGACTGGATCCCCTAAATTTCCTCGGCCAGCCAGTCTGGGCATTTAGTCTTGGGAGACCTCTGTCCCTGGACTAGTCACATGGGTGATGGAGTCCACCAGGGCGAGAGGCAAACCCCACATCCCCCAACCCAAGGATGGATGTCACATCCGGCTGACTTGGTCCTGAGCTGCTGCTCTTTTGGGGGTCCCTTCCCCCTGAGCCCACCACCATGGGATGCACAGTGCTTTTGTGCACTCCTGTGGTGGGAACAGCAGACACTTTGGAAACAGACAGAGGGCATGACCTTGGCTAGCTTGGGTTTCTCCTTCTGGAAAACAGAGCCAATAGCGCCAGTTTGCCAGGTTTATTTCAAGAGGTACGTGGATTTCTGTGAGATGGTACGGGTGAAGGCGACAGCGCTAGGCTTGGGCCTGGGTGATGCTCAGCAACTCTGAATTTGCCTTGTCTTTGGTTATGTGTGGGAAAGAAGCACGGGGCAATGGCTAAGAGCACAGGTGCTTGGGTCAGATGCCCGCACCTGACACCCGGCTCCTCTGTGATGTTGAGTGGCATCTGCTCGATGCTGCCTTGGTTTCTAAATCAGGCATAATAGTTACCCTTGTGAGTTGACTGAAAACCTCATATGTAAAATGCACAGTAATGCTCAATAATTAACTATTTCAATTAAAATAATAATTTACTTGTGCATATAATATGCAGAACAGGTACAGATGCATAGTAGGCAGACACCATTGATTGAGCTGGTGAAATTCCTGCTAGTCTTCCAGTTCAGCTGTAAGATGACTCACCTTTCACAAGGAAGATGTGGGTGCCCAAATATCCATCCTGGGAGAATCACTACAGGGGCGCCTGGGCCTAGGCAAACCCCTCCATCCAGAGGCCCTTAAAGACTTTAAAAAAAACTCCTGTTAAATCCACACCAAATATATATCCTTGTCTAGATTATTCCAAAACCTAAGGACTCCACTTTCTTCTTAATTTTCTGGGTAATTAAGGCAAAATTAAAGCAAAGCAAACGGTTAGGTGTGGGGGAGGGAGAATGAAGCATAATTATCCATTCTACCCAGCCAGACAACTCCCAGCCACAGAGAGACTGTTCACTCTACCATGTTCTGATCTGGGTAAACATGATGATTACCCAGGGGAATGTTATTTTCTTTGATTCATTGTGATAAACCTGCAAAATTCAAATCTGAAGTTCTAATTTAAAAATACTATATTTTCATATGTATACCTATGGCTGATTCGCTTTGCTATATGGCAGGAATCAACACAATATTGTAAAGCAATTATCCTTCAAGTAAAAATAAATAAATTTTAAAAAATAAAAATACTATATTTTTTGTTTAAACTTAGGGATAGCAGTGGTTTGTCTTCTTCTTCTTAGTTTACTAGTCAGTTTTCTTGGAAAGAATTTCCCCCGTTTCTTTTTTCTTTCCTTCCAACTTTGCTCATTCATTCTTTTATCTACTCAGTAAACTTTTGCCAATTTACCCTGGCCTGCAGACTATAGCTTAGAAAATGGACCGATCCAGCTCTTCACACTTGGGCCATTCGCAGGCCTTCACAGGACAAGTCAGAAACTGTAGATTCTTTGCTAATCGTATGAAAAATGAGAGCTACAAGTAAGGCATTGAGTCTGGACAACAATGGCAGGACAGACGAGGACCTGATGAGGTTCTGTACGTTTCACAAAGCCTGTTTGTCTTCCTTTTCCCTGGCAACCTTGAGGCATTTTGCCCTATTCACGGGCTGTTTTGTGGACTAATGGGATTTTCATCTTTCAGTTTCCCTAAAAGCTGTTGGGTTCCCTCAGAAATTGAGTGACAAATCCCCACTACGGATTTGATTCTTGGCCTTGTGCGTGTCATGTTTATGATATAACAATTTTCACCAAGCGTCACTGGAGCAAGAGCGATTCCAGGGCCGTATTCTACTCCCAAAGGCTCCGAAGTTTTTGTTGATCTTAATTTCCACACACTGCAAACCCAAACATGTGTGATCTGAGGCTCTGTCTGAGGCCAGAGCTGAGGGGAAAAGATCAGTGTCCCGTCATTCCTTGAATGCATCTAGGATGGCTTTTGGGGGTTCGAGTGTTCCTTATCCAGGCCCTATTGTCCTACCCACATACTCAACACACACAGGTGAAACACACTGGAGGGAGGTACAGGGGCCGGCACATTGCAGGTCAGCAAGTGGAGCCCCCAGTGAGGACACAGCCTGACTGGCTGTCCCAGCAGCTGGAGACGCTGTGTGCCCTGAGTGCTGGAAACTTCTGCTCTGTGCTCTGTTCCAAGGCCCCATTGCTCCTCCATAGCTAGTAACGACTCAGAAGGCACTGACTTCTCTGAAAAGGCAAGCACCAGACACTCTGGCTTGAAGTTTTCCTGCCATGCTGAATGTGGACCTATGAAGAAGAGCTCTTTCGTAAAGTGAAATGTTGCTTTATTTGTTGTTTTTGTTGTTCATTGAGCAACTGCTTTCTAATTTTTTATTTATGGCATTTTCTTGAAGTTGGGTGTGCCTGGTATTTAGACCCTGTTTTCTGGGGAAATCTTTGGCTAAAGCCTGGGGGAACAGTCGAGCCAGGAGAGGGGTCATCCGCAGATTTTCCATGTACTTTGGGTGCAGACACTGGCACCCAAAATATAAACTTTGGGGGAAGGAAGATACCAGCGAGCTCATTTAGCATTTGACATAGAGGGAAACTGAGGCCTGGGGAGACAAGGTGGTCTACCTCCGATTGTATTCTCTACTCATTCCAGCAGGATTTTCTGAGTTTCTATTGGGTACCAGGCATCATTTCTAGTTGCTGGGAATCAGGCAGTGAACACACAAATCCATGGAGATTGCATTGGAGTTGCACTCTGGACATTCACATGCCCGGGGTGTGTGGACAGAAGATGGATAGTAATGTAATAGAAGCCTCTTCCTCAGACTGTGGGACACAATTCCCGAGTAAAGGACCAGGTCAAGGTAGCGGAACCACCCAAGGAGAACTCAAGCCCAGTTTCAGGGACTGACGGAACCCTCCCCCCAGCCCAGTTGGGCATCACTCTAATGAGAAGTAAACCACACATGCCATCAGGCCCTCTGTTGGACCCATGGCTCTTGAAAGGAGTTCAGAAAACTTCTTGGCATCCACTCCTGGGAAACAGAGAGTAACGCGGCATGCTGTTGTCTGAGTGAGAGTGGACCGCCAGGGTTGTCGGTACCGGCGACCCAGGAGGCTGTGGTCAAGCTGCGTTGGTGGGAAAGGGTCTGGGGCAGGGGGTTTCTGCTGGAGGAACTTGTCCTCCAAGTTCTGTAGTTTGGCTGTGGAGTGCTGGGAGGAGGTAGTGATGCAGTGGAGTGGAGAGAGGACGGTAAGAAATTCCACTCTAAAGCTTGCTGGCCAGGGGTGAGAATTTCCTTGGTCCAAAGAAGAAAATCGGAGGGTGTTGAAACAGTGTGTCTCTTTGGTCACTGGGAAGTGGACTCCAGTCATCCTCAACTCACCTTGGAGCAGTTGATGAAAGCTTCGTGCATGCAAAGTGCTTGGAAAACTTCACTCCACCCACACTTTTATCTGCAGCGGTTACAGGATTGATGGAGGGTGGGGCCAGCATGCTCACTTCTGTGATGAGGAGGGGCAAGAAGCCCAGTGGATATTACTAACATATGCTCAGGGGCTAAGTGTTTATATTCATTCCCTCTTTCCTTCAAAGATACTGAGTATCTGCTCTATGCCAGGCCCTGTTTAAGTCAGTGGAGAGAAAATGGGGAGCAAGCAGATGTCCCTACACTCAAGCAGCCCCATTCTTGGGTGCTATGTGACATGCTGCTGAACAAATACACATCTTCATATTTAGAGCTACAGTTAGAGCCCTCGGCAACCAAATTCCTGTAGGTGCCAAAAGTCATGACTGGGTGGATGTTAACTGTTCTCCCCATGAAAATTAGCTTGTGCAAAGAGGTTCAGTCATTGATGGTGAAATCCTGGGATTCCCATGGTGCCAGCAGGCCTGTGTACATACTTCATCTTGCTTGAATTTGGGGACTTGGTCCAAAGGAGCCAGGCTGCTGACTCTGAACAGTCCCTGGGCTCCAGGAGCAGATTGGTGCAGGAGCCCAGGTAGGGATGCCCTAGTCAATATACAGTTCTGAGCAACATGGGCCGGCATTCTCTGTGTGGAGCGTGGCTGCTGTGATCCTAGTCTGGGGAGCAAGCTGCTGCCTGGGTGCTCTTGCGAGATTTTAATCCTGCCTTTGAAAAGCTGCTTAAAAATAATACTGCTCAATAAATCTTCACAGTGGATGGGACAAGCCAAGAAACCATCCCCTGCCCCAAACAAGCGAGAAGCGGATGGGAGCAGCAGCAGTCAGATGTAGTATTAGGTAGCGTCGGTGGGGTGGCCTCCTGACTGTGCCAAGGCTGGTCGTCTTGCTCTTCACTCTCCCGACATGCCAGCACTGCAGTCTCACACACTCGGGCATCAGCGTGATCACACAGGCATTTGTGGCGCGGGCGCGTTTGATGTCTGCCAAGTGCTCTAGACCAGCAGCTATAGGAGGACATGCCTGTGCCCCTTTTGTCATCCCTGAACCCACAGGGCCCGACGCCGTGCCTGAGACAGAGGAGAGGCGCTCAGCAGACATGTGCTGAGAGCAATGGATGGATGGATGGATGGACAGACAGCAGAATTTTGTGGCTACAGGAATTGTCAGACCTTCTGGTGCTCAACCTGTCCTCTTCAACTCCACAGGCTCTGGAGAGGTAGCACAGATGGCCTACACTTATCAAGTCATTTTAAATGAACAAAGAAAAGCCATGTGCTTACCTTTAAAAAATACTGTGGATCCTGTTTCTTGAGCAGGTAAAGAGTATCTAGATATTGATTTTCTTGCTATCATAATCTTTGATCACTTTGGATATTACTTTGTACCTGTTAAATATATAATTTAAAAATTAATTGGGAAAAGAAAAGGAGATGTCACTAATCTGGTTCACTGACGACAGGAGTCGAGTGTGGTGTATTACTTGGAGAGAGTGATTTCATAAGACAGTATTATACCTAGTAAAATCTTTCTTAAAAAAAAGGTACATGGGACTAGAAGCATCAATTTCACTTCTAGAACTGAAAACGAAATAATTAAATATGTGCCCAGAGTAAGCCACAAGGATGCTCAACACACTACTGGGTACCAAAGAGAAGAAAGGAAACAGCCTAGAAGTCCAGGGATAGGGGTGTCTTGAATAATTTGTAAAGCACTAAAATGATAAAATACATTTCTGTGGATAAATAAGAAAGGCAGCCAATAATATGTTATTAAGTTTCTTAAAAAGTTACAGAAAATACACATAATAAAGTTCACTTTTATAAAGATATGTACATTTATATATGCATGAGAACATTTTGAAGTGAATATTACAAGTCTACCTTATATACTTAAGTATTATTTTATATTTTTATAATCCATATATATTAAATTTATAAGAAGTGAAAGTCGCTCCGGCATGTCTGACTCTTTGTGACCCCATGGATAGTCCACGGAATTCTCCAGGCCAGAATACTGGAGTGGGTAGGCTGGCTTTCCCTTCTCCAGGGGATCTTCCCAACCCGGCGATCGAACCCATGTCTCCTGCATTGAAGAGTATTTCTTAATTTGGAAAATATAAAATAAACTAACAGTGTAGCTCTAAAAAGAAAGTTGTTGAACTTGTCCAAAATGTTTTTGCTAAGAATTCTATCAGCTCCACTGGTTTCTTCTTCCTTATCACAGGCACCCATGGGTCACACAACTGCCTTTGATGAGTAAGCATGGCAAAATGAACTAGCTATTATGTAATAGGTTAACTTTTTCTTGGTAGATAAAATCTGTCAACAAATTGAGTTTGTGGGGCTTCAGGAATGAATCAAAGGCAATTTTGTTGATTTAAAAGTAGCAAACTGCTAAGGTGATTAAACCAACATTTTCATAGGAAGAAACTGAGGTTCAGAGAGGGTGAGTGACTGGCCTGAGGTTGCTCAGGAAACCTCAAAAAGCCACAAAAGCTCTGGGGCAGAGCTAGGAATCCCGGCCACCAGCCCTACATGGGAGAATGGCTTTGCCCAGCAGGGTTTCTGGACCATGGATACCAGCAAGGCGTGTGATGTCCCTGCAGAGACAGCAGGCTCCCAAGGTAGGAGCCTCGCGTTCAGAGCAACTCACTCTGCTGGAGCACTTTATACTCATCATCGTATTTAGTCTTCACGATTGCACTGTTCGTTAAAGACTCTGATGATCCCCATTTTACAGATGAGGAAAGTCACTGTTCACCAGGTGGCAGTTGCACGCCCCAGCTGCTGATGCTGCAGGGAGTGGGTAACAGATGACCGGAGGATGCTTTTGGACATCAGAGTACGATGGGTGGGACAAGCTGCTTCCATCACCAGACAGATTCCTTTCCTACTCCTATAGGTGGAACCTCCCCACCTCCAACCCACCCACTCCATTCTCTTTTTTTTTTCTCCCCGTAAGAGGACCAGAATAAAACTATTTCATATAGACCCTGGTTGCTTCAAGTTTCAGTGGAGTCAAACTGATACTCAGTGGGAAAAAGAGGTGGGTTGTTTGAAAAGCCATAAGTTGGGGAAGAGGAACCTAGTCTCTGAGTAGCAAGGCTTCTTTGGGATCCTGAACTGAGATCATGTACAGGTTGCCAGCAAACTGAAAGAGTGTATGTCACTAGGAAAATGTGCCTACAAGGATGCACACACCTCTCAGGGTCTTTGGAAGGCACACTCTTCTTTTCAAGCACTGAATGCCTTTTGCTGTGGCCCCTGGTCTTCCTGGCTGTATGATGTGGGCCCTTGGCTGCCAGGGGCTGCCTGGCTGGAGCAGAGGGTTTGCCCTGAAGGCACAGGTGGCGCTGAGCCCCCACTGTCAAGAGGCCACATCTTCCTGCCTCTCCCCATGCCTAGTCTAGGGTGGGGGACAACTTACCTGGAAGAATTCTGGTCAAGGCTATCTGAATGCAGATCCTTGATGGAATGAAGACACCATGAGGACACAGGAAGGACTGGACCTGAGTGTGAATGGATTTGAAACCTGTGCACAAGGGGGAGGGTGGAAGCAGCCTGGGCTCTGTAGGCTATCAGTGTGGACTCCTGTTCAGCTGGAACCCTCTCCAGTCTGTGATCTTGAGAAAATCAGCCTCTCCACACCTCATTTTCCTCTGCTATAAAAAGAGGGTTGCGTGATTACCTTATGGAAGAAGTGGCGGGGTAGCAGCAGGGTCCCTGTAAAGTGCTGGCTGCCGTACCAGTTAAGTCAGCGTGCATCACACACTGGGGGTGGGTGTCGGTGAAGGGTCCACAAACAGGAGAGGCGGCATGCTAGAAAGCCCCTGGCTGGAACAGAAAAGGGAAAGGAAGATCAATGTCAGAGTGGGTGCCTAGGCTGGCTCAGAGGTGCCCCAGGGTGACGCGGGCATACCAGCCCCAGGCCAAGTCATCACCCCACTGTCGGCATAACGCTTAACCTCCCTACCAGGTTTCTCCTTCAGCTGCAAACTGAGTAACTTACATCGAATGATCTCTTTGCTTCCCTGAAGCGCCATGATGAATGGAATGATTTTTTCAAATTTATTTACTGAAGATTCCTCAATTGCAAACACTGCAAAATGCCATTCGATATTTTTCCATACTTTTTCTTTTTGTGACTGGGTAACCTGCTCTCAAGTGATTTTTAATATGCATGTGTAATTTGCTTTCTTTTAGAAAGTGCAAAATGAAGACTTTTAATTGATATTTTGTGATGAAGATATTTTATGATTATTTTTATTGTGAATTTTAATTAAGCTCTCCTTTGTTCATCAAATTTTTCTTTCACATCCCCTCTCTACTTAAATAATTACATTTACAAGTGAAAGTAGCATATGCTATCATAAAAAATTTTCCTAAGCATATGTATATAATATGGTAGATATACATATGTTTTATATTACTGTATTACTGTATCCTTTTATTCTTTTTTATAACTATAATGATACAATAACAATAAATTGATATTTTCTCTACAATTTGCTTTTTTTTAACTTGAAAAGAATAAGATAGGTGTAGAAGTACTGACTTTAGTCTCAATTTGTATTGTCACCAGTTGCATAGCATTCTATTATATTAGTGCAATAATTTATTTAACCAGTGCTGTGCTGATGCCCATTCATACAGGGTATTAGGTTGTTGTGTATTTCAAACAATATCACCCCAAGTATCTTTTGTGTACTTGCACAATTGTACTCATACAATAAGTACATAAAAGAGAAATTAAATTGATTGTTCTAAATGGATTTGTTAGGAATAATATTTACAAAATCTTAAATGGTATGACTTCTATGAAAATGGACTTTTTCATCAAGTGCTAGACCAGAAGAACCTTGAAATCTGACAAAGGTAATTATGGGCAGACAAAATGGATTTCTAGGAAGTGGTTACCTGGGCCATGTTTTGCTGGTAAACATTTCCTGGGGAAATGAGAAGGTGAATGCTTGGCTTGGGCATCTGCAGGTGGCAGAGACCCAGGAAGGTTGCATGGGGCGATCTGACGTGTATGAGAATGAGAGTTTGCTGGAGAGAAATCAACTCTGGACCTTCAAAAGAGTCAGTCAGGGCTGGTCCTGCTGGAGCATTTACAAGACATCAACTGTCTACCCAGCTGTAGGCTAAGGGGCTACAAACAGATTTAGAGTAAGTCATACTGAGTAGTCGGAGAAGGCAATGGCACCCCACTCCAGTGCTCTTGCCTGGAGAATCCCATGGACGGGGGAGCCTGGTGGGCTGCCGTCTATGGGGTCGCACGGGGTCGCGCAGGGTCGCACACGACTGAAGCGACTTAGCTGCAGCAGCAGCAGCAGCATTCTGAGTAGTGGTCCAGCATGCAGTACATAGTCAAGCCAGGTGTGGTTTCTGGCACTAAGGAACTTGGTCCTAGCAGCTTGGGAACCCAGAAACTGGATCACCATAGTTCTCTTTGTGGCTTTTTGAGGGGCCCAAACTGCTGGTTTGGCTGAGCTTCTGTTGTGGAAAGGCTCCTGTGATGCTCTCTAAAGAAGATGCAGGGCCTTCATTCCGCTGACATCATGGCCAGCTTCCTTGATGCCTAAGTGATACTGACCAGGATTCTTGGCCTTCCCTAATCAACAGAAATTGATAAGAGGCCAGACAAAAATTCAGGTAAGGCTTTACTGGGGCCCCTGCTGTACAGGAGAGAGCAAAAACTAGCAACAGGTTCCCTTGCTCACTCACTGTTTGAAATAACAAGGCGGGTGGGGTATGAACTGGTTTTATATGGGCTGAAGGTAAGAATGTGTCCAGAGGTCGGGCCAGAGGGGTGGTTTAGGTGTTTGCCCACCCCTTTGGTGGTGTTGTGTGTAGGAGGCGTGCTTCGTACCGTTTTTGCTCCCTGCTATTCAAAAGTGGCAGCTGAGCTTCTGGTCTTTTTGTATCTTATTGACCTTAATTTGCCCCGACTGCACATGCACTCAGTTATTTTTAGTCCCTTATAAGTTTATTTGTATTTTGTTGCTCCAGGGGACATTCATCCAGGTGCAAGCACCGCAGCAGAAGGCCCCAGCTCCCAGTCCCAGTCTGCCTCATAAGGAATGTGCGTCTCAGTCAGAATGCGGCCTTGGAGCTGCGAATAGACTAACACTGTCGTGTGGCCACTGGGCGAGGTGTTGACTCTCATCTCAGAGCCAGCAGACGGCCCTAGAAGTAGAAAGGGTCAGCTGATAAAAATGCTCTGTCCACTTCCGGCTTCCTCTGTTTTTTGCTCACTGTATCTGGGTGGGTGGCTGCTTGCTGGGTTTGGTGGACATGCAACCAAGAAAGTGATGCTTCTGGACCACAAGAGTGTAACTGCATTTTTTACTTTTATCTTCCATTGCTCCCCTCTTCATACACTGTAAACCCCTGCTCCAGCCTAGCTCTAAGAAAAAAATTAGGGCAACTTAAAAAATTAAAACAAAATCTTTGCCCTCCAAGCAATGGGCTACCAATAAGGAACTGAGACTTCTATCAGTCACTGTAAAAATGGAAATATGATTAACTGTATGAGTCAACAAGACCCAAGAAAATTTATCTTGTCTTCTTCCTATTTGATTTTTAGTTACTTATGAGCTGGTATATGAGGAGCTTCAAATGTATTTTTGCTATCTAAGTTCTACTACTGTTTCTTATGAACTGTGTGACTAGGTCTTCACATTTTTGAATCTCAGTTTTCACAGCTGTCAAAGAGTGTGACAATTCCTGCCAAACCTCTCTGACAGAGTTATTGTGAGCACACATTGAAAGACAGTCAGAGAAAGTATTTTCTTAATTATGAAACTTTGGAAAATGATTGACAGGTTCATGGTCATGGCCTGAGATGAGGCTTGTATTTTTAGGTTGGCCATCAGCTATGCTAACAGCAGAACTGGTTTTGCTTCACAGCCAAGTAATTCAAAGTCCTTAAGGTGTCCATTCATTCATTCATTCATTCACCCGTTTTCATTCATTCACCCACCTATTCGTGCCGTAGATATTTACTGAGTACTTACTATGGCTAGGCATTGTGAATAGAAAGATGACAGGACACACTCCCAGCCCCTCAGAGGCTTATTTCTAGCGGGGAGACAAACAAATATAGTGGATATGATAACACACTTTCTCCTTTTTTTAAATAAAATGAAAAAATTATGTTTCTGATTTATGTAGATCTAAAAAAAAAATGTACCTAAATTATTTGGAGGGACAGGCAACCATATGTATTCCCACCTGGCAGGGCAGTTTCAAAGGACTGGCAAGACTGGTCCTCCTTCACTCCTGGGGCTAGGCTGGTCCCCTCCCTCAAGGAACCCCCCAGTGGCCTGCTGGGCCACCCATCATTGTGCGGCTCTCCCCATCAGGGGCTGGGGAACCGGAGGGGTCTATGGATGACTGCTCGGCCACGACACGCGGTCACCTCTCAGTTGATCTGGAGGATGAAGTATTTCAGTGCAGTTTCTCTCTGAATGGGGAGCAGACTGGAAGCTAAGTTGTTGAAACAGAAGGGAACAGAGCTTCATGAAGCTTTTAAGACAAACTCAGGTTTTGGACCTATATCCCGTATGACACCTTTTCTCCAGTGGCCACGTGTTTAGTCTGCCTCTGTGAGGGCCGGAGGCTTCTTTGGCAACCAGTGGAAGTTCGGTCATTGTTGCGGTAGATGAAGAGGCTAGAGAGGACTCACCTGCGCAAGGCCACACCCAGAGGAAGCGGCCTCCAGCTCTGAGAAGGAAGAGCAATGCCCAAATTAATGTATTTGAAATTAATCGAAAATTAGGCTCTACCAAATGTAGCATCATTTCTTAGAAAGTCCCTCTTATTTGTTCTCACTGTATCTGCCAACCCAGAAGACTTGGCAATAATTTACCCATCTACTGTATCTTTATTGGGGGCCTACTGTATGCAATCCATGCTCTGCCTCTCCGCATTTTAAGGAACAGGGCCACTCATGCAAACTAGATCAGTCATTGCTAGGACAGGGCTAGGTGAGAGGGAGGCCAGGGGACCCCTGGAGTCAGTGGGAGCCTCTCCAAGCTCCGTTGGGTGCAAAAAGCTACCTGGCCACTTGACATTGCAGGAAATCTGATTTCCAAGGTGATGGGAAGCAGCATTAGCTCCTGGAGGCTCCTCTGCTCCCCTCCCCTTACACTCACGCTACTGTAGCAACGTGCACAACCGCAGCAGAAATCCGAAGTGTGGGGAGCATGGACTCAGAGGACCTCAAGACCACTCAGTTTATAAACAGGCATCACAGAGAAGCTGCCCTTGGGCCCCTCTTACCCTTCTTATTATAGTTCATTAGAACCTCTGCTCTGTTCAGTTGACAAAGACAGATAAAAAGGGTCCATTCTAAAATGCAGTCATATAAACCATACACTTACCACATAATCCTTAATTACTTCCATACTTTTATGTATAAAGAGCTTTGACTGCATTTCTGGATACTTAGTAAACTGAATAAATCAGAGATTATTCCTCTGTCTAAATTTGGACAATCTGTGGGGGAGGGGGCCAGTTAGCATTAAGGTTGGTGACATGGTGCATATTATTTCTGAATAAATTTTCTTGGAGTCATTGATCCACCGAGTGTCAAATAAAATGTGATACCCACAAAATTCATGTATGACCCTGACATTTTTCCAGTACTTAAAGTAATTGCCCTTCTGTTTAATAACAGTGTTTATAAAATTACTTTCTGATTGTCTAGGTCCATGGCACACTCGTGTCAATAATCTGCTGCAAATATATGCCCATGGCCTTTGGCCTTGGTTTTCAAAATAATTTTCATCTCTTAAGCGTGAACTGGTGGCAGCCCTGGGAGCTAGGAGTCAAGGCTCCAATATACCAACCTTCTTTTGCTCTTTGGTGCTGGGCATTTTGGAACGTTCATTTCAGATTCCTGGCTTTGCACTCTGGATGGAGGATGGGTCTTGTGTTCTTGGTGATAGCTGGAGCCTCTGAAAGGGATTTTTGATCATGGAATGAGCCTCTCATCTTAAGGATTCACTGCTTTCAGGAGCATTCCTTTAACCTTGCGCTGGTTTTTATTCCTCAGATTTTACAGCTACAGAATGGGAAATTGTGAATAGGTGAGTTACTTTCCAAGACTGCTCAAGTGGGAAGGAGATGGTTTCAAAATCTGTCCTATTCTTCAAACCTAACAGGATACAGAGACCCATGGTTATGAGTGCTTAGATTTAAGGCTCAAACAGACCCTTGAGGTTACACATCCAACATTTCTATTCTGAAGGGATTTAGCTGATTTCTGGCCTCTTTGCACCCCACTGAGACCTCTGAGTATGGCATTCTCATCTGAGGCCCCACAAGTTCCAGAATCTTCTATTGTGATTTCACGACTTGTTGACCTGTCAGCTATCTTGTATCTTTCATTGTTTGTCCCAGTGGGACTTCTAGGAAGAATATTTTAAAATTATTTTAAAATCTTTTTATTTTGAAATAATTTCAGACTTACAAAATTAGTTTTAAAAACGGTACAGGGTTTTCTAAAGGCTAACGTCTTACACTTCCTTAGATTGATTATCAAAACCAGGAAATTAACCTCCATACAATATTATTAGCTAATCTACAGACCTTATTCAAACCTCCCCGACATCCCACAGATATCCTTTTTCTGGGCCAGCATCCAACCCAAGATCCCACATTGCCTATAGTTGCCATGTGTCTTCTCCAATCTGGGACAGTTCTTCAGTCGTGCTTTATTTTTTGTGACCTGAACGCTTCTAAAGAGTACTGACCAGCTATTTTGTAAAACATTCCTCAATTTGGGTTTGTCTACTATTTTGTCGTTTTAGACAAGAATGCCAGGGGAATGATGCTATATGCCACCAGTCCATCATGGCAGAAGAGCCCCACATATCTGGTGATGCTAACTTCTGATCACAGGGTTAAGATGGTGTCTTCTTAGCTTTGGGTTACTATTTTTTTCCTTTGTAATGAAAAAGCATCTTGTGGGGATCCTTTGAGACAAAGCAAATATCCTTTTTATTCCCATGTTTTTGTCCACTAATTTTTATATGCATTAGTGAATCTTGCCTATAATAATTATTGCTATGATGCTGTAATTATGACTTTTTAAAATTTCCCTCCCTTCTCCTACAACTTTATAAGGAAAAGCTGTTCCTTCTCTCCCATTGAATTGCTTTTTGTCTTATTACTCAACGATACTTATTTTACTCTGTGTATTATAAATCCATTAGTATCATCATTTTTTGGTTCAAATTGTCAGAGCTTTGGCCACGGGGAGCACCTTCAAATTGTCTCCTTTGTCCTCTTGATGTGCCTCTATCATTTTTTGAGCATGCAAGAAGGACTTTTTGTTTGTTTTAGTACATGCACATAAAACTCAAAGTATACAAAAAAGTAAATCTGTACAATGAGAAGTGAGTTTTCTTCTTACCCCAAACTCTTAGCACAACCCCACTGATTAACCGCCATAAATAACATATATGTTTCAACACATTGTCTACACAAATGAATATGAGTATATGTACACTAATTTTTAAACACAACTTGAAACATACCTTGCTTTGCTCCTTAATCAATGGAGTGTGCATATCTTTCCACATCTCCCATAGTTTTGTTAATGATTTCACAGAGTTCCTATTTCCTTTGTGGATATTCACCATAATTTACACAAACAGTCCCCTGCTGATGAATAATTATATACATGCATGTGTATATATGTCTAATATCTAATATTGTTGTTTAGTTGCTAAGTCATGTCCAACTCTTTGCAACGCCCTGGACTGTAGCTCAACAGGCTCCTCTGTCCTTGGGATTCTTCAGGCAAGAATACTGGAATGGGTTGCCATTTCCTTCTCCAGGGGATCTTCCCCACTCAGGGACTGAACCCAAGTCTTCTGCATTGGAGGCAGATTCTTTACCACTGAGCCACCAGGGAAGCCCAATATCTAATATATATCTACCTAAAATCTCTATCTATCTAAATTTTTGTTTTATAACTGGTCACCTTAGATGAGAGAGAGAGAGAGAAGGAATGAGAGATTCCTTTAAGACAAATTCTAGGAAATATAACTGCTCAAGTCAAAGATGGAAGCTTTGCCCATCTGATAGGTTTCCCATTGTTTTTATTTGCATGTCTTTAATTATGAGTGACATTGAACATCTTTCCATATGTTTATAAGTCATTTATATTTCTTTCTCTGTGAATTGTTTTCTCATATCATTTTCTTATTTTTTCTATTGAATGATTGATATATTTCTCACTGATTTGCAAGAGCTTATTATATATTAAGGAAATTAGCCCTTTTCTGTCATTTATGTTATAAATATTTTTCCCAGTTTGTCATATGCCTTTTGATTTTGTTTATATTTTCTTTATCTTACTGAGGTAGGTTTTAGATTTTTTATACTTAGATTTAGCTCTCATATTATGGCTTCTGTGACTCACTCCCAGATTTTATATTAGTCTATTATGTTATCTTTTATGATTATTTTTTGCCTTTAGATTTTTAATCATCTTGATTTTATTTTGGAAGAGAATTAAGGTTCCACTGTTACTTTTTATCCTACCTCTAACCCAGTGGCTAGCCAGTTAACTAAATAACATTTATTAAAATAAATCTCTTTTTTTTCCACTGATTAAAAAGTCACCTTTAGTATTTACTAAATTCTCAAATGCATTTACACTCATTTCTGTACACTTTACCCAACTGACCTGCCTGCTATTTCTGCACCTGTTCCAAACTGTATTAATGGCTATATGTATAATTTAAGGTAGTATCTGGTAAGTCTTTCTCTCTTTCAGAATTTCAGTATATATTTTCATGTTTGCTTTATGATTTTTAGTCTTAAAATACTCAGGAGAATATTTTTGGAGGTGGAGGGATGAGGAAATACAATAAGCTTATAAATGTATAAGGAGAATTTCTATTGTTACGGCTTAGCGTCTTATACCCAAGAGCAAACTGGGGCTTTCCATTTGTGTTGCTCAGTCATTGGAAACTATTGTTTGCTTTTATTTATTTGTATAGGCTCTAAAATTTATATTTAGGTTTATTTCTAGGTATTCTCTCTCTCCTCTCACTTCTCTCTTCCTCACATTGCATTGCACTGTAAGTCAAACCTTTTCTTCAATTATGTTTCACTAATTGGTTATTGTTTGGATTAATAGAAAATACTGATTTTTGAATATTTATTTTACAACCAGCCACACTGCTGAATTGTCCTATTGTTTCTAATATTTTTTTAGTAGTTTCTCTTAAGTATTCTTAATGTAGGAATCATATTACCTACAACTGATAATAATCTTCCCTTTTAAAACAAATTTAGAATCTCATATTTCTTTTTCCTTCTCCACTACAATGACTAATATGTTTGAGAAAAATGTTCATTAATGATGTGCAGTGGAGAGCCTGTTTGTATTGTAGTGTGCATGATTTGAGCATTCCTGCATTGAGCATCTTGTTATATGTATGTTTCAAAAACACACATGTATTACTATTTGTTAATTATTTCTTTTAAGCAGGGATTTGTATTTAAATTTATAAATGCCTCTTATAGATTTGTGGAGATGATAAAATATTTTTTCTCTCTTTGAAAATTTGTTAACATAGTGTGTCATATTAATTGATTTCCTAATAGTAAAATACCTTTTAATTTATGGAATCAACCCTATTTGACAGAGGCCTGTTATCCTTTTTAACGTGCTACTGCAGAAGTCTACTTTTAAAAACATTTAGGATTTGTTACATTGCTGTTGATAAGTATGATTGATTTATGCTTTTCTTGCTCTTTAGGTCTTTGTCAGGATTTGATGACAATGTTATGACTCTTCTGGAAAGGAATTAGGAGATTTTCCTTCTCTTTTTAAGCCCTTAAACAGTTAACTAGCATTGATATTGTTTTGTTTTTGAGGGCCTGATAGAATTAACCTGTGAGAACATCTGGGCCTTGTGCATTTTTGAGATAGCTCTCTGACAATTCTCTCAGTGTTTTCCCTCATGGTAATTGACCTCTTTCTCTTCTGTTGTTAACTCTGGTAATTTCTACTTTCAAAAAAAATATTCATTCTATCTACTTAAAATTATTTGCACAAGATGAAATGATGTATTATTTTCTCTATACTTTAGTATTTCTTTTTACCTGTGGTTATATCCATATTGTTATTTCTAATTTTGTGAATCTCTGCTTTCCTTCTTTTGTCTTTATTAAGACAACTCAGAGTTCTTCAGCCTCAGCATCATTGACACTTTTAGTGGGTAATTCTTGGCCATTAGACTGTCCTGGGCACTATCACATGCCCAGCAGCATTCCTAGCTTCTACCCATGAGGTGCCCAAGCAGGTCCCTAGCTGTGACAACCAAAAAATATGTCTGGACATTGCAAAATGTCACCTAGGGGAAAAAATTCTTCCTAGCTGAGCACCACTGAGATAGCTAGAGATCTATCTATTTTATTGTGTTTCCCCTGCAAAGATATATATTCATTAGATGTTTTTCACTAATGTCTTCTGTCACTCTAATAATTCTTTTCACTTTAGTAAGATATATTCAGTTCCTCTTTTCCTTCATTGTGAGTTGAATGCTTGGCTCACTTATGTCCCTGCTTTCTCACTGAATAATCTATGTTTTAAAGGTTATGACTTTTCCCCATTATAGCTTTAACTCCCTTAATATGAGATGATTTTTCTTAAACCAGAGATTCTGCACTTTTCTTTTTAATTTTTATTCTATCTCAAGTAATGTTCATCTTTAAAGGGCTTTCAATGTGCGTTATGTTGTTTTGCTGTGTTTTCTATTTCAGGTATTAATATATAGATTCATATAGATACTGCACAGACACTGCTCTATCTCAGATTTTGGGGTTGCATCAGTTTTCTTTGTGGTCCATTGTTCTGTTCATGTTTTACAGGCATTTGGAAAGCGTGTAAATTTTCTATTTTAAGAGGGTGGAGTTTGACAGATGTCTATTAGACGTACCGTATCAGTTCTACTCCTTTTATCTTTTATACCCTTTTTAATTTTTATCTGCCTGACTGTGGCGGACTGAGCATGAGGAAAAGTTTTCTATTACTATCTTGTTTTGGCTTTTTAAAAAAATTCTTTGTTGTTGTCCTGTCTTTTGGTTTTTGCTTTCTCAATATTTTGCAGCACAGTGGCCTAGCTAGATCTGTGTGTGTCTTCCTCAATTGGTCATTAGGAAGTGCTCCACTGGTCTGGTTAAATACTTTTACTTTAAACATATGGGATTCTCAGGTGGCTCAGTGGTAAAGAATCTGCCTGCCAAGCAGGAGACACAGGAGACGTGGGTCGGAAAGATCAGGAAGATCCCCTGGAGAAGATAATGGCAACCCACTCCAGTATCCTGGCCTGGGAAATCCCACGGACAGAAGAGGTGGCGGGCTACAATCCATGGGGTCTCAGAGTGGAACATGACTTAATGATTAAACCCCCACCACTTTAAACTTAAATTTACCTGGTAAAATTATCAAAACCCTAATTTCTTTTATAGTATGTGTTCATAGCCTGTCTTTACCAATCATCATAATTTTAATCTCTCTGAGTCACTTTGCCTGAGATGAGTCAGATATGCAGCATAATATTTTGTTTTCCTTTTCTGTAAGTTTGTTTTCTCTTAATAGGTAAGATTAGCCCATTTATACTTATTGATGTAAAATATATACTTGGTTCTAGTACTATGACTGTACTTTAACTTTCCTTCTGACTTAATATCTTGTTTCCCATCTTCTGCTATACTATCTGAGCTTTCTTTGTTTTGTTGTGTGTGTGATTGTATATCTTTTTTCACCAATGGTATGGCAAAGTAGTATACTAAATATTGTAATGGTTACCTTTATATAACTTTATATATTAATTGTATTCTCAAAACTTTTGTTGATTTATTATTTTTGTTTTATTTGCTTGTTTACTTGTTATTGTTTTAATATGGCATCTATAGGTTTTTTTTTTTACTTTATTCTTGAAATCTAAAGTGCATCAGGATTTCCTGACTTGAGTACTATTTCAGCCAAAGATTCCATTCCTTTCTTTAAGGCCTGAAATATATATCTCTGTGTTGTCAGCATTGCTGATTTAATTAATTCTGGTTCTAATGAGACTTTTATTTCTAAAGAATGGCTTTATTTTATTTTATTCTTAATTTTGGAAGAGTGATTTTATTTTTTTCCATTCCTTTCTAAGTCCTTCTCCTGTTTGATCATCTACATTTTGATTCTTTGTATCTCTTTACACTCTGTTTCAAAGACCTTCTATTTTCATTTTTATGCATGCAAGTTGAGCGTTATTGCATGTCAAGTTCCAATACGTTCTTATCCATTCCTGAAGAAACTTCTGTTTTGATATATGTTCTTTTTTCTTTCTTTCTTTTTCTTTCCCCCTTTTTTTTTTCTTGGTAGTTATGCTTTCTGATGCCTTTTCTTCTGGTGTCAGCATTAGCTGAGGCATCTGATGAGGTGACTGACTGGAGGAAATGGACTAGGGGAAATTGGGTTGGAGAGAGGCTGAGGCCTTGAGTGCAGAATGAGAAGACTTGGCTGCATCTTGTCAGGTGGGAGTCAAAGACAGGAGCTCAGTGGAGCAGTGAAGAAATGGGAGGACCTCAGTGCACCTCACATTCTGGCTCAGGTAATGCCTCCCACACTCAACTTCAGCTACTATTTCTTTTCAACCTCTTTTATAATACTCAGTATTTTCTCTCACTAGAGCAGTTTGTATGCTTGCTTCAACCCCAGATTAGATTCAGCTTGTGGAGGCAGGGACTCCACTTCCCCCATGGTACCAACTGGAAGACCCAGGTCCCTGAAGCAGCTCAATGCATATTCTTCCTTAGGACCAGTGTGCATGGCCTGTAGTCAGCGCTGTTGTCCCTCAGAGAAATCAGAGATAAGCATGAGAGAAGGTGGTCAGGGAAGACTTCCCGCAGGAAATTTGGTGGGGGTCACAAAGGCAGAAAGAGCAAAGCCCAGAGCTCACAAACTCAAATGCGTATTCAAAGCTGGATTCCATTCCACACACTCTCAGTATTCTTTTTCTGTTCGATTTTTTTTCACTTTAGCATGTTTTACTTTATCACGTGAATATGAATCCTTTATTTCTCATGTCTATGTACTTTTTAATTTCCTGCCCTTCCCTGCAGTGATGCAAGCTCCCTGGGGAAGAAATTTTTGTTTGCTTTGCTAGCTGATATTTCTGATATCATATTTCTGATATGTGCCTGGCACATAGTAGGTGGAATTCTTGCCTGGAAAATTCCATGGACAGAGGAGCCTAGCGGGCCACAGTCCGTGCGGTCACCAAGGGTCGGAGCAGTCTTGCTTGCTAGCTGATAGCTCTGATATCTAGAGCAGTGCCTGACACATAGTAGGGGCTCAATAAATGCCCAGAGGTGCCAGGCAAGTGGCATAAATGACTGACCTGGGCTTGGCATTTGTACATATACCTCTAGGGACAGTCTTCAGTTTCACAAAGAAGAGTCCTTTGTTGTATCTTACTTAAAGCATGCTGCTTCACCTATAAATTTTCTTCTTTTTTTAATCCTTTTTTTTTTAAAGGAACAGTACAAGTAAACAGAAATGTTTCTTTACTATAGTAAAGAGAACACTCCAAATGTAGGGATAAATGCTGGCTGACACTCAATCTCAATGACAAGTCACAATAGGGAGTGGTGGGCATTGTGGAAAACTGGAGCGCATAGGTCCTGTTTAAAGGGGCAGCCTCCACTCTACTCCCAGTCATCAGGATCTTGTGGAACTTTATTACTGCCAAGTATTAACCCCTCGAAACAGAATACTATGTGAGTCCAAACCAGAGAAAGTACACTGGGTACCGGAAGGGCCAGTGGAGCTGCTTGGCTACAACTCCTGTCCATCCAGCGGATGGAAGCCTTGCAGTTGGCAGGTGAACCTTGGCTTTTCCTCAACCATCCACACTCCCCACTCTGAGACTGCTTCTTCCCTGTGCCAGTGTGCAGAGTCTAAATGTCACCCACACGTAGAGCTGCGGTGGCTCCAGAGCCATCGTGGTGAGCTGTCTGAAGGGGTGTCAACTCATTGGACAGGGTATAATTTCAGTCAATGTGTTCTTGTCTTATTTTAGTTCAACATCATTTCCCAGTTGCAAACCTTTTGAATGACACGCAAAATGCAAAACAACATAAAAGGTCCTCCCTGAGGCAGATCTGTGTCCATGAAGAACTTTAATTATTCTTTTTGAATCCTCATCATGATGTGCTACCCCAATTCTGGCAAAAAAAAAAAAAAAAAAAGTAAAAAGTCTGATGGGAAAGATTTGTGTCACCTGTAGTAGGATTTTACTTTTTATAATAGTCTTTATATTTTTAGAAACAGTGAACAAAAGGAAGGACCTTTCTAATCAAGAGTATTCTTTAGATACGGAGCATCAGACAATATTTGTGATAAATAGAAAATAACTGCTCTTACAGTTTTCGGCGGTGACATTTAGAATATCCCATTTGTCTTTCAAAAGTATTTTTAGTTAAGGTTTGAAGAGCAGCATCTAACACACTTGTTGGGTAGAGGAGGGGTGGAGGATCAGTTTAGCAGGTTTTAAGATACTAGATTACAAAGCAAAACGTTTGCCGAGAGTGAAGCAGTTAGATTTGGATAGATTATTTCCTGTATAGATCATTACAGAAGATTCGAAGACCTTTTGGGGGGAATTGACTAGTCCTCTCATCCCAGAGTTTTAGGAAGGGGCTGCTGGGAATGAGGCTCAGCTTCTCCTTTTTATGAGTGGGCTGAGTTCCTTGTTCCTCAGGAGGGGCTTCCAGAGGCCAAAATCAAGTATCCTTTTCCATCTCCAGTCTCATCAAACAGTCCATATGAGATGAAATCTGAGCCCGAGAGAGCTCCATTTTCTTTGAAAGCTATCCAGGGCAGCCTCTAAGCGCCAGACCTAAAAACAATATCTTTACAACCGTCAGCCGTAATTCAGCGTGATAATGTAACTATGTTTTTGTTTTAAACCTGACAGCATGTAAAGTTATGACAGACATAAAGCGGGGGTGGAGAGCGGCCGGGAGAAGGAGTTGAGGCGCCAAGCCTGCGCAGACAGTTGGGGGCTCGGGTCAGGACCCTCAGAGCGTCATCGAACACCACCTGTGGTCCCAGTCTTCCTCTGGGGGGGCTTCTCCTCGGTTGATTTGTGTTTTAAACTAAAGCATTTTGTTTGAAACAGTCCCCTGGATGGTTTGCGGTGCCCTTCAATTCATATCCACGCTCCTCAAACAGAAGATTGTAAATAAGTTGCTGGCTTCTGCATTTAAATGGAAACCTTTAGTAACCAAAACTAGCTCACCATGGACTTCCCGGCTTGAAACGTCCATTTCTCCTGCTGATGCAAGTGAGAGAGTTAGTTCTTTCCATTGGCTTTCAACTGACCCTTTGGAAGACGGGAAGAATAGATTCCCTGTTATTTATTTGGGTGTTTTTGGCAATTTGCTGTATATAAAAGCTGTAAGTACAGCAGCAGCTGTACTTTCCCTAAGAAGGGGCTAATAATGCAGATTTAAATGGTGTTTAGCAGGAGCAAAATCTCAGAGACATCAGCAAAGTTCACCTTAATTCCGATTCTATGAACCAACAGTGTTTAGGAGAGTTCAATTTTCCCTTCGATTGCTTGGGCAGCCTTATTCACAAAGCTCCATCATTTCCCCCTTGGGGCCATGCTTGGCTTGGGGCCAAGAGCAGGCAGGACCTCCTGCCCACTGGTGAACCAGAAGCACCCGCTCTGTGTCAGTTGTTAGAAAACTGAAGATCTGGTGTTTTGCTGGAGAAATATAATAGACAGCTTCACTTTCACACTTCTTAAAAATCTTTTTAAAAATAGTCCTTCTAGCAGGAGGCTTTTTAGGGATGCCGTGCTTTACACCTCTGTATTTTCAGACTGTTTGGGGAGAATTTTTATATTTGTTGTTCCACTGGCCACACCACCAGGGTTGGAGGCCTGGCTGTCGACATCGCCGGGCAGGCGAGGAGCATGCCTGTTTCACGGAATGCCTGGGGCTGAGGGGTTAGCAAACCAGGGTGACAGTTTTACAACTCTTTTCTGAGCAGTTCTTCAGGGGCCTTCAGCTCATCTGATGGCGCTGATGGGCTGGCATTGGCCTTCTGTGATTTCAAGGCCTCAGATGCCTCAGCCTTCCCACATGCCTCAGGGTGAACACCTAGGAGGCTCCTCCCTGTTTGCGCAGCTCTGCCTTCCCAAGCTGGATCATGATCATCTAGGTAAGTTCCCACATTGATCTCCATTCCCATTGTGAATCCTGGTCCTGCCCTGTGGAATCTAGGGCCTTCCTCTGAATCTTGGGGTCCTCCCCACACCTTGCCATGGAATATGAATCAAAGCCCCAGTGATCCTATAGTGTAGGGAGGGTACTTAGCATAAAGAGAGGTGGCTTCCTAGGGGCCAGCATTCTTTTTTTTTCAATTGAAGTATAGTTGATTTACAATGTTGTGCTAATTTCTGCTGTACAGCAGTGATTTACTTATACAAATATACATTATTTTTCATTCCCTCTTCCATTATGGTTTATCACAGGACAGTGAATATAGCTCCCCGTGCTCTACAGTAGGACCTTGTTTATCCATCCTACACATTGTAGTTTGCATCCCAGAAGGCAATGGCACCCCACTCCAGTACTCTTGCCTGGAAAATCCCATGGATGGAGGAACCTAGTGGGCTGCAGTCCATGGGGTCTCGAAGAGTCGGACACGACTGAGTGACTTCACTTTTACTTTTCACTTTCATGCATTGGAGAAGGAAATGGCAACCCACTCCAGTGTTCTTGCCTGGAGAATCCCAGGGACAGGGGAGCCTGGTGGGCTGCCGTCTATGGGGTTGTACAGAGTCGGACACGACTGAAGCAACTTAGCAGCAGCATTCTTACTATCACATGTTCTTATCATTCTAGTCTTTCAGATATGATCAGCCATACAATGGGCCATCTTTTGAGGGAAACCATAAAGAAGTCCAGCGTCTATTGTAAATTGCATTATTACTTCAGGCTCGTTCAATTTTGAATGTCTGTGAGTCTTAACATAGAGGAAGCACAGCATTATGGGTTTGTTAAGGAACAGAGCTGATGGCCCAGCCATCTGGAAAGCAGCCCAGCCCAACGAACCCCCGCATGAGTGCTTGGGATGAGACCAAAGCTCATGTTGGGCCCAAGGTGAGCATCGGTGACTGGGTACAGGTGAGCTCTGCCCATCATGGGATAAGGAACAGTTGTGACCCTCAGAGTATAACCCTCTGGGTGACACTCTGACCTAGCCTCAGAGTCAGAAACATTATTCACTTGACCAACAGATGCACAAGAACCATTTGATCTAAAAAACACTCACGTGTGTGGATTTTCTGTGCAATAACAGCTTTCCAAATTGGAATTAAGAGGAAAGTTAGTCAATCTGGGCTAGCCCTATTATATATCACAGCCAGGAGAAATTACCATTACAAATAATTAGAAGTTTATTAGTACAAACAGTATTATTATCTTATATACCATACATTAATATTATAACAATTATAATTACAACTATTAGAAGCAACCATTTAGGAAGTGCTTTCTTTGTGCAAGGAATTGTGTTTGAAGTTTGATGTTATTTGAATTACCTCAATCATCATAAGAACTGGTCAGTTGGCATGAGTGAGGAGACAGTCTCAGGCAGGTTTAAACATATGTTCTAGGTCATATATCTGAGAAGTGGGGGGAACAAGATTCAAAATCGCCTTCTCCCCAGTGTAGCACATTTAGGGAGCCTCCCAAGTCAACTTAAACTGTAGACAGAAGCATGATAAAGTACTCTGGACCTGACTTCTTCCTGTGTTCTGATTGTTTCTGTGCCCTGGCAGCGCTACAATCCCGTGTGCTAGAGACTGGCATGACCTTCGGAGAGTGGGAGCTGGGAGGGAACGGGCTGAGGAGGGTCTCCTGACCTATTAAACTGCCATGTCTTAGGACATTCTTGATTTTTTTTTTTTTTTTGAAAGAATGGCAGCTGTGCTAGGAAATTGAAAGGGTGGAAGTGGCTAAAATATTTTTAAATGCTTTTTTCCGCATATAGGCAAGAGGTTATATTGCAAGTTCAATGCTAATTACAGTTATTTACCAAGGGGGGGGGGGAAATCCATGTGAAAGGGAAGGAAGTTTGGTTCCAGAAAATGCCTGCTCGTTTGTGCCGCCCAGAGCGGCCGGTGTCCGTGGAGGGAGCCAGGCAGGAGACATCTCTGGCTGGCGTACAGGGGGGCTAAATAACTCACAGGTGTCAGACACACAAAAGAATTACGGCTGGCTGACCTATGCGGGGATAAATCCTGCGTCTCTGCTTATGGCCAAGAGATGTGTCTTTAAGTGTCATAAAAATTTAGCATTTTTTCCTCCTAATACTCTTCTATAATTTTGCCAGATTTATTAAAATAAGATTTTCTGGGGGGTTACTATTTTTTTTTTCTTTTCACTGGTAGAATGTGCTCTTTAGTATCATTTTACATAATTTAATACAATTTGTTCCATCCATTGATTTTCATGGGGATACAAGCTGTTCGTTTGTGAGAAAGCTGGCATGGGCGTGAGTGTTGGCAAGGAGGCCCGTCGAGAAGTCGATCCTGATTTCAAAGTTCTGGGGGGCGGAGGGGCTTCAGCCATTTTGAGGCAGGTTCCGTGGAGTTGGGGCTCCCAGGCCTCTCGCTTCCCCCTCGGAGATGCAGGACGGAGGCCGTGGGCTGCCCTGTGGGCTTGGTGGGGGGACGGGCCCCGACACGGCGCCGGGGGTGGGGGTGCTCCCCAAACGTGCAGCCTGACGGAGAAACACAGGTGTTTCTTAATTACTTGTGCAGAAGGGAAGGGAACGCCGGCGGATGTGCGCGGCCGCCGCGTGCCAGCCCCGCAGCCCAGCCCGCGCTGCCTCCGGGTCCCCCACCGGCTCTGCAGCCGGAAGCTTCACCTTCGCGGCCTCCCTTCTCCGCAACCTTCTTCTGTGAAATCCGACCGTGGATATTTAAAGAATCAGCCAAACTCTTGAAATATGGGAAGGGAGGCAACATAATCAGGCTGGTGCTAATTCGTGGAAGTGTTGGGCCCCCGAGGGTTGGAGGATCAGCTCTTGCTTTCATCCTCATGGGGGCCCTCGCTGCGCCCCCATGAGACATGCCCTGGGTGCCCTCGGTCTCTCCCCTACCCAACTCCCTGTAAGCTCTTCTGACCAATCTGTGCTTCTAGGGATAGATTCCAGGTGAGTGAGGGACATATGTAGGAAGGTTCCAGGCTGGAGGACAAGAGAACTGGATCCCAGTCCACCTCCATTTTGCTGTGTGATCTTGGACAGGTTACTTCACCTCTCTGGGCTGTAGCATCGCCTTCTTCCTTAAAGGCTGCCTTTCAAGCCCTGTGTACCACATGGAGGGTGTCTGCAACTCTTTGAGCTGTCAGGTTCCGTGAAGCTCTGAGCTGTCCAAGACCTGAGTTGGCAACTGGGCTTCTGCTTTGCTCTTCTCGCAGCAGCCCTGCCTGAGACAGGTGGGAGGCATGGGAGGAGAGCGGATGGTGTGGGAGTCTTATTGCATAGACATGACCCGCTCCCTGGCCAGGAGGTTGAGATATGCAGCAGGAAGCGCAAATTCCTGTCTTCACCGCTGGTTTTCTGAGTGGCCATCATTACCTCTACCCCCAAACCAGTGTCCCCCTGCCAGCCTTGGCTTCCTGCACGGAGGGCCTGGCGACTGTGGCTGTCATGTCACGCAGACTGACAGGTTCACAGCCCCCCTTGGGTGGAAGACTCTCTGCACAAGGGTGCCCCAGACAGTGATGAATCATCTCCTCCCTGCACCCCTGGGGAAGGCTAAGTAGGCCAAATGAAATGATCTGAGCTGGCCGCTGGCCAGGGCAGCAGGGCTAATCCTTGCTTTTGTGGGAGAGCCTGGGGCCCGGGGGGTCTGCCACCAGTCACAGCTGCCTGTTACGGCGCTGGCCCAGCAGTCCTGCCACCACCCCAGGGGCCTCCGAGGCCTCCTGCTCACCCCAGTGCTGTCCCCTCCCCCATTCCTGCACTCCTGAACCCTCAGAGACCACAACTGCATCCACCTGCCCCGAGGACGTGGAGAACAGGACAGCACACAGCTCTCATCCATCCAGGAGTCACTTTGAGCACCTATCTGTGGGAGGGGTCGTTATCAGAGAAAGAGAGGAGACTGGGGCCCCTGCAGCTGCTGAGCGTGGTGTTTAGCGCCTGGCACAGGGAGGCTTCCCTGGTAGCTCAGGCGGTAAAGAATCCACCTGCAATGCAGAAGACCCCAGTTTGATCCCTGGGTTGGGAAAATCCCCTGGAGAAAGGATAGGCTACCCATTCCAGTATTCTTGGGCTTCCCTGATGGCTCAGACAGTAAAGAATCTGCCTGCAATGCTGGAGACCTGGGTTCAGTCCCTGGGTTGGGAAGATTCCCTGGAGGATGGCTTGGCAACCCACTCCAGTATTCTGGCCTGGAGAATCCCCGTGGACAGAGGAGCCTGGTGGGCTACAGTCCATGGGGTCGCAAGGAGTCAGACAGGACTGAATGACTGTGCATAGCAGAACACAGGGAGGTACCAGGTGAGCGTGAGCAGTTCTCACGAGTGCTTGCTCGGTCCCAGGCACTGTGCTGAGCATTTGACAGGGCTTACCTTCCCAGTAGTTATAACAGTCCTAAGAAGTGGGCATCCCTTATTATCTCCATTTTATAAGTGAAGGGCTGAAGCTCAGAGAGATCAAGTAACTTGCCTAAGATTACAGAGCTGGCGAACAAGGCAGCCCTCCTAGGTTTTGGCCCTGCTTATGTCTTGGAATCTGCTGGGAGTTCCTCTCTGTGCATCCGGCACTCTTGTGCCATTCATCAACCAGCTCAGAGCTGGGTGTGCAGATGCCAAGGTCAAGGGGAATGAGAGGTCCCCGTGTGCAGGAGCTCACAGTGACCGGAGCACAGAGGCCCTGCTCAGCCTGGACCCAACAGATCTGAGCAATCCGGCCCCAGTCCAGAACCGGAGAGAACACCAGTTAATGTGCAGACATCAAGGAACTGTGCCAAGGAGGAGAGCAGAGCCTGGCTCAGCCTGAGCTGTGAGGAAGAGCAGATTTGGGAAATGCACTTTGGGATGGGGGGTCATTGTCCTTACAAGTTCATCTCTTGAGGCAGAGTGTCAGAGGCCCACAGTGGGCCTGCCTGAGAACACCTGGGGCTACAGCTGTCACCCAAGCTGGGCTGAGCAGGTGGGAGAGATTGAAACATGGGCTCTTTCATTCATTCACTTGTTCATTCAACAAATACCGCTTCCTGACTAGTGCCAGCACTGGGCCGGGAAGAGGACATTCTGAGGAGACCTGGGTAGACAAGGGCCCTACTCTAATGAAACTTATATTCCAATGAGGGGAGATGGACCATAAGCCTGTAAATAAACATGTAAACAAAGTCATTTCAAATACGGTTGCATGTATGAGAAAACAAACAAGGGGATAGAGTTAATAAAGATCTTAGTCCTTCATTCATTCATGTATTCATGCATTTATTCATAGAACAAGATTTATTGAGCACCTAGTATATCTCAGGCACTTTCTAGATGTGGATACATCAGCAAATAAAACAGCTAAGACCCATGATCCCAAAGATGTGTCCTGTGTGTGTATGCATGTAGCTGTGTGTGAGTGTGTGCGTGTCTACCTTGGCACCGCTGTGTGCCTGGGCCCACAAGGACGTGGGTTTCGTGGAAGAGAAAGGAGACCTCGGGCGGGAACAAGAGCGGGGCTCAGCCTCCCTTTCAGCCCAGGCCTACAGACCTTGCCAGCAGCTTCGGCTGAGAGGAAGCTTTGAAAAACCCTCAGCTCTCCGGAAAGCTCTCCTTGGCACAGGCTTCCTCCCTCCTGCCTGCTCCTCCTATCTGAGGGCTGCTCCCGCCTTCCAGCACCTCCTAGGTCATTGTCAGGACTCGCCACTGGACCAAGGTCAGCGCAACCCTTCCCAGGACAGGAGGTTAGGCTGGCCTAGGCACCACAGGGAGGCTCCTTTTTATTGCTCACCCAGCCACTTGCTGAAAAATTAATCTGCAAATGAATCACATTTACTGAGACCTTCTGGATCAGATAACAGATGCATCCTGGCTCGTTCCAGAAGACCATCCAGAGAAGAAATCCTAAAAGCTAAAAGCTTCTATGGACAAAAGGACTCCCGCTGGCCTGGCCGAGCATCACTCCCCATTTGAGCTCCTCACTCGAGGTGTGCTGCTGGATATTTGGAAGCCTCTCCTGGAAGCACAGGCTCAGGCTCCCGCCCTGCAAGTGCTCCTGGAGCGGAGGCTGGGCTGGGCAGCCGGGCACTCCCGGCCGGCTCTCTGGATTGGTTCTCCTGGAGCCCCTCAGAAGCAACCAGGAGCCGGCTCTTCCCTCCCTGGCCATCTGCTTGAAGCATCTGGTGATCAGGTGCAAGCCCCACACCGGAGCATTCAAGCTGAAATGTGCAGTCACCTTGCCACCCACACTGGCTTTTGTTACGCCGCCAGGCTGCCCCTCTTTGTGTTGGGGAGAATGGTTTTGGGCTGGAAATCTGACTGTCGGCGCTGGGAGTTTATCTCGGCTGTGCTGAGATCCTGCAGCCTGTGGTCCAGCCTCCATACCTGACTTTCCCCACCTGCCAGGGTCTGTGGACATGACTCCAGTGAAAGGCTGGAGCTTTTGACAGCAGAGAAAAGACTGTTCTTTGATGTTCACTTTTACCCAGCTAGGTAAAGCCAGTTGCAAATATCTGGATCCTGCTGTAAAGAAGAAGGGGCTTCCCAGGTGGCCCCTTCCCCTAGAGGTGAAGAACTCTCCTGCCAATGCAGGAGATGCAAGAGACATGGGTTCAATCCTGGGTTGGGAAGATCCCCTGGAGAAGAAAATGGCAACCCACTCTGGTATTCTTGCCGGGAGAATTCCATGGACAGAGGAGCCTAAAGACCCATCGGCTTCCTCTGTGTCCACGTTTGTTTAATAAAGAAAGAGTGGGTTGCTCCCAATGCCACTGCTAGTCTTGAGTGAACTGTGGCTGTTTTGAGGGTGATTCACTGTGGCCACAGATGAGGAGTGCTGGGGAGAAGGTCCCAGATCTGCTGTCTAAATTGCTTCCTTCCGCATTGCCGACCCGGGTATCCTGAGAGCCGCACGGGTGTCCACATTGTTGGAAACAAGGTGTAGCACTCAGGGAATAATGGGGCGCGATTCTCTTCAAGAGGGAACCTTGCCTTTTCTGAGCACTGAGGACTCAGCTGATAGCTGGAGACTGTCTGTGAGAAGAGGAGCTTTCCTTGGCTCTTTGGGCTTGTAAAACATGGCCCCAACTGCCACCTCCCCAAACAACCAGGGGGCCTGTCCTCAGGGGTTCCGGAGCCCATGGGCTCGGCATTTACAGGCTTCCCTCTTGCAGAGGGTCGGAGGTGAAAGGTCTTGGGAAACCTTGCAGAGAAGAGAATGAGCCTCTGTTTGAAATATTTAAACAGTGAGTAGTAGGTTTTTGAAACTGTTTCCGTTTATCTGGTTGTTAATTGCTTAGTGTGATTGAAAAGATGACAGCGATGTCCTAATACTTGTTGGGGATGCATTTTTCTATTCCTCTTTCTAGATTAGCCATGGGCATTACTCTGGAATGTTCTTACAGGAAGACATGATTCTTTGAAAATAAGAAGCCCTGCCCAGGCCCCCGTCTATGGGTGTTCACTCCTTCCAATGAGCTTTGCCAGTGGTAATTGTAACAATCAGTTGCTGCAGGGCCCACTTGCTAAAATTAGTGTGAGACTTTGTTCTTGAAAGGCACAGAGGAAAAAATAAAGAAGTCAAAAATCTCAATCGGGCTCCATCCGCTGGTCTCAGTCCCAAGGTATCTTCTTCAGAAGATAGGGAAGTTGAGTGCATGGGGTGGAGGGCAGGATGGTGGTAGGGAGGGGAGGGAGGTGGAGACAGAGAGAGAGCTGAAAATGAAAGGCCAGCTGCCCCATGTCACAAGCACTGTGATTCCTGGACAGCCCCCAACTATCACCTGCACTGTTCTGCCAGCCATCCCTTTGCTTCCAAACACTTTCCAACAAGATGATCAAAGGGAAAAATAATTGATTCTAAGGGTGAATTTTTGGAAACTCTTAAAATTTCACAATTAATTCACTTCCTTAGTGGGGAAACATAGCAAGAAGATCTTCCATTTTAGATACTGAGCTGAAAACTGACATTGTTCAAAGGTAAAGAAGAAGCTGATGTTAGTTTCAGGCATAATCTAGCTTTTAAATGTTTCCATATGATGGCTTCAGTATGTCAATAGTAGATTTTAAACACACCCCAAGGATCTTTTATTTTAGAGATGTAATCTTTTTGCCCCTTTTAACCAGCACATGCGTGTACCATGTGGTGGTATTTCCCTCAAAAAGTACCACCATCCTTGCTCATGTGCCTGTGCTGACACTTCCCTGCTCCTAACCGCGCCCCCCCCCCCGACCCCCTGGCATAGCCCCTTCCCAGGAGTGGAGACTGCAGGAAGGTCAATTCTATTTTATCCCTGTGCCAGCTTGGCACTCCACCCATACTGGCATCAGAGTCTCAAACATCTTTTTCTCCCACATCTTGGTTGAGCATAGCGATGAGGTCCCATTGGCTTAAGGCGCGGTGCTGGCTTTCTCTGGTGGTTGTGCCGTAAGTTAGCAGGATAAGTTTGACAGTAATTTAATTTTCATTGACAAATGCTGTCATAATATTGAGAAAAAAGTGATATATTGTATCAACAGTAGTGGTCGACGCTCAGCCAGTCATATGGACTGGGCGAGTACCATATGCTTCTCCCAAACTCGCCTAGGAAAGCTCTGGCTAAGAACTTGACAAGCTTAAGATACCAGTTGGGAAAAGCGATTACCCTTGAGAGGTTCTCGCTGTTTCCAGCTTCCTCCTTTCCTGGGGGAAAGGAAGGACCATTTCCTGGGGCAGCCACTTACTCACCATCATGGGCATCAGCCAGCCTATACCATACCCCGGGTCAGGGTGGCCCCTCTTGGACACCAGGAAGGCATTAGCCAAGGAGTATCTCCCAGGCACCAGGGCCAGCGGCAGACAAGCGGATCCCCTGCTGACAACCGGAAGAGCCCAGGGCCCGCGATGATGAAACACCATTGATTTCCTGCTGGTTTGTGTTTGTCCCAGCTGCGGTTCCCTCCACTAATGCTGGTGGATGTGCGTCTGTGCGTGTGAATGAGGCCAGGACCCCAGTCTGGCTTGCACTGCAAACTCAAACAAGCCGACCGCAAAGGGGACAGGATTCCCATTTGGGGAGTGTAGCTCACCATCTCTGTACATCCAAAGCCCCTTCTGGTCCAGTCTCAGAAGCAAGTAGATGAAGTGGGGTGTTTCTGTACCTGGTGCACATGTGTCTGACTGAATTCTTGGCTGAAATTTTAGTTAGATGATTCGAGCAAAAGTGTGATTAAGTCAGTCTTTATTTGCTCTGTTTTCTTAGCACTGAGTTTATTTTCATTTGGTTACTGTTCACACACAAAAAAGCAATTGATGAACAATGTTAAAAATGGTCTGGAAAAGAACACAGTGTGTCTGTGTGTGCCTGTGTGTGTGTCTGTGTGTGTGTGTTTGCGCACGCATTCAGGGACAGAGCATCCCTGTGCACATTCGGCTGGTGTCCTTGTCTGGCTTGCCAAACACGCGGGGACCTTCCATTCTCTGAAGGATTCCCATCCCAAACAAGGCTAAGTAAAGAAACAGGCATATGGCGTGTATTGGAGGTGGTTCAGCATTGGCACAGGGCATCTGCTGTGGTGAACAGGTATCTGGAAAAGGCGACAGTCCCATCCGCTCTTTCCGGAGCTTATCATTTATCTGGCCTTTGTTGTTGCTGCTTTTTGTTTATTATTATCTTAACAAAGGGAGGGAGAGTGTGCAGATCAGGGCCCTGGGCACTGGCACAACTGCTGTCCAAGATGGCTCCCTGCTTGGGCCGGAAACCACCCTCTCCTTGCACACGGATGGGGTCTCGGCTGCCAGGGGCTCCGGCTGGGAGCAAGGAACACCCCGAGTGTTGGGGGCTGTGTCTGAGTGCAGATGGTCCTCTGAGGCGAGGAGAGGTCCTGGGTGTGGCCGAGGGTGTCCTTGGTCTCCAAAGAGAAAGTCGACTTGAAAAAGCAGGCAGATTGGAGGAGCAGCTGCCCTCCTTGTGGATGGCATCCGTTGGTGGCTGCGTGGAGAGGCGCTCCGGACTGCCTCCCATTACCATTTCATTACGCGACAGCAGATCCATACACAGATCCATACGCTGCCTCTTGGATGGGGTTCCCGAGCACAGCAGGACGCTGCAGCAAGAGCTTACCTCCTCTCTGCCTGCTGGAAACCCAGCTCCCTGCCATGTGGTGCTTACTGAGCTGGCAGCTTCAGGCTCACTCTGGGCAACCCAGATGATGGGTGCAGCCCTCCTGTGGGCCACACGTGAGCTGCAAGGTGCCAGTGGCTGACACAGTTTCTGGAGGGGTTCCTGAGAGAAGACGAAGAGCCCAGCTAAAGTGCATTCTCTCACTCCGGCACCTCGAGCCTTTGGACTGTTGCTCAGTGGGGTAGCTCAGAATGATGGCCAGCCTCATAGGACTTGTGGGTCTGGTCACCATCATTTTAGTGATGAAGGAAATGAGATCATCTGGGTCACTGACACTCAGAGAAGGCGAGAGTCGGGGCCCTATCTGCTGAGTCCATGATGGGCTGCCATCTTTCGCTGGTGGCGGCAGGACCAGATGGCTTCCCAGGAACCACTATGCCTCAGAACTGGCTCCCTCCTCCTTGGGTCTTCATCTCCTTATGGATAAAAACTAACGATCGGGATGCATTCCTTGTTAAAGGGTAATGATTCTGCACGGTCTTCCAACAAGGAGCTTCCTTTCTTTACTGACCAGCAGATTTCTTGATCATCTCTGTATTTAAAGAGAAAGTCTGCTAGGTGGAAGCAATGAATGACATTATTCTTTCTCCTTATTTAAACCCATGTTGTGGAGTTAGCATCCCCCCACCTACCCAGGATGAAATCTAGGAGAAGTCAGGGCTGGCTGTATGGCCACAGCAGGTATTTTCCTCTGGGCTGGATGTTTTTTGGAGTTCTTTACAGACTGCCTCGCATCTTCACGGTGCCCCCACCTACACTTTTAGAATGTTCTCTCTGCTGGGTGCCAGCCTCTCAGACACTGCGTTCCATAGTGAACATCCAGTCTCTTCCTATGGAGTTGTTTTGTCCTTCCAGTGGCCTCTGGGCCAAGTCTTTTGCTGTGGATTTATGCAGGGGCTCCCTTCCAAAGTGAGCCACATCCGGACCTTGAGAAACACTTTTCATTTGTTCCCAAATCCTCTGGAAGTAGAACCACCCCCCAGATGGCTCCTCCCCTTGGCCTGCCATCTCTGCAGCCACCAGCCTTATGACTTTGCTAAGCTGGGTCCTACAATGACCTCGTGTCCCACTGATGCCAAAGAACATGGGACAGGCTCATTTTGAGTCTCCATTCACTAAGCCTGAAGGGGGAAGCAGCCATTGTCCCTCCTTCCACGAGGAGGGCTGATGTCCGCGGCACACCAGCAACTCACCCTGAAGAGCTACTCTCCTGTACAGATCCCTGCCTTTTCTAAGTCAGTCCTTCTAGAGCCTCAAGTTGGGGGCTAGTTTGGGAGTCTGGACACTTCCTTGCCAGCTGACATCTCATTTTGGATAAAGCAAGTGTTAATCCCTTTTGTTTTATGGGTAGTCTTTTGGAGCATCCATTTAAAGAGCAGAAGAAACACAAATTTTAACATCCTGCTCACTTGATTATCAAGAAGCTCTTCTTAGAATCCAAAGTAAAATCTCTTTTTTTTCTAGAATTTGAGGCCCTTTTCTCCTTCCAGGTGGTTGGTGAGAGCAGATTAGTGTCCACTCTAGTGACCCTTGTTGTACCTAAAATTGATGAAGCTTGTAGTCTCTCACACTACTCTTCTGAGGAGGGCTGTGTCTTTCTTTGTGGTGAGGGTTAGACAGAGCAGCAAGGTATTTCCAGAAGTCCTGTGCAAGGCCACTGCCGTGTGGACAGAATGGCCGGCCTCCTCCCTCTGTCCTTCTCTCTTCTGCTGGATGTTTAGGACATCACAGCACAGCGTAAACATCCGGTGGCTTCCTCGTGGACCACCCAGAAGTGGACCCGCCAGGCCCTGAAGGCTCTTCCCGGAATGTTCCAGTCAGAAAACCCTGTGGGGCTGCAGAGCTATCCTGTTGACGTGGCTCCTGACCTCTGGGGAATACCAAGACCAAACTTGATGGAGGGCCTGACCCTCCTGTCCAGTGTGGCTGGTTCTATCTAAGGCCTGTACCCTGCCCTAGACCTCTGCTCTGTTTAGCATGCCTCCTGTGCCTGTCAAGATGGCCTTTAAGGTTCTGACATCAAATACCACTCAGCCCTCTGACTCTCTGGGAAGGAGATCTTGCAGACGCCTCAGGAATTGGAAGGTAGCCATAAGGCAGACTATCACAAGTGCAAAACTTAAATGTCTTTAGGGTTAAGAGCAGGGCACATGTGTACTTTGCAAATGAAATCTTCTTCCAGTTAATGAACTCTTTACTCAGGTATAGCAAAACTACCTAACTAGCTTTTAATTTCAGAGCCCTGGGTTCGATCCCTGGGTTGGGAAGATCTCCTGAAGGAGGACATGGCAACCCACACCAGTGTTCTTGCCTGGAAAACCCCCCAGGGACAGAGGAGCCTGGCGGGCTGCAGTGCATGGGGTTGCAGAGTCAGACATGACTGAGCGGCTAAGCACAGCACAGCGCAGTGTATTTTTAATTCTAAAATTTCCAGTTGATTTCTTTTATAGGTTCTAATTTTCTGCCAAAATTCATCACTTGTCATCTATTTTCTTAAATGTATTAGTTACTATTGTTTCAAAGTCTGTCAAGTCTCTCTTTAACTCAATAGCTGTATCTTGTGTGGGTCTGTTTCTATTACTTATTGTCTTACTTTTCCATTCTTATTTGCATTCATTTGGTCTTATTTCATGGTGTGCCTGGTAATTTTTTATTGAATATCAAACGTCGTATTTAAAATTTTTAGGTCATTTTAGCCTCTAGATCGGCACTGTCATATAGGAAGAGAATGTGAGCCGTACATGTAATATTAAATTTTATAGTAATTACATTAAAGGAGTACAAAGAAGCTGGTGGATTCATTTTAATAATATATTTTATTTAATATTAGATGTCCAAAATGTTCAAGTTACACTTGAAAATGTAACTGATATAAAAATATGTATATTTTCTGATTTTTTACTAAGTCCTGGAAATGCAGCGAGTATTTTATCCTCACAGTACATCTCAGTTCTGACAAAGTTACAACCCAAGTGCTCAAAAGCCACCTGTGGCTCTGACCACCGTACTGGAAAGCACAGCTGTAGACGATGCTACCGCCTTCTAGGCCAGATTCACATTTCCGGTAGGCCTTTAGTCAAGGGGAGGATCAAACTGGGTGTGTTTATTTTCTATCTGCCCTGACTCCTAAGCATGTCCCCGCTGGGGTAATAACTGCAAGCACTGGGTATTTACCAGGTAACTTCTAACTTTACAGGCCCTAGATTCTAACGTTTGTCTCGTTGGTCCCTTGGAAACCTCTGCTTAGCTGCTCAGTGTCTTAGCTGCCACTTGTAAATTCACAGGTACCTGCAGGGGAAAAGCAATGCGAGAAACAGGCCCTGCTCTCCTACCCCCGTCTTTCTAGGATCTGGGCCCCTCAAGTCCTGGATTCTCTGATAACCTTCTTATGCCTAAAAATAATTTATACACACACACAATTTTTTGATGCAGTTTTTCTATATATTCTCATTAGAACTGTTGATTTGATACAACTCTTTTGCCATAGCCAGAAGTAGAAATAAAATAACATCTTAATTAACTGAAAACATATATATATATATATATATTTTTTTTTTTTTCTGTTCGGCCATCAGCACTGTTCCAGCCTTTAAAAAAAGACTTACGTCTCCGCCCCTGGTTCAGCACAACCAAATCCCTGGGGAATAAGATTATTTTTCCCAATTCTAAGGATTGGCAAATCGAGGCATAATGAGTTTATTCCTAGGAAGAATCAGGGCCAAGATCCAAACCCAGTCTGTCTTTGTTCTCAGCCCAAGAGATTCCCACCTGCTCCACGCTACCCACCTGGTAGGGAGGTTTCCTGAATCTCCATCTCTGTGCAGGCCCTCCACGTGGAAACACAGAGAAATAGCAGGATTGGTAGTTATTCTTGGCAAAAGCACAAGAGGCACGCTCAGAGACCCTCATTTCATGTGTAGCATTTGTAGAGATGCTGCTTTATTCCAGACCCTGTGCTTGGTCATGTGGGAGAGAGAGGATAATGTCATTCACAGCCCCGCCATTGAGGGCATGTTGTTTACCTGCGTGGGTCGGGTACCATGACCCTATCAACAGCACAGAGGCAGAGCTCTGGAAACCTTACAGCCCTGTGAGGCTGCACAGGTTCCCATGTACGTATAGCTCCCGTCCCAGCTTCAGTCTGGGTTAGTCACCTCTGCACTGGCAGCTGGGACCTGCCTGCACATAGGGCTTGATGATATTTCAAGTATGTGCTTAGTCGCTCAGTCGTGTCTGACTCTTTGCGACCCCATGTACTGTAGCCCGCCAGGCTCCTCTGTCCATGAGGAGTCTCCAGGCAAGAGTACTGGAGTGGGTTGCCATGCCCTTCTCCAGGGGAATCTTCCCAGCCCAGGAATTGAACCCAGGTCTTCCGCGTGGCAAGCGGATTCTTTACCAGGAAATCCCATTTCAAGCATGAAAATGAAAATCACTCAGTTGTGTCTGACTGTTTGTGACCCATGGACTGTAGCCTACCAGGCTCCTCTGTCCGTGGGATTTTCCAGGCAAAAGAACAGGAATGGGTTACCATTTCCTTCTCCAGCGGGTCTTCCCAACCGAGGGATTGAACCTGGGTCTCCCACACTGCAGGCAGAAGCTTTACCATCTGAGCCACCAGGGAAGCCCCATTTCAAGTATAAAATACTCAAAGGATTTTACAGTGTGAGTGAACTAAGATCTTTGACATTAATAGAAATTTTAGTTTTTAACAATAAATATCCAGGTTAATTTGAAGCTTATTTTTAATTCACTGCTTTTAACCTAATATGCTTTCTTTTTTTATAAGAGAAATCAACTTGTGTTTTCTAAAAATAAGAGCAACTTTTACCATTTTCTTGTCTGATTATTGAAAAATAAGAATGTTTTCCAGCCATTTCTCACTACATGAAGACTGCCACAATTTGAGTTGATTTCCTTTCAGGTTTCTTCGTATGCCTGTCTTCTACATAACTATAAACATACCATACATATGACTTTGCATGTAATATATATGTGTAATATGAACATTTCCGCATATTATTAAAACTCTTTATATGTACAAGTTTATGGTTGTAATGAAATATCCTATTTGGGATTTTACATTTCTCCTATTGTTGAATATTTAAATTGTTTCCTATTTTTTTAATATTATAGATATAATGCAAGGGATGTCTTTGGACGTGATGGTAGCCCCTCTTAATCCCCCCGTGCTCTCACATTTTAGATGATTTTTCTAGAGCAGATTACTAGAAATGGAGCTAATCCATCAAATAAGAGAATATTTTTGTGCTCTTTAACTCATTTTAAGCCTTGAATATACTCTGCAAATGGGCAATCACTTCACCCCAAATATCACATATAGCGTGAGGCAGGAGGACTTGGGCAGCTCCTCGTGGCAAAGACCCAGTGCCTGGCTGAAGGTGGTGAGTCCCTAGAGAGCCCAAGCTGTGAGTGGAAAGGGACTCCAATCCCCAAGGGCTAAGGGTAACATTAGCAAACCGAAGGAAGGCCAGTGTGAGGGCAAGGGAGATACGCAAGCAGGAAAACCTTTTGAGAAGAAAGTAGAATGAAGTCTGCTGGAATACCTCACTCTTCTTATGGCTATAGCGATGGGGCTGTTGCGGACACAGTGTGGATATTGAATTTTGGCGACTGAATCCCATTTTAGACGCACTATGAGCTGAAGCTCACTGTAGATTGACTCATATAAGGAACCCTGTGGTGACCTTATAAATCAGAAAGTTTGTTTGCAATTCAAATCAGTCCTTTCCTAAGTAATCTTCAGCTCCTTAATTTTACAAATTGTATATTGTAAATTTTTTATTTTTGTATATTGGTTTTTGCAAAGTACACTTGGAGGACACCAGGGGTCCATTTCAGCCATGGGGCTTGTGGGTCTCTGTGGGTCTCTGTTGGATCAATCCCTGAGGTTGACAGCCTGTCCTTGACCTCCAGCGGTCAGTTGAGTCCCGATGATAATGGAATCAGTCCCGGGACCAGCAAATTGAGGAGGAAGTACCCACAGGTTTGGAGGAGACTGATAGGTGTGAGGTGGAGGGGGGTTCAGGGAGGCTAAAGAAAGCTCACATCTGAGGGTCCCAAGCCCCCATAGGAGAGGAAAGCTAGATGACCCTGCTGTGGGACTGAAGTTTCTGACAGCAAATTAGAGCCCACTTGGAAAGAGAACTTGTGCTGCAGAATGTTCTGGTCTGGTTTAAGCCAATGACGTAGAGGGCTTTGTCTGAGGGTGAGGCCGACGAGCTGGCAGATACCTTCTTTGACTCCTTCCATGGGGGATCATATGTTCGTAGACTGGATCTCTTTGCCAGGCACACTGGAACAGAAGAGGCGGGGCTGCAGGGCGCACCGCCACCTCCCCAAGGGACATAACTGAAGCCTTTGATTTACAATAGCCTCAGCTTTGGGGTTTTCTTTTACCCTTTCCTGTCAGCACCAAGAAGCCATGGAGTTGGGTCTTAGAAATTCAGCAAAGCACAAAAGTCACATCTTGAATCACGATCATGTTTAAAGTACTTCAAATGACTGATCTGATTTTGTAAATAAAGCCAGCTTTGCATAAATTAATGGAAATTTGCACTGGGTAGCATGGGAACTTACTTTCCCAAGTTCTTGGGGACCCTGTGGCAGGGGGCACTTGTTCTGCTGCTGAACTTGTGAGTCTAACCTTTCCAGTGAGGTGGTGTCCTTCTTATCAGGCTTGAGTGCTGAAAACTGCTAAATGTCACTGAACTTTGCAAGTTGCTGTGTTTGCTGAGGCACTGTTCAAACCTCGAAACCTAACTGGAGGTAGAAGTGGGAGAGACACTCCAAGACCTAAACTCAACTTTGGGAAAATTTGTAAAGAGCCCCATGAGCCACATCCCCGCTGAAGCTTGTTGAAAATTCACACATGTATCAGTAATTATTTAACAATCAAGGTGTCCTAAACTTTTCTACAGTGTAATTTACATTGATTTCTTCATTTTACATGTAGTAATTAATTTTGTCTTACTGACAGATGATTCTCAATGACTGATTTCAAGAGACGTTCCTGACAGGTACTTTTTAACCCTTTGTTGTCTTTGGAAAGCCTTATTGTACTCTGAGGGGGTGTTCTGGGCAGCACAGGGATTTCCAGAGCGTTTGGGCAACAGCTATGTGGAAGTGGGAGGTGGGAGGCAGTTTACATGTAGCTCATAGGTCTGTTCAGAGTCACTTTGGGGTGGAGCTTGGGGATCATATAGGAAGGGCTTCTATCTCCCCCTGTTAACTCTTTGCTCCCTTTAAGAGCTGGCACCTATGGATACTGTCCTAGACCATGCTTGAATAGGCTCCAGGGTATAAGAAGGATTCTTTAGCTTTAGAAGACAGAGTGGAAGTCCCTAAATTTACTTTGAATGAAAAATTGGGAGATTTAAAGATAATTATAAGGCAAGTATTTTTTTGTTTGTTTCTGTACATATCTTTTCCCTTATAACACATGAGAGTTATAAAAAGTCCTTGTAGGGTGGAGAGAGCTGCAGAAATGACCATTACATGTGGTGAAACCACAGGTCCTAAGCCAGTCCTGTGTTTCAGTTTTATCTGGACAATGAGCGCTTGTTCACGTCCATTATCTCTGGGACATGTTGGCAGAGGGACCCTGATGTCAAAACAGCACAGGTTACAATTCTGCTGTGTTTCTTAAAAAAAAAAAAAAAAAAAATCCTTCTGACTTTCATCCCTATTTTATAGACTCTGAGTATTAATTCATAACTCTTGGATTTAAAACACGGGCATATCCAGGTTAGAATTAAAAAGTGGCGATGGAAGTCACAGGGAACATTTATTTTTAAAATCTGAGTTGTGATCGAATGTGTTGCCCCCTTTGCATTGCAGATGATGACCATTGGGCAATATTCTTGCTATTGTTAATGAGGAGGATGTGTATCCTTCACTTTGCAACTTTCCATCTTAAGTGACCTTTTAAATTTGGATACTATCCAAGTCACATTTTCATATAATGAATGATGGAAAAGGTAAATGAGGTTCAAAGTGTTCTAACACTCACAGGTTAGAACCTATGTCTATAGCTATATCTAGTCATAACTTCGTATGTGGAGAGGGGGTTTCAGCACCGATCCTGTAGGTGAGCCTTGCATGTCAGTGGCTGCGTCCCACTTAGATGGCAGTGACCGCCCTGTAGCACGGAGCTTCCCCTGGTGGCTCAGAGGTTAAAGCATCTGCCTGGAATGAGGGAGACCCGGGTTCGATCCCTGGGTTGGGAAAACCCCCTGGAGAAGGAAATGGCAACCCACTCCAGTACTCTTGTCTGGAGAATCCCACGGAGGGAGGAGCCTGGTAGGCTACCATCCATGGGGTCGCAAAGAGTCAGACACGACTGAGCGACTTCACTTCAAGAATGAAGAAGCATTTGTCTGGCAAATACTAAGACATTTTTGGAGAGTTCCCTAGGCCTTTGCCCAGCCTGGTTCTTCTCTGGGCCAGACGCTGGTCAGAGTTCTAGGAGACCAGGTCCCAGATCTGGGTCACCATTGTCTTTAGGCTGTTGCTGCTACTGCGTCTGCAGCTCTGCCTCTGAGGGCAAGCTTGGGCCCCTTGGGGGATTTTTGTCGTTATCATTCTTGAGTACCGTGTCCCTCGATATTTCATCAGAGAAGGTGCCAAGATCTGGCTCGGCTTGTGGTGACAAAGGTCTTTGTGTGCCTCCTGGTCTTCTGCTTTGCCTTTCGTTCCCCAGGCATCTATTATTACCGTAATGTGACTAAAGCGGCCTTTTATCCCCAAAGTGCCTCCCAATATTTCCCAGTAGAAAATAGTTAAGTTCTTCTTTTTACACCTGCCATTTCCACCTACTTGTGCAGAACAGTCTCAGGCTATGTGTGAGCATGTGCACGCATGTTCTCAACTGTGTATGTACCTGTAGTGTGTTTGTGAAGGTGTGTGTAGGTATGTGCTGTGTGAATGTGGGAATCTTTGCAAGGCACGGGGTATGTTAGAGTGTCCCCATGAGGATTCACCTGGAGAAGGAAATGGCAAACCACTTTATTCTTGCCTGGGAAAGCTCATGGACAGAGGAGCCTGTCAGGCTATAGTCCATCAGTTCGCAAAGGGTCGGACTCGACTTAGCAACTAAACAACAACGTGTAATGTGTGAGTGCAGGTGTGGATGCGTGCGCTCTGGTGAGTGGAGGTGTGTGCATGCCCGCATGTGAGGGTATGGGAGTGGGCATCAGAGGGCACTAGTGCTGAGCCATCCAGGTCACTGGGCTTTGTCTCCTTAGTCATATCATAGCCTCCTTCTTTATTCGTGTTCATTATTTGCAGGGCGATTAGTGGCTATGCCTGCCCCTTTGGTCACAAATAGTCCCATGGTATTTAGGAATAGTTAAGTCTTCACCAAACATTAGCAAATCCTTCCCAACGCTATTGTCCTTGTAGCATGAACTGGCACCTGACCCCCAACACCACACCTGCAGGAGAAATTCACTACATTTTGACACATTTCCTAAGCAAGCCTGCTGATGCACTATGTTAAAAAAAGTAATTAAAAAAAATTCAGATCTCGGGAAATTCCAGCAGTCAGTCTCCTCCCTTTCTCCTAATCTCTTCATGGTAATGCTCACAAGTACCCTCGGTCCAGACAATTCTTCATTCATTCTCCACCCCCCACCACACTCATACCCAAACTCCCCACCGCTGGAGATTAGCCTTTTGTGAGGCAGTGCATCAAAAGCTTTCTTAAAGTCCCAGTAAATTATACCCCTGGTTTCCCTCTTCAATTCCTTTTTGTTACTTTTTCAAAATATTCTATTAGTTTTGTTACGTATGATCTCCCTTTTGTGAATCCATGCTGAATATCTTTAATTAAATCATAACTTTCCCTATTTTGTCCCTGATTAGTGTTTCCAATATCTTCCCCACTGCTCAAGTCAAGCTTACTGGTGTTTAATTTCCTAGATCTCCCTCAGAGCCGTTATTAAATATAGGTGTTGCATAAGGACTCTCGTCCACTGCTGCTTCTCCCGTTTCCCAGGGTATTTTTAAAAGGTATTTGCTAATCGTTCCCCCGTCTCCTCACCTCCACTTGCACAAATTCTAAGATGGTTCCCATCTGGTCCCGGAGTTATCAGTCTTCAGACACTCTAATTTCTTTCTCACCTGTTCTGCTAGGATGCCTATTTCCTTCGGAAATGTTTTCCTCTCCTTGGGAAATGCTTGTCTGTTACTGGCATCTGCTCTCTCCTTCCCTTTACGGACATGGAGGCAAGCCTTCTATTTTTTTAAATTTTCCTTAGCAGTTGTCACCCCTCATTTCAATATACTATGCTCTGCGTCTCCTTACATCTTTAAAAAAGCATTGCAGACTCAGGTCCAGCACTACCTTGCTAAGCCCCCCAATTTAGAAGTCAATATTTCCCTTCTCTGGGAGTGATAGCATCACTGACTTTTAATTTGGGGCAGGAAGTGCTGACCCTTTGGTAGTTAAACTGTTCTTGATGCCCTCAGCTCTTCTAGGGGAAGGGTGATATCTTGAGGGCCCCCCCCCGCCCCCGACAACCGGTACAAAAGGAATCTGGCTCCCACAGCAGCTTTCAGGGGGTTGTAAAGTTTCCCAAGGGTCATTTTGCAAACCTCTCCTCCGGAGTCAGCTTCAGCCTGGGTGTTTTCCTTTCCCCCATCCCAAGCTGTGCTGCTGGTTCCCCTGCGCCCGATGGACGTGCTTCTGTCTCTCGTGGCTCCTCCAGTCTCAGGCTGTATTGTGGACTCACCTGATGAATCTGCTTCCTTCTAGACCTCCGTTCCCAGGACACAGACTAAAGGGCTGCCCGTGGAGGGTGCACACCCAGTGACTTTCAGACGCTGGCAACAGCAGGTGCCCCTGTGAAGGGGTGGCCACAGGGAGGGGTTTCGAATCCCTGCCCTGAGGACCGGGGAAGCCTCTTTAGATGCACTATCCTCTCCTAGCTTGACCTCGTTTCCTTTTCCAGCACATACAACCCAGATCTGCACGCTGAAACATCGCTCTCAGGTTGTAAATTCTACACCAAATCAAAAGGCCAAATCCTTCTGTAAACCCGAGGGCCGCTCGACCTACATAATACCAAAGAGCCTGGTGCTGATGGCTATCGTGGGGCCCGCTGGGCAGGGGGAGGAGAGGTGTGAGGTCCGTGCCCTCCAAGGCAGGCTACCAGCTCGAGTCAAGTTGCAGAAACAACATCAGTCAAAAATTTCAACAAAGTAGGTGTGTGACATCAATAGTCCTTTGACATTTTTTATGTCAAAAGGCACACAGCCCGTGTCCCGTATCCTTCATCATGCAAATGATGGTAATTTGCACACACAGAGGGATTTGAAATTTTAAAAGCTTAATAAAGGCTGTGTATACACACACACTCGAGCCAGTTTTTAAAAACTGCATTTAATTGAGTCAAGTAGCATGTTACTTTGGGGAAAAATGAAGATCGTTTATACTGTTGTTTTTTTTTTTTAGTTCAAAAGTCTTTTTAAAAAACTGATTGCGTGGTGCAGACTAGTTGAGGATCCTGCTCAGATACAGTAATGAAAAGTAGGTGGGCAGGCCCCCCCAGAGCTTTGGGATTTCTTTTTTACCCCTACACGTATGTCTCCATTGAAATGGGCCACTGTCCCTTTGCCTTGGGGTTGTGGGATGGGATGGCCTGTGCCTGTAATTCTATCATTCATCAAGACCCTGAGACCGGGGACCCAGAACCTTGGTCCACCCGCCTCAGTGAGCCCCCCGATGGGGTGCGCCATCTTGTGTCTGCTTCTGAGTGCCTTTCCCAAAGCAATTTATAGATGGACTTCGTAAGTGAAAATAAGAGACACAGGTGCTTCATAATAATTACTTGCACATTTACAGAATCGGACATTCTGTCATTTAATAGACCTAAAACTAAAAAGCTTTTGTCTGTGAAAGGTGACCAATAGGAAAAGGGTTTGGATTATATGATATCCCATAACTTAATCATATGGCTCTTAAGAGGGGGACATACACAGCTGTGTCTCACTAATATGCATGCGATATGTGTAAACTGATACGCTTTAATCCTAAACTTGTTTTTAGCAGGAAGAAAAAAGCATTGAGATGAGGAACATTAAGATTCAATATTAACCATTTTTTCCCCTTTGGGCAAAATTATTCATCACTTGATATTTATCAAAACAGCATTTTTTTTTTTTGCAACAGTGAGATGGATCCTCCTGAAAAATTTCCAAACATCCTCAAAGTTATGCAACAAAGTGAAAAGGGGAAGAGAACAGACAACAGCCCCCTTTTGGCCACAGAAAGACAATGGACTTGAAGGACAGACATTTGTTCTTTTCAGGCTCAGGAGTCATCCTAGCCCCCTAGACCTAGGGCTGGGGCAAATGTTGGAGTCATTTAGAAGGGCTGTCCTGTTGTACGCCTCCCCTATTATAAATATTTGATTTGTCCATGTGCTCTGATGTTTGAATTGTTCGTTTGTGCTGGTTTAATCTAAATTATTTAAGTGTACTTTCTTTAATAATCTTAACCAAAATTTAAAAAAAAAGAAAAGAAAAAAGAAACTAAGACAAAGGAATTGTGGATTAGAGACTTTATTTTCAGGGCAAAATGATACGGATAAGTGAACATCAACTGACCAGAAATTATTTGCTTCTGTCTGTTAGACACGTAATGGAGTCATTTAACTAGTCAAATTAGGAGCTGCAGAAATGCACCATGCTTCATTACTGAGTTCGAATGGGCACCATTTTACATTTACGTCAAAAATTATCTCATAGCAAATTAATGTTTTCATTGTGTTGAAAAGCTGAAGCTATGCAGTGTTAGCACCACCTAGAGGCCATTGCAAAAATACTTCAAAGGGATCTACACCCTAGGATAAGATGATCAATAGATTAGTTTTAGGGAATAGAGTCCTGACCCCCTTTTAAGTAAGAACGTAGTCATTGACTATAATTAGCTGGGTTTGGCTTATGATGTGAAGTTCTGAGAGTTCTATGAAGATTTCCCTAAACTTGGCTTAATGTGCAACGTGCTGAAATGTTTCTGCAATTTTCCACCCTCTCTCCGTGTTGCTCTTTAAGTCTTGAAAATATGTTTATTTGTTTTTTCTCACTTTGCTTGATTTTTTCCACCTTCGGACTTGTATTATATCAAAAATCTCAGATTTTAGCTGAAATAGCATAATTTTAGCTGAAATAGCATGGTAAATAAACATGGAGAGTGTTTTTCCTTCCATATTGTAAGTTGGCGTCATTATAATCTTTCTTTTGTTAGTAAAAAACTTGTTATCTATGGAAAGAGGCAAAAAATATGACATTGTTTCAACTTAAAAAATACTGAAACTAGTAAATTCTGTGTTCACATAGGTTATAAAAGGTTGGTAGATTTCTCAAGAATGTTGGTTTCTGTTCAACTCCGAGAGAAACCATTTAGGATAAAATAGCAAACCTCTTCCTGATAAAAAATATTTCTTAAAATGATGCGTGGGCATTCAGTGACTCTGGGAAGCCAGAGCATACTGTCAAAGCAGAAGCAAAGGAAAAGATCAAAGCATATAAATAGCATTGAGAACTTGAGAATATTTCAAGACAACACTGATGTCTGAAATATATGTGAATGACTGCATAATGATCGAGGCAGGCATATTTCAAAGTACAGCCAGAATCTGACCTCCAACTCGGAGCTTTAAATTCTCCAAAAGACATTTGTTTTCTGAGAAAGCCTTACCTACCACTGCTCCATATAGAGGGAGGAGCCCTGGGCTAGGTGGGGAGCTAACAGGTGGGTGGCCCTCGTGGGTTTCGGGTCCAGGCCACCGAGAGGGTGTTGCAGGACACCCTTCCTCTGAGAGTGTAGCAGGTAGGATTGCTCTGGCTCCAGGTGAGAGACGCACCCGAGTTTCTTTGTGCACTTCCCTAGGGGGTGCCCCACGTGCAGCGTCTCTCAGGGATGAGGTGGTGATGTACCTCTTAGGTGTACCTCCTTTCAGAGAGTTGGCTTCACCCCTCTGGTCCCCGTATTCTCCCAGCTGCTATTCTCCTGCTACTTAACTTTTTCAGCAAGCAGAAGCTGGAGAAAAACAAAGTGGCAGGTGTGATTTCTAAACAAAACAGAAAACTCTGATTTAAAAACAAAAAAAAAAAAAAAAAAGAGAGAGGATAAATATAAGTAAATAGAATAGCACCCATTTTATTCTTAACTGTGATTCACAAGTGACCATTTTTAATTAAAATGCTGCCTGCCAACCTCTTTGCAGACCAAAAAAGAAAATTCCCTCGGAATGTTATCAACTCTCCAGTTTCTGCAAAGATGCTGTATTTTCAGATTTCAAAGAGAGGATCTCCTTTTGAAAGTAAATAATTGTTGGCGATCATATGAGCCTGCTAAGTACAGTATTTTAAACCCATGCTGTGTTGAAAAGTTCAAGAATTTTGCAGTGACCTTAGGGCCACAGATAGGATAATGAAAGATGGAAAGATGAGGGCAGGGTCTGAAAGCGAGTTCTCTTTTGTTCTAACGGAAGCTTTTTGTGTGTGTGGCTTAAGCTAGTGGTTCAATAGAATTTCTTTGAAACAGACACAAAAAATGTTAAGAGCTGGTTACAAGTACTCTCGTCTGCTCTTCCCCTTAAAATGCAGGGAGAATTTCACCTCTTCTCATGAATCTTGTCTGCTGAAATGTCTCAGTCTTCATGTTATGTTTACCAAGGCCAGGCCGGAGGATCCGATAATTTATAACCATTCCTATTGGGTTTTATGTAATAACTTTGGAACTCATATAAAGTAATGATCCACAAACTCTTTTAATGTTCATTATAAAATATGAAATATTTCTCAGAACCATTGCAATTATGTGACCAGACATAACTGTTTCACACATGAGTAAATACAGGGAGGTTTAACATAACTTTATTATCTTCCTGTCTTTTCTTCTCATTGATGTGATAATACTGTTTTAATATTTTTCTAAAGAAAAGTTAAGTAATTTTAGAATCTCTACTGAGGCCCGCTTTATTGGCTTTTGTAATAGAACTCTCAAATCTAATTGTATTTATGCTCAGACTGACACCAGTAAATGTCGTGAATGGAAGGGAAATGCCCCCAAAGCTGTGTATTCTCTAATTATCCATAGATGTGTCTCTGCTGACAAGGCCTGGGGATTTGGGGAGAGTCGGAGAAGCAAAACCGCGATGGAGGCGCAGCCATCAGAGGCCCTGCAGATGCTGAGAAGGGCTTTTCTAAGGGGCAGATGAGCCCCATTGTTCTGTACTCACCACGAAACTTTCCTCCTTCCCTGTCTTGTGTCTGCCTCACCGGGGCCCAGAGCCAGCAGCATGAAACTTCTCATACGATGGAAGGCTGATTTCCAAAGAGAATTATTCCTGGGATCCTGTCCTGGAGATTTGAGCTGAGTGGCATCGGTCTGGCTGCTTGATCTTTATCTGGAGTGTGACCTTGGAGGTCAGCTGTCCATGGTGTGAAGTGTCCTGCAGTGGTGGAAGGCAGTGGGGACTGCTCTGTACCCACTGTTCTTACTCCCTGTCTGGGCAGCCTCTCCTCTGCCACCCATGTCCTTATGACTACAGTGACTGTTTCTAGTCTGAAAAGTGAAAAGCGAAAGTGATGTCTGACATATCTGATGCTTTGCAACCCATGGACTGTAGCTGGTCAGGCTCCTCTGTCCATGGGATTCTCCAGGCAAGAACACTGGAGTGGGTTGCCATTTCCTTCTCCAATGCGTGAAAGTGAAAAGTGAAAGTGAAGTCGCTGAGTCGTGTCAGACCCTCAGCGACCCCATGGACTGCAGCCTTCCAGGCTCCTCCGTCTGTGGGATTTTCCAGGCAAGAGTACTGGAGTGGGGTGCCATTACCTTCTCCATCTTCCTAGTCTGGTACCTGGAAAAGATTGAAGAGGGCAGGTTGTATGCTTGGGTTTCTGCATCTTCTGGAAAAGGAGAGGCTTTCATAGTGTCAACCTGTTTCTCTTATTTAGTCTTAGACAAAAGCTTCTTGAAGTCTAGTGTGCAAACCAGTATTATGACTATGCAGATTCTGATTCAGTGGGTCTAGAAAAGGTCCAAGAAAAGGCCTTTCTCGTCTGCTCCTGGCTGAAGCCCCTGCTGTGGGTTGCCCTGGCCTGGATTCCTCGTCCACCTTCTCACTGCTCTTCCCCTGGAGGTAAACAGAGCCGCCAGAGAGTCTAGAGGGCAAGGTGAGGCCCTCAGAGCGGCTCACGAAGGATAATGGGAACCAAAGTGTAGCCTGGGGGTTGGATTCCGCTCACAGATGTGTTTTGTTTGGCTTGTGTGATATTTACACGTTTGTCTTTGATTAATTGCAAACATTCTAAAACTGTGAGGTTTTTACTTACAAACCCAGGTTTCCGGGTTCTCCGGAGAAAGTGGACTATCCAGGACAGGTGATGGAACTGGATGGGGGGCTCGCTTTAGGTACACGTGGCTCTCGCTTTCCCGAGGGGTCTTCCTGCCCTCGGTGCTCCACCCTCCGTGCTCGTCTGGGCCTGCCCTGCTCAGCGCACAGCATTTGACAGTCTGGCCCATCCAGGGGGTCTTTCATTGGAGTTTTCAGGACGAGAACCCATGCCCACCTCAGAACCCAGACTCCTCCCAAGTGCTTCAACTCTGCCTCTGGCAATTGCTCCTCCTGTTTCAGGAGCTGTTCGAGAGCTCCATTCTCCCAAGCAAGCTGCTGGAGAGCAGGAAACTCTCCACTAATTAAACAGCTCGAGAAGCCCCCTCCCTGAGGCCAACACCACGTCAGAGACAAGTGGGCGTGATGCGCACGCTCCCTGGCAGCAGGTGTGAGCCGAGGGTGGCTGCCCAGGCTGCGAAGGTTCCAGAGGTGCAGGAGCCTGCCTTTCCCGGGGGGTGGTCGGCTGCTGCCCAGTTCGCAGGTAGGCAAGTTGGGGGATTGTCACAGAGTCAGGAATGTTCCTTCGTGCTCCGAAAAAAACTGTGGCCCCTGTCACCACCCGCATCCCATTCTCACTCATCCTCAGCCACCCCTAGAAGCCAGTGGGCCATGCTGGAGTTTGAGGTGGCAACAAACAGGCAAAGTCAACATGTGTGGTTGCTAAAGCAAACAACGTGGAACAGTTGCACGCAGAGGTTTCTCATGACCGCCCCTGGTTGGGTGATGACTTTAAGGGGAAACCAAGAGGCTCTTCTGCTTCCCTGGGCAGCGGCCACCTTAGCCTTCCGTTCCTCTAGCGGGGGACAGCGGCTGCTCGAACTGGTACCGCGCTGCTGCTGTGCTGACTCCAGTTGGCTTTCCCTGCGTGAGGACCGGCAGCCCAGCCTCTGCGTGAAAGGTTGGACCTGGCCCTGGCGGATTTGAGAGCCGGCCTCGGGGCAGGCCCTGCTGAGCTCGGAGCAGAAGCCTCTAAGGCAGTTCAGCTGTGCCCACCCTCCAGTCCTGAGCAAAGACTGCTCCGAGCACAGATATTTTTATCCCTGAGCAGAATTCAGGGGTAAAATCTCTTTATTTATTTATTTATTTTAAACTGTTGCATACTGGTTAGAGACGAGTCTTCCTGCTGCCAAATTCCTCAAGCTGCCTTCCGCACCGTGAACGGGTGAAGGAGTCCTCCGCTCCTGCAGCTGAGCCCCATACATCCAGGGAGTCAGAGGCTCACAGAGGACACTCGGGTCTTCTGTCTCCACTCAGTTGCTGGTTAGGTAAATCTCGCTTGAATTAAAATTTCCACTTCTTCCTTTTTCAAGATCAATCGTTTTACAAGATCAATCGAAAACAGTCGTTTCACAGGTGACGCATAGTTTCTGGACTGTTCAGTGACAGAGTGCACAGAGATAGCCACGCTCCAACTTTCTTAATCATCGTCTCAGAGGGTTCTGCTCAATGCTGTTTGTGAATACGGACGAGGAAATCCACCACATGGCGCACTCAAGGAAAACGGCACCCAGGTGTAACCACATGCAAAAGACATGCCATACCCGCTGCAGGGCACACTGCTAGGCACGGGGAGCTGGCAGCCAGGGAGTGGTGGCACTTGGGAGAAACTAGGATGAAATCAACCCTCATCGCCAGAGTTTGCAGTCTACTCGGGGAAATGAAACAATAATATGCATATAAGTTAAATGGATATCTGAGACAGTGACTGATAAAGTCATAATACATGGTGGGGAGGAAATAAGGTTGGGAGGAGCAGGAGGGCATTGAGCTGAGTCTTGAAAGATGGGGAGGCTTTGATGCAAAACAGTGTTTTAAAGCTTCATGCAAAGAAGGCAACTAGCAAGGATGTCCTCTTACCTTTAGTGGCCTTTTCTCTTTCACCTTCACTCACATCTGACAGTATTTGAAAGGGCTCAGAAATGAAGTTCTCTTAGCTTCAACAAGTCACGATGTTCTAGAGACCTACCCTGGGTTCCCTCTTCTGCCTGTCCTTGGTATGACTCTAAGGAACAATTGCCTGGCCTTCTGAACTGGGAACTACTTAAAATAAAATGACTGTGTTTTATATGATGAATTCAATTCTTTTCTAATGAATTTTATCAGACTGCTTTTCTGAGCACATTGCAATATGGCAGTGCCGGACTATTTTCTAGCATAAGAAAATAAATTAATTTAGGATTTTTTAATCACATTAAAACAATATTAAAACTCTGGCGTGTCTTTTACTAGCCCTTTGCTGGAGCACGCTGTGCTGCCGTTGACAGCCCAGCCGGGAGAGGCGCTGCGGTCTGTCCCCTAACGTTGCTCGTAGCATCCGCGGCTGTGGGTCTTCTGTATGCGCACGGGGACAGCAAGCTAGCTGCTCTGAGGCTTGCTCTCCAGAGTTAGGAGGTGTCATGCCATCTCGGCAGGGACACAACCACACATGTGCTCTCTGGTCTGTGACACTCACGGCCTTCCCTTCTGTCTCCAGACAGCTATGCCTGTCGTCTTGTTACAAGGCTCCACAGAAAGCCGGGCTCACCCCTAACACGGCAGAGGTGATGCAAGGCTACCAAGCCAGGCTCATTAGATGCCCTGCACTTGGGGGCCTTGGTCTCATTTCCTAACTCAAGGGAGCCCGCCTGCTTTAGATGGCCTCTACTTGAACCATGGAAATTGCAGGGGAGACTTGATGGTGGTAGGCTCATGGCCTGATCAGAAAGTGAGAAGCTACTTTGAAGGCTTTCCTTTCGCTTAGCTGGTCTGCTTTACAAAGCCCCCCTTTCCTGGAGTTAATTCACAGTTAGTCTGTGGCTGGCCCTGGTGCAGTATAGGGAGTCAGAAAGTGAAAGTGTTAGTTGCTCACTTGAGTCTGATTCTTTGAGACCTGCATGGACTGTAGCATGCCAGGCTCCTCTATCCATGGGATTCTCCAGGCAAGAATACTGGAGTGTATTGCCATGAACTCCAGGGGATCTTCCTGACTCAGGGATCAACCCCGGGTCTCTTACACTGCAAGTGAATTCTTTACCATCTGAGCCACCACCACGGAAGCCCGTAGGGGATCAGAAGGGGTAAATATTTCATCTGAGATACCATACTGATGGTGCCAGTGCTAGCGTGAAAGAGGCAGAAAGAAGATATTCAAAACATGTTCATAAGTTCTCCCAGTGGCGTGTCTTGGCCATACTTGGCAGACCAGACACTCAAATCCAGGAATGTCCTAGAAAGTAGAAAGCATATAAATACCAGAGTAGTCAAGAGCTAGGTGCCTGACAGTTTCCAACTAGGACGTGATGCCCAGGAAGCAACTGAACCCCACTGGGCTTCAGTCTTCTTCTCTGTAGGATGAGGATGGGAATAGAACCTCCCTCAAAGGTTCATCACTCTGTGGAACATCAGTATCCAGAGGCAACAAGATTCCAGGAGTATGAGACGGTGGCAAAGTCCAAGAGGACCCTCCGCTAAAGCCACTGCCCTCCTGGTTTCTGGGCCTTCTTCTCCTTCACTGGCTCCCCCTTCTTGGTGTTTTTTCTGACTCCTCTTCCTCATTTGCCGTCCTCAGGCTCTTCACGGTTCAATCCTGACCTCTTCCTGGGAGATCCCATCCTCCCTCATAGCTTCCAGCACACGCCTGCTGGTGGTTCTCAGGCCCCAAACCTTCAGCCCACTTCTCTTCTCCAGCCTACTCTAATATGCTATGGGACTCCTCCGTGGGGAGATCTCACAACGTCAAACTTAGGCGTTAGCCTTGATTTCTCCCTTTCCTCTCATCCAGCCCACCAAAAAGCCCTGTCAATCCTATCTAAAAAATGAACCTAGACTCTCTCTTTCCTCCATCTCCACCCTTCACTGTGGGTGATCATCGTCTCTTACCTGAGCTACGCTTAACTGATCTAGGCCTTCCTCCAAGCCACCTTGTGCCCTAGAGTGCGCTTCTAGGACATAAATTAGTTTTTAACACCTTTCAGAAGCTTTCCATCCCCTTTGTACTGAAACTCAAGGCCCCTCAGCTACAAAGCCCAAATGATTGTGTCCCTACACAACCTTCAGCTTCATCTCTCAGGTTCTGCTGCAGCTGCGTCGGTCTTCTCTCTGATCACTAAACCCTTCTGGCTGTTTGATACCACAGGGTCTTTGGGTACTCAGCTCTCACTACCTAGAATGAATGACAACCCCCCTCCTTGGCCATGCACACATACACACAGCTTTTCATGGCCAGCTCCTCATTCATTAGGCCTTACTTGAAACATCATGCTCTCAGAGAGGCAGTTACTGACCATCCACTCAATAATGGCTCATCGCTCAGTTATTCCCTCCCTCAGTCCCTTGCTCACTCGTTGTTGTTATTTAGTTGCCAAGTCTTGTCCGACTCTTGTGATCCTTGGACTGTAGCCTGCCAGGCTCCTCTGTCCATGGGATTTCCCAGGCAAGAAACTGGAGTGGGTTGCCATTTCCTTCTCCAGGGGATCTTCCTGACCCAGGGATCAAACTCATGTCTGCTGCATTGGCAGGTAGATTTTTTACCTCTGAGCCACCAGGGATGCCTTCTCACTTCTTAGCAATTATTTTAAAACGTGTGTGCTTAGTTTTTTCATCAGTTTTGGGTCCAATTCTCCCTCCAAACTGAGAATCGAAGCTGTCAGAGACCTTGTCTATTCTGCTTATACTTCCATACTTCTGAATACCACAGTGTCCAACCCACGGAAGAGGTTTAATGGTATTTCTTGAATGAGGGAACGAAAAATATGCACAGATACATAAAATAAAAAGTACTTAAGTAAGCATCAGTTTTCACTCATGTTTAGAATCTGTTTCTTGGGTCCAGACAGTCATTTCTTAGGTGTGCTCATTAGGGATGTCGAAGACTGGGTTCAGCGGAATCTAACTTTACCAATTGCATGGGGGTTTTTCAGAGATTCCTTACAGTAAATAAGATCCTCTGAGCCCCTGTGAAATGCTGGAAGTGATGCATGCAAGTGTGGCGTCCAGGGTGAACAGCTGGACCCGTCCTTCTGAAGAGAAGACTTAGTCTCTATCCCTGACCTCCCACCCCTATTTGGCCCAGTGGGGTGTGTGTATGTGTGTGTGTGTGTGTGTGTGTGTGTGTGTCTGTGAGTATAGATGGTGATCCTCTTTGACAGATTGTTGGCAGTTTTAAAATCTCCATCTTTACCTCCCGTGAAAAGCCATAGATGACAAATATAAGGGATTTGTTAACGAATGTTAGTGGTACATGTGGTCACTCCACTTCTCAGTGAAGATGGGACCACTGGTTACTTTGGAAGAGAAACTAGGAGGAGGAAGACCTGCATGAGGCTGACAATTCAAGAGCCAATGTGCAGAACGCAGCTATAATCCCATCACCCAGACTTCCCTTGCAAAAATGACTGCATTTTGGAGCTGGCATCTTTCTGAGAGGTCTTGCTTGACGAGTTTATCTGTAATTTGTCACAAAGAAGCTGTTTCTAATGTTGGGAAATGCTTCGATGTTGGCAACCCTGGATCACAAGGATTTTTCTCCACCCTGCCATCTCCTTGTGTAGTAGTAAAAAAAAAATATGTATATATCCTTTCACCACGGGGACTCTGATGTTAAACTATATAAATGAAAGAAATTGACTTTGAGCCCAAAAATAAATATATAACACAGAAATAGCTGATAAACTAATAAATATCTATCACCATTATATTTCAAGATTTCCCAAAGATATCTGAAGAGCACTTAATTGTTACTGAGTAATCAATTATTCAATTAAACCTTCTTCTCATTGAATATATTTTTGATACAACTTTTTGAAGCTTCAGCTTTAAAAGGTTCCTATCGATTGAAAGTTTCAAGGCCATATGGCCTGAATATTGGATTTGTGCTGTCATGATTGACAGTGGAGGCTGGTAATCACATGCAAATATTTCAGATGGTGTGAGTTTCAATGATGAGGCTACAATGGTGATGCTCATTTTACAGGTAAATATATTTGTGCACCTGTGAATGTATATACATATGTACCTACATACACAAAATCTCTGCCTCCTGCATGCACTTCCCCAGCCCCATGCGTACACACACAGCGATGCTTCATTTGGTACAAACATTGACCAAATACAAGCCCCACTCCAGACGTGAGCCCAGCGTTCCGAAGAGTAACTGCATCATCTCGGAGGCCACCCGGTGATTCAGTGATTCGAGTTTTGGAAGTCTTCTATTTAAACAAGATAAGAGACTGGCAATGCTCTCAAATGCAAAAATTAAATTGCATGAGGCTTAAACTTGCAGGTTGAAAAAAAGTCATTTCCATCCAAAGGGGATCTTTTCTGCTCTATTTTGTCCCATTTTATTTTTCTAGAATCTTCTTGGGTAACCTTAGGTTTGTCAGAGCCTGCATGGACTTCTTTTCTTAATTTAATCTTTCTCCCAACGATAGTTTAATGTGTGAGTGTGTGGAATTCAAGTAGTATATGCAAAGAAATCTCTGCATTGTATCATGTGGGCAAAGGCTGAGCCTGCTGTAGCAGGTTCTGAACTCATCCCTTGAAATAAGTAGTTTCAAGCTTTCTGGAGGCCAAGGAAGAAATGTACGTGTTAAATAGATATAAAATATGCAACCCCTTTCACCCAGAAATTCCACTTCTAGGCATTCATCCAAAGAAAATTACCTGATGTGTGGGGAAAGACTTTTCTATAGACGTAATCATCATCACATCCCTTAAAACAGGGGAAGCTTAGAAAACAACCCACATGCCCAAGAAGAGGGATAAAGTTAAACAAATTAGGTGCCTCCACAAGGAAGAAACACCATGTAGCCATAAAATTATATTGCAGAGGAATAATTAATGACATGGAGAAATATTGACAATACCTATAACATTTAGTGAAAAGCTGTATTTGAAGCATAAATTTTGTAAAAATATATATTTCTATGTAGAAAGAAACATAAAAAGATTGGATGATTTTTACATTTAAAATGCCCAGGGGTCATTTCTAGGTATTGAGATGGTGGGAGATTGTTATTCATTCTGTCTTTAAGCTTTTATTTTCCACATCTTCTATATATCTTACTAACGAACCCCTGAAGATCTTGAAATTAGCATAGTTTAATAGCTCAGAGCTTACATTATCTGATGCACCTAACTTTCTTGAAAATGCGATTGTGGAGACTCTCCTGACCCATCTCCAGCCCGTGTTTCAGTGGTCTTGCCTCCCCAGCCCCCACTTCACAACATCTCCTCGGAAGACACAGTGCTGAGCTGTGGGTGCTAAGACGGGCCCCCCAGAACACAGCCATAATCAAGATATTAGCAAAGAGTTTCTGTCCTGAAAAATACCATCAACAGGCTCGGTTTGACCTCCTTAATGCAGGAGCACTTTAGTAATCTGCGCCTAATGATTTTTTACATTAAGCCCCAGCTTGTGTTGGGCCCTTGTGAGGCGCAGTAATTTAAGAACAGTCATTTTGCACATTCCGATCCCATTATGTTACATTGTTACTGAATAAAGACTGGTATTATGTTGCTCCCATAAAGGGCAGAAGTGGCCTGAATTTTATCTGCTGAACGAATCAATCTGGATTATGTCAGCTGAAAAGAATTGCGACTGCAGACTCTCCCGCAGATGGAGGGGGACAGGGTTCTTTTTTTTTTTTTTTAATGTATCTGTTAGTTCTGAATACATGATCTAAGATAATACCTTGTGGTGACTGAAAAGTAGTTTTTCTCTCTTATTTTTCAGTGAGGAGTGTACCAATTATCATTTCAACATCATGTATTAGGAGATCAATTGGGGACTGAAAGCCATTTCCCCATGTTAATACTCTGCTGTGTTTAAGCCGCCCTGACGGCCTGTCGGGGCTGTGGGAAAAAGATTGAGCAAATAATGAGGAAAGAGCTTAGAAAAAAGGCAGAGGGTGGGGCTTGGCAAGGGATGTGAACTATTCATCAACAACTCAACAAGGATGATGGAAATAATAAGTTCCCCTTAAAGAAAAAGGGGAAAGTTTTTTTTTTTTTTTTTTAAAGAAATAGTTTCCCCTAGGTCGGGGGTGGGGGGAAGAAAAACACATTTAACCCTAACTTTATCCTGCTTCTCCATGAACTGATTTTAAACTTCCTGAAATCAGCCAATGCTTCCCTTTGAAATGGATAGTGCACGTTTAAACATGGTGCATTCTTTAGCAATCAGTTTAAGAAAACAGTGTCTAATTTCCTGTCCATTTGTGCAAATTTCTTAGCATGTGGTAGTGTCATTTAATATCGAAGTACAGTAATGCTCTGCTTTAACGCAGGCAAATCCTTTGCGTGAAATAATTTGTGTGATCTTTGAACTGACCATGAATAAAATCAAGTCCTTACTCTGCACCCTTATTTATACGGTAGAGAAAACCTTTGAAACCCGAAGCCCTTTGGGATATGGTTTATGTATCCAGTAAGTTGCTTTAAATAATATAACTCTGTTGCATTTCATAAGTTTCCCCACACTCCTCTAGTCACCATTATGCAACCCCTTCCAAATATTTACCTTAGAAATGAATAGGCTTTTCTAATATTATTGTGCTCAGAGTTGCTAAATTTCCATTCAGCAGACCTAATTCCGCCATCTGCAAAGTTCTAGATTTTATAATACTTATAAGCTGTTTCTAATCTATTTTTACTGCCTTGTTCTGTCCTGAAATGTCAAAGAGTGCAGAATAGGTCTTGGAATTAACATGACAGTTAAGAAACTTGGCAAGGTTTTACAGCAGATTGTGACATTAACAAAATACAAAGGAGAATGGTGAAATTAACATTAATGTATGCTTGCAGACACTATAAAAATCTATATGTCCATGATCAGGGAATTAAAAAATAGGCATGTTTTTAGGATGATGCTATTAAAGGCAGATCTTTACTATGAAAAGAAATTTCCATATGAAAAGCAACTTACTAAAAGTAATGCCGTAATCCCCTCTCTGGAATGAACAACAGGTTTATGGTCCTAGGTCAAGTAGGCATATGGCTGTCTCCGGTTGCCAATTTTTTTTTTTTTTTCCCCTAGGCTTCTTTAATCTGTGATAAAACTGCTTTGAAAGCACTAATAGCATTTTTTTCACAGCTGTGAAGGAGATCATATGATAGATGTACCTAGAAGGGAGATCGTTTGTTTAGATTCTCAGATTGAAAAAATAAATCACTTAGGGCCCACTTTTAATTTCATCATGGGAAGGTTTCAAACAGTGCTTTCTAGCGGAATTCATATTGTCTCTCTCTCTCTCCCTCTCTCTCTCCCTCTCTCTCTCTTTCTGCAGCTGCCAGAATCTGCCTGTCCGGGTTGTTCCTCAGTGATTGTAGTTGTATGCACTATAATGGTTTTGACCTTGGGCTGCTGTTTTAGGAACACTGTGTTTCGGGAACGTGGCGTCTTGGTGTTTGAATCATGCTAGGATGATTCTGAGGGCTGGGTGACATCACTGGACCTAGACCCCAGCTCTTTCTTCTGTGTGATCTCGGGCCAGCTACTTAAGTTCTCTGAACCTCAGATTCCTTATCCAAAAAACAGCAAAACAAAAACATTGACTTGTCCAGCGGTAGTTGTCTTAGAACAGCATACATATATATGAAAGTCCCTGCCACAGAGTACCTGTGATTTATGCAGTTGTTGATGTTTGGAATCTCAGAGTAGGAAAACTCAAGTGAGGGTGGGAGTGGGGGAAGAAAATCTGGGCCTTTGAACACACTCTGGTTCCTGTGAAGTCGGTGCAGCTGGCATCAAAGAGCATGTTCTGCTATAAAAATCTCTGATCCTGGGTGTCCTCTGGACACCTCCCAGCCGGGAGTGCTGAACCCTGGGCTGCCGGCCCAGTTCTTGGGTCCAGCAGCTTTCTGTTACCTACTCCAGGCCTCTACATATCCACCTGTAAATAGGGCACAGGGCTTCCCAGGTGGTGCTTGTGGTAAAGAACCTGCCTGCCAGTGCAGGAGACATAAGAGAGGTGGGTTTGATCCCTCGGTCCAGAAGATCCCCTGGAGGAGGGCATGGCAACCCACCCCAGCATTCTTGCCTGGAGAATCCCATGGACAGAGGAGCCTTGTGGGCTGCAGCCCATAGGGTCGCAGAGAGTCAGATAAGACTGGAGCAACTTTGCACGCATACAAACAGGGCACCAGCAGGCCTCCTGCAGGGGCTGGGAGAGCAAAGCCAGTTATTCAACAGAAAGCCCTTAGGATCCAATAAGAAAATCACTTTTTTTTTTTTTTAAGAAGGAGGAAGTTTAAAGAACATTAAGTAATGCAGTGTTTTCTGAGCTGTCTTGGGGGGGACGGCTTGGCTCTGCTGCTCAGTGCTGCTTGGTGCCGGCCGTGGAGCAGGTCCCAGGAGGTAACTCAGCCCAGCCTTGTTCCCTTGCGGGGGCAGCCATTGCTGCCCTGCCCTCCCTGCCTGCCTGAGCTTGGGGTTTTCCAGGGCGGCGGGGGGCGCTCCTGGAGGAGATCCTGGCTGTCAGTCTGAAGGCCCAGGACAGGTAAACTCTGGATCTCACCTAGACTTCACGTGTCATGTCAGCCCCAAGGAGCCAAGCCCGGTGTCTCTCCAGCTGGACAAGGCAGTCCTGCAAATAAAGTGAGGGACAGGCAGCCATGAGGAGCCTTTATGGGGCCCCGGCCTCTTGGGGGGTGCCTCCTGGGCAGTGGGCAGGTTCAGAGGGGTCAGAGGGCTGAGGGAAAAGGAGCGGTCATTGGCTAGAGGCAGGCGTGCATGGAAACACGTGTGCACGTGTGCACACTGCCTCCTCATGCTTCTTTCCAGCAGACACTGTCCTCGGCCCACTCTGCCCCTCCCAGCAGCGGGTGGGGGCCTGCCTCCCTCTCTCCTCATGGACACAGGCACTGATGCCCTAGGTGCTTCTTGTCCTTGATGCCTTGGGTTGCTTGGGCCCCCCTTCTGGTTGCCTTCCCAGATCAGGTCCTGGCCAGGCTGGGCAGCCTCCTCTTCCCCATATTCTACCTGACCGTTTGCTGGAGATGCTGGCCGGCGCTGGCTGCACTCCCCTCCTTCCACCAGCAGATGGCGCTCTCGGCTCAGCAATGAGACACACATGTGCGTTTAGGATAAAATCCAACCTGTTTTTGTCTCCCTTTGGGCACCAGGCAATCTGGGCTTTAGGGTGGATGTTCTTGGAGCAGCCCTGTGTCCTGCATGGAAGCCCAGGCCTACGGAGAGGGCTGTGTCAGCTGTCTGGTCTAGTTCCCTGCTTCAGAGCTGGGGCTCAGGGATATGTTTTAATTGCTTCATTTGCTTAAAAATGAATTTACCCACATTAAAAATTCAAGGTATATAACAGAGCATAACAGGCAATCTCTGGAAATGTCAGAAGACGCAGTGACAGGGGACCCATGGCCGCTGAGCCACAAGGGGTCAGCACTGAGTGCCCTCTGTCCCATGGGGCAGTCTAGGCGCTCTCGGATAGGCCTACTTCTGACATGACTGCGGCCTGTCCTGTGAGTCGGAGACCTCAGGGCAAACTATGCTTGTTAGGGTCTTGCGAGATCATAAAAGCAACAGCTGTTCATTGGGTACCTGCTGTGCATCGGGCCCTCCCCTTACAGCAGTTCATTTACTCCTTGGGCGTGATTGTGCCCATTTCATGGGAAGGGAAACTGAGGTCTAGAGGCACTGTGGCATGCCTCAGTTAGTAGAACAGGGACCTGTGCCTGGGGAACACCAGGCCTTCAGGAGCGGGAGGGGCTCTTGAGCACCCCTGAGTTCAGCCCCCTTCCCAAGGGCTCTCCACCCCTGTCTCCTGGCCCCCATGTGCATTATTAGTCCAAGAGGCCTTGTCCCTGCTGAAGCTCCCTGCTGGGGGTGTGGTGGGGATAGGAGACCTCCAGGTGACAAAGTGCCCCTGCAGCCCTGAATCAAGATTCACTGAAGGAAACGATAAAGACTGTGTACAAAAAAATGTCATAAGACTAACTTTCAGTTAGTTGTGCTTTTAATAGCAAGAAATAAGGTAATTCCAATTTTTAGGTGCCCAGACTAAATGAATGCCTACCTGCTCTGGAAGCCTGGCGCATGTCGGGTTGTCTCAGATGAACGGTGGTAGGCGAGTGCCTAACAGCCCGTTTACGACAGTGGTTGTGGTAGCAGATTATAATAGTGAACAGTGGAGCACGCCCAGTGTGTCTTGAGGGCTACAGTGTGCTAGGAAACTATACTCTGAGCCTCACATATTTTAGATCATTTTATCCTCAAACCCTGCGAAGTATGAATTATTAGTCTCATTTCACAAATTAGGAAATACGGGCTCAGAGAGGTTAAGTAACTTGTCTAAGGTCACTCAGCTGGTGATCAGTAGAGTCAGATTTGAAATCAAGTCTGCAGGGCACCATCATTTCAAGGCATTTTATTTCAATGGGCATGTAATTTGCCTCTGAAATGACTGCAGTGCTCTTTAGAAGTGCTAACTGCCCTGAGCTGTCTGGATGCCTCTTGGATGTTAAGTGCAATATTAGACAAAAATTTAATTCTTTCGTTCATGTTAATGGTCTTGGCCGCATTTTGTCCCTCTCCAGGAAACAATTTTTGCGCAATTAGAACATTTACCCTAGAGATGCTCTTCCAAATTTGGCTGAGTGCCCCCAGAGTGGCAGTTCCTGACCTTGACTTAAAGATCTAAGTAGCTTTTCTTTGGGGTTTGGGGTTGAGGTTTTCTCTCCTTTTGCTTGCAGAATGGTTCCAGCATCCCTGGGCCAATGATGGGACCCTTCTAGACATTTTTCCCCAGCCCCTAGCCAGGCTACAGATACTTCATGCTGTGTGTGGGTACAGGGACAGCTCCTGAGTATAGTGGTTCCATCCAGGACTCTGGGGTCCAGGTTAGGGGTCACTGCAGCCCCAGAAAGCTCTAGTAATGGCAACATTTAAGCCCCAGTTCTTTGCTTTAGAGTTGACCTAGGTCTGTGCTGGGGTTTGGAGGCCAGGTTCAGGGTCTGCCCTGCCTCAAGTGCTGATCCTGCTCAGAGGCTATGTGTCCCTTCTGTACAGGGGACTCACAGTGCTGGCCCCTCTCAATTCCTGGCCAGGTGAGCGACAGCAGAGAAGGTCCCAGTTCCTGGCCTGGGGGAAAGCCTTTAGCTGCCATCACCCCTGGAGCTGTCAACACGCCCACCAATCCCCCCTCCTCAGCTCAGCTTACTCTCCCGAGGGCCTCCTGGGTGCAAAATGCCCCCAGGGCCTTGTTGGTGCAAAATGCAAGACATCTGAGGAGCTTCCATTTCTTTTGGGAAAGGACCGTTCCTTGAATGTCCAGAAGAAGGAGCCAGGCCCCTGAGGAGAAGGACTGATCGCATCTCAGCTCAGGGAGTATGAGTTCTGTGTGGGTAACAGGAACAGGTGGCTTTGGGGGGCCCTTAAGTACCGGAGCATTGGTCCCAGGGCAGTCCATGGAGTTATCAATGGGGCGGGCCAGAGGCTTCTCAGAGCCCGGCTGGATCATTCCTCGATGCAGCAGGGGCAGAGCTCAGACTGTCTCTTGGAGGTGATGCCCTGGCTGGCAGGAGCGAGCGTGTAGTTTCAGAGAGATCTACAAGCAAATTTGGGAAATACCTCTTGTCAAGTCAGGTCCCCATTTCTATTCCTCACTCACTTCCCCAAACTGGACATCTGGCAGGCTGAGCTGTGCAGATATGTTCCAAGGACCCTTAGAGATAGCTGAGAGCTTGGAGTCCCCTGCTTAAGGGAGGAGCCACCCACATCCCCACTCTTTCTGGAAGGCTGCTTGTCCACCTTTGGCATCCCCGAGGACTCAGCCTCAGTGTCCAACCGGACTGAAGGAAGAAGGGACAGGCTCCTGGGGAATCTGGGGCTGCAGGCAGGTGGGACGTTCCAGTCGGCTCCCTTTCCCAGTTCAAGGACCCGGTGGCAGGAATCCGAGATGGCCACAAGAGGGCGCCCGAGGCCTGCAGAAGGCATCCTGCTCAGTCGCTTCAGGCGTGTCCGACTCTGTGCGACCCCATGCACTGCAGCCCGTCCGGCTCCTCTGTCCGTGGGATTCTCCAGGCAAGAATACTGGAATGGGTTGCCATTTCCTTCTCCAGGGGATATTCCCGACCCAGAGATACATCTCCTGCATTGGCAGGCAGGTTCTTTACCTGGGAAACTGGGTTCCATTTGTAGAAAACCTGGAATATTGCTCTATTTGTGAGGGATAGGTGCCTTCAATGAATAAAGGTTCCGATTGACCATCCCCGGGGTGTTGGGAAAAGATATAGGGCTAAAATTGCTCTTACTCTTGGAAAAAATTAAAAGAGAAAAGACATCATGGTAGCCACTTTGTTCAATTCTGTACTCATGGAGATGAGCTGCTTTTATGGAGCATCTGCTGTGTACAAAGTTTGAGGGTATGCTGTGGGCGAGACAGAGCCCCTTCCTTCCGCAGGACACAGGGTAAAGAGCTGGGCCCAGTCCCCACTCCACGTCCAGACCCACGACTACCCAATCCAGCATCTCCCACTCCGTCACCTTCCCCAGAGGAGAGAGCTCAGATTCAAAGGGCCTTAGCATGGGACTTGACTGGCCTGAGTGCCTTGGTGTGGGAGTCTGGGCCCACTCTCTGTCCTTGAGATTCCCAACAAGGATAAAGGGCTTTTCAAGACAGGTGGGGTCAAAGGGAGACTGGAGCACGCTCCCAGGCTGGGTTCGAATCCGGTCCTCAGTAGCTATGTGCCCTGGGGGAGCCAGGCACTCCTCTGGGTGGCAGAGTTCTGCCTGAAAAGCAGGTAGGCTCTCAGTTACTGCTCTAGCTTCGGACAGACTGGTAGCTTCAGTGAGATCTATGCAGAGAAGCCTCTTTAGCCTGATGGTGGTTCAGAGCAAGGATTTTGCAACGGAGGCTATTATTACTATTGACATCGTTGTTGTTGTATCCTAGGCCCTGCTGGGCGAGTCCTGGGAGATTCCAGGATCTTTCACGATGATGAGAGCTCTGTTTTCTTTATTGGGAAGCATCTTCAATGCTCCGTCTGTGGAGTCAGGTCCCAGGAGACCCTTCTGGAGTGGCCCCTGGTTCATCACTGTCAGGTCTGAAATCGGGAGCTGTCCTGAGCCTGGTCCCATTCATCTGTGCAAGAGTATACATCCTGTCGGTTCTCCCCAGTTCACGGCCACCTCCTGCTCTTCCATCCTCTGCTCTTCCCCCCATCAGATCCTGCCCCACCCCAGGGTCCCCCTCGCATTTCCTGAAACATCTTCCTTCGCACTCATCCCCTGTTCAGTCATTCATCCATCTCTCATTCAGTCAGCACATGTGCAGGTCAGGTCCACGGCAGGCCCTGGGGCAAGGAGGATGCATGGATCTTCATTCCTGTCCACAAAGAGACGGTGGGTGTGGGCGGGCATGTGAGTGTGTGGTGGGTGCCCCTGGGCTCCGCCCCCTGACCTGTATTCAGGCTGGAGACTGGGGAAGGGGGCCAAGGGAGATTACTGAAGGGAGTGCCAGTCTGAGTTCTGGAGGGCTGGGCGAGGTGACAGAGACAGAGGTGACCCGGCTGAGAATATAGCCTGCAGCAACGGGCCCAGCCTGGGGCTGATGGGGGTCCTGGGGCTGATGTGGGAGGGCAGTTTGGAGGTGGAGGCAGGGGCAGGGGTCTGCAGAGAGACAGGGACCAGGTCATGGAGATCTTGTCAACCCGAAGGAGATGTTGGTGGCCTCGTCTGAGTGGTTCTGGGCTGCAGAGGGCTAGGGCAGGGATAAATGGGGGAGGGGGAGAATGGCGCAGGGCGGAGGTCCCAAGCTTGGTGAGGACCTGGCCCAGACTGGGGGGAGAGGGCGGTGAGGGTCTAACTCACGAGCACCCGCCCTGCCTCATGGAGCACTAGCATAAACAGATGCAGTGGTGAGCAGCGGAGAGCCTCCTTCCAGGCCTCATGCAGCAGGCAGAACAGCAGGAGGTCCCGTGGGTGCCAGGCTGGGGCACAGGGCTGCCCTCCAGGCACCAGACGACTGTCCATACTGTCTAGACGTTTCCATGTCAGCCGGACTCTAAGGACTGGAGTCTGTGGAACCCTGGGACCGCAATCCACCCAGCCCAGACCAAACCATTTACTAGAGGTCTTAACTTGGGGCAAGAATGTTTTATTCCAAACAAGATTGATTACACGGCTAGAGAAACTGAACTAGACAGAAGCAAGCAATTTCCCTCTCTTGTAGAACTCAGAACTTCTGATGAGTGCTCACCAGCAGACGCCGTCTCCTCTGGTGATGTCCATGTGTCTGCAGAGTGTCCCGGGGTATTCTAGGGCTGTTGCTGCCAAGGTCCATCCCTGATAGTCCTGAGTTTACCACCAAATGTAATATTTTATACATTAATACACATATTTGCAGTGGTACAATTAGTGAACACATCAGTGAGGTGCTAGAAGAGTTCTGAGGGCTGGCCTGGCCATCAGATTTGCTTTGGGGCATTACTTCCACAGAAAAGTGTGTTTTGAAGTTTGTTCAGAAAACAGGATCAAAGCTGAGAGAGGCACCCCCTCCACTCCACGTTTCCTCCTCACTCGTAACGATGTGAGTTCCTAGCTTGAGGATCTGTTAGAAAGAGCACTGGAATGCGACAATGAGAGGTCCTGGTTTGAAAACAAACAAAAACAAGCAAACAAAACCAGTCCCCACTTATCGCTCCTGTGACCTTTGTCCTTTGCTTGGATTCTTGCAGAATCAGACGCTGAGACCAGGATTTCCCTAGAGTTAGTCTTTGGGGGAGAAGATCCTGGTAAGGATGAGGCAGGGCTGGGGACATGAGGCAGGAAGGAGGGGCCGAGATGGAACTCATTTCGGAGCAGGTTAGTGCTGTGGGGGAGGGGGCTCAGGCCTGCTGGGGACCCACTGAGGCCCACGGGAGCTGGGCGTTTATAAACCAACCCCTTGGTTGAGTGAACCTCGTGCTTCAAACCAATGTGATCCCTGGGCTGGAGAACAGCCTCAGAGACCCTGCAGCCTTTGGCACATGTGGGAACAGGCCTGAGACCCATGGGAGCCTCGCCTGAGGAGCCTCAGTTGCCTGGTCTGCAAGGTCAGTGGTTCGGTCCTCCCAGGACCTTCTGGGGAGATGCGCGTGGTACAGTGAAAGAGATGCGCAGAGCCCGGGGCCGGCGCTTCCGAGGTGCTGCCGACATCACGCTTCTTTCATTGCTTTTCTGTGTGGTCTTTTTCTTTCCTGACTCAAATACTCAACTTCCAGTTTATTTTCAGATCTTCCTGCTCCTCTGCTGGGGACGACTTCTGATGCCCCACGCTTGGGTCCTGAGCACAACCAAGGTGTCCTCTTTGCATCTCAGAAGCTCTCTCCTGCAGCCTGCTCTCCCCGCCTGGCTTTGCACATGGGCCACCGCAGCAGCACCCTTGCACTGGTTGTCCGGCAGGTCCAGACACAAGGGGTGTCAACCTTTCCTCCTCCTTGCCTCTCTGGCCAAGGCAGTTGTGCCCACCGCCTCCTACCTCTGGGCTTACCACTGCCCCCCACCCCCAGCACCTCTGGCCTGATAGACACACCTCCCGATTTCAGGTTCCCCGTGTTTATGGCTAAAATATTACTGGTGACCGACACGCAGCCCCTTTCTCCTGCGTTGTCATTTTATGTTAATTGAATGCTCGTGTTAATCTAATAGAGTTTAGATTTATGTTGGGTTCCTTGTAGAGCGTCATATTTTAATCAATACACATCCCAACATTTAGATGGACAGATGAGAAAACCTGCTTCGTCTCTGCACTTGGGTTCCATCAGCTGTCAATAATTCCTAATTTGAATCCTTCAGACAGTCAGATTTATGGGTTTGAGTATATTGCATTCATCACAGAAATTAACTTTGGGGGGAAATGATGTGAAAGGTCGCATGGCATCTCGCAGATGCAGATATTGTGTTTCAGAGATGAAGCGCTTGAAATATTTATCTGAGCAAAGTGGGCTGGCAGGGTGGTGGTGAGAGGGTTTCAGGGCCGGGAGGTGGAGCTCTGTCAAGAGATGCTGCTCCTTAGGGAGAACTGGCATCACGCAATTCCAGGAAGAGCCGAGGTCTAGGGTGGTTCTGGTGTCAGTGTCCATGGGCCACTTGGGGATGGAGAGGGAGTGGGCAAATGTTAGGCAAAAGGGGATGCCGCTAGCATATACAGTTCAGTTCAGTTCAGTTCAGTTCAGTTCAGTTCAGCCGCTCAGTCGTGTCTGATTCTTTGCGACCCCATGGACTGTAGCATGGCAGGCCTCCCTGTCCATCACCAACTCCCGGAGCTTGCTCAGACTCATGTCCAGCGAGTCAGTGATGCCATCCAACCATCTCATCCTCTGTCGTCCCCTTCTCCTCCTGCCTTCAATCTCTCCCAGCATTACGGTCTTTTCACATGAGTCAGTTCTTTGCATCCAGGTGGCCAAAGTACTGGAGTTTCAGCTTCAGCATCAGTCCTTTCAATGAATATTCAGGACTGATTTCTTTTAGGATTGACTGGTTTGATCTCCTTGCAGTCCAAGAGATTCTCAAGAATCTTCTCCAACACCACAGTTGAAAAGCATCAATTCTTCGGCGCTCAGCTTTCTTTATAGTCCGACTCTCACATCCATACACGACTACTGGGAAAACCAAAGCTTTGACTAGACGGATCTTTGTTGGCAAAGTAATGTCTCTGCTTTTTAATACGCTGTCTAGGTTGGTCATTGGAGAAGGAAATGGTAGCCCACTCCAGTATTCTTGCCTGGAGAATCTCATGGACAGAGAAGCCTGGGGGGCTACAGTCCACGGGGTCGCAAAGAGTCGGACACGACTGAGTGACTTCACTTCAGGTTGGTCATAGCTTTTCTTCCAAGGAGCAAGCGTCTTTTAATTTCATGGCTGCAGTCACCATCTGCAGTGATTTGAAGCCCAAAATAAAGTCTTGCACTGTTTCCATTGTCTCCCCATCTATTTTCCATGAAGTGATGGGACCACATGCCATGATCTTTATTTTTTGAATGTTAAGTTTTAAGCCAACTTTTTCACTCTCCTCTTTCACTTTCATCAAGAGGCTCTTTAGTTCTTCTTTGCTTTCTGCCATAAGGGTGGTGTCAGCTGAGTATCTGAGATTACTGATATTTCTCCCAGCAATCTCACTTCCAGCTTGTGTTTCATCCACCCTGGCATTTTGCATGATATACTCTGCATATAAGTTAAATAAGCAGGGTGACAACGTACAACTTTGACGCATGCTTTTCCCTATTTGGAGCCAGTCGGTTTGATGTCTGGTTCTAACTGTTGCTTCTTGACCTGTGTACAGGTTTCTCAGGAGGCAGGTAAGGTGGTCTGGTAGTCCCATCTCCAACATATACACAGTACTGTATATAAACCAGATAATCAACCAGGACTAGTATGTATAGCACAGGGAACTCTGCTCAGTACTCTCTAATAACCTCTATGGGAAAAGCATCTGAAAAAATATATAGACATGGATATGTAACTGAATCACTTTGCTAGACATCTGAAATTAACACAACTTTGTAAATCAGCTATACTCCAGTATAAAATAAGGATTAAATTTTTAAAAGTGGTTACCATTCCTGTCAAGTGGAGGGCTCTTCTCTGGAATTCTGCTTCCCCCTCTCATGGAGGTTTCTCTGGCATCAGATCCTGCGTGAAGGATTTGCGTGCTGTGGGCTGCTGACCTGTAGGGAAGAGAACAGATCCCGGGGGCTGCTGGAGCTTTGGGGAAACTCCTTCAAGTCACTCCGGGGAGGGGGCCTTCCAGGTCGCAGCCCTCCATGGGGTGAGAGCACCTTCTGGGGACATGAACTCTTGAACACTTCCTGCTCACCCTGCCCGCTGGCCAGGCAGCCTCTGCAGCCAGGAAGAGAGGTTATCAAAGCCTCAGGTGCTGCCTTCGTGCTTGTGGGAGGCAGACATGAGTGTTCAGAGCCCAGGGACTAGGAGACAGGGTGCTCAGAGCAGCCATGCTCAGGGTGCAGGAGAAGATGGCAGGGGGCCGCTGGGCACTGGGAGGGGTCCCCTGCCTACCTTCCTGCCTTGCCAAACCCCTACCCCGAGAAACTATAGCAGCTGAAGGTGCCTGGAAGGCTGTGCTTTCAGGGCTCCCCAAGTGATGCAGATGACAGTCCAAAGCTTCCTGGCACTTCGTTTTCCTCTTACAGCTTTACTTCCCGTGGCATCTGTACAACATCACCTATTAGTCTTGGAGTCCTTTGGTCCTGCATCTGGGGAGAGATGCCCAGATGCCCTGAGATGCTGGGTGCCCCCACAGGTGACCCCAGACCCCTGTGCAGAGATGTATTCTGGGATAGGGGCTGCTCATCTCTGTTTCTGTGTGTGAAAGTGAAAGTCACTCAGTTGTGTCTGACTCTTTGTGACCCCATGCACTATACAGTTCATGGAATTCTCCAGGCCACAATACTGGAGTGGGTAGCCCTTCTCTTCTCCAGGGGATCTTCCCAACCCAGGGATCGAACCCAGGTCTCCCACATTGCAGGCAGATTCTTTACCAGCTGAGCCACAAGGGAAGCCCACGGATACGGAGTGGGTAGCTTATCCCTTCTCCAGTGGATCTTCCCAACCCAGGAATCAAACCGGGGTCTCCTGCTTTGCAGGCGGATTCTTTACCAGCTGAGCTCTCAGGGAAGCCCGATTTCTGTGTGCAGATAAGCAGACGGACTTGGCCTGGAGTTTGCTGTCTCAAGTGAGCGTAAGACCCCCACTGAAGGACCCAAAGCAGGTTCCTGTAGCCAGTGAGAGGAAAGCTTGAAGAGGGCCCCAGGGAGACCAGACAGAGCTGGGCAGGTTCTCGGCTGCATTCTCTGCTAGACTTCTATTTGTTTTCACTTGATTTGCAGAGAGAAAGGCAGGGAGAGCCCTCTGAGTTCTGCGTGTCCGGGCACCCACAGGAAGGACGGGGCATTGGTTGGCCTCCCCAGTCTAGCTGCTCTGCACCCAGAGAATGTATTTTCAGGGCTGGGGAGAGGATGGGCCTCTGGGAGCTTCTCTCTGCATGACACGGGTGTTCAGTAGTGAGCTCTCACACAGATACGCACTGGCTTTTAAACTCTGAACACTGTAACTGAGAAATTCATAGCACTTGGTGTCTTTGGAGGCATTCTTTTGTGAGCTCTCCAAAAATGGTGTCCTTGGCTCTTCTGTGCCTTAATGTGAACTTGAACCCTCGTGTATTATGTCTTCTATGTTCTGATTAGACTCCATGGCAATTTGTGGATCGGTAAATAATGTGGCTTCCACCTGTCCTTGCCATGTGCCGGGAAGCACGCCCACCAGGAGAGGGGGGTTCTTTACATCGACAGCATTATTTGGGAACATATCTGTATTTGCAAAAATCCATTATAACCCCATTGTTGTGGGAGATGCAGTTAATAATGAAGGTAGCAAAAAATATGATTTTAAATCAGTTTAATAAAATTATTCAAGTAGATTTTAAATCATTTTTACAGTTGATTTAACATTTGTGACTGGTTTATAGATTATGATATAGGATGGTGTTTGCATCTTTGCAATTTTATTCCAATTTAGAAACAGTACAAATATTAATTTTTGCTTCAATAATGGAGCCTTTGAGAATTAAACTTGTCTTTTCTCAACACACATTTTATGAAAATGATTTTAATATGATTTTTTAATATATTTTTGAGGAACCTCTTGCAGGAAGTCCTTTAACAAGGACTGAAATGGAAGTCTCTTCTTGGAAGTTTCTCTTGTGACAAAGCGGGACAGTTTTCGGGGAGCAAGTTTCTTTGTGGGAGACCTGATGCTTTCTCTACAATTGAAGAAAGTTTGGAAGCTTCTAGAAAAAGTTTCTTAGGCATTAGGATCCCAATTACAGTAAACACTGATCAGTAACCGTGGGGTTACCTTGGTTACTGAGGGGCCACCACCGCAGTAGGCTGGGTCTGTGGAGAAGTCAGACACCCGGCTGGTACGGAGGAGACTGGGGCTTCTGTGGGCCCAGCTTTTGTTCTCATGGTTAGTGGGGACTGGCCACTTCTCAGCTTCGTGGTCTCAGCAGCTAGGTGACCTGTGTGCAGGTGTTAAGGGCTTCCTGTCAGCCTGTGATGTGCCTACAGAGCACACTGGCAGGCTGCAAGGATGGGACCCCGGTCCCTCACCTCCCCAGAGGGGCCCTCTGGTCCTCCGGCCGTCTCACACTGGCTGCGGAGGTCTTGGCACCCCGCCTTAGCCCAGTCTACTGTGGGGAGGGCATCCACTCTCTCCAGCATGGGGCATGGCTCCCAGCCTGGAGTCTCAGTGGGAACAGCTTCTCTGGGGGCAGGGACAGCTGGGTGCACACTGATCTCCTACAGGACCTGTCTGGGCCTGACCCGTGGGAGCTGCACATTTTGTGAACTGTGTATGACGGCAGGGACTGAGGCAACCCACTTTTCCCGTGAAATGTGAATTTTTGTCTTCCTTTTTAACAGTCCCCTGAGGACTTCAGCATGCAGCCTGGATCTAAGTCAGGGCCGCATGTGTGGACCATCCTCTCAGGTCCGCGGGGACTTGGTGACTCCTGAGTGGGAGCAAGGGCCCTTGGAGTAGGCCTGGCGTTCTCGTCTCCTCTGGGCGCAGGGCTCACTGGAGTACGGCAGCCTCCAGCATCACCCTGAATCACAGCGTTTTTCTCCCCTGGGAGCGGAGGAGGCAGAGTTTAGAGACCTCTCCCTGAAGCAGTGAACATCAAAACAGTGAGCATTCAATGGGAGTTTCTATCTAAGAAACAAAATGTGTCAGGAGGGCCTAAAGTGAGGAACCAGCAGTATGTGGGGCATCTGGAAAGAATCAACCACGACCATCTAGAGCATCTAGAAAGAATTAACAACGGCGGAGAGAAGCCAGGGGAAGCTTTCTTCAGGTGCCTCACGAGGGTAACAGCTTTCTTCTGCAAAAAAGTGGGCCAGGTTCTCGTGATGAGTGCGAGGTGCTCAGGATGTGGGGGCAGACTCGGCTCCAGGGGCTCAGGGACCCTGGCAGCGGTCAGAGAGGCTCGTGACCCGCAAGATTTCCCTCCCGAGGCCTCCGTCTTAGCACTGATCAGAGGCCAGAGCTGAAAGGAGAGCTGTCCAGCCCTTGACTCTGGACCTGGGGACAACTGTGCACAAGGCTGGGTCTCCCCACCCTGAGCTGGCCCTTCATACATCACATCACGGGACTTCCCAGGGGGCTCAGTGGTGAAGAATCCACTGCCAGGGCAGGAGCGGCAGCAGACTCGGGTTTGACCCCTGGGTCGGGAGGATGCCCTGGAGAAGGAAATGGCAACCCACTCCGGTATTCTTGCCTGAAAAACTCCATGGACAGGGGAGCCTGGCGGGCTGGAGTCCATGGGATGGCAAAGAGTCGAAGGAACCTAGTAACTGTGCACCCACGCAGATCACATCACACCACCTCTCAGGAAGGAGCCACCAGGCCCAGCTGAGTGTTCAGTGCAGCTCACAGCGCAGGTGACTGTGGAACCTGAGATAAGAAACCCAGTGCATTTCAACTGCAGGTCCAGAGCAGAGCTCAGACCCCAGCCTCTGCCGTGGCTGCTGGGCCCTTAGGCAGGGGGTGGGCACTGGGAGACTTCAGTGTGTCCCCCACCTGACTGAGCTGAATCATCCCAGGGCTTAGGACACGTCCGGAATCCCACCACCTCCCCAGGGCAATAGCTGATGCGGAGAGCCTGGGATTCCGTATAGTGTCAGGGCTCTGCCTCCCCTCCCCCTGCCAGGTGATGCTTCTGCTCAGAGTTGTAAACAAGGGCAAAGGGAATGAGCTCTCAGTGCCAAAGCCTGCAGGGTGTAACAGGGCCTGGGGCGGGGCCTGCTGTTTTGGAATTTCTCCCCGGTTCCTGGGGCTCCTTGGTCTCCCCTCAACCCCCCCTACATCCGAGAGTATTTTTGCTTTCTGCTCTCCAGCAATCCATCAATTAAATCTTCGTTCACAGTGAAGGAGGGGCATGTTGTGCTCACAGCAGCTCCCCGTGGCCCCCTTCAGCGCTGAGCTCCCGGTGGATGGGTGGGAGCAGTTCCCATCCCTGGCAACAGGTGGTCCCCTAGAAGAAGAGGGGAGGGGGAGTTGAGCCCTAAATCCCTCTCCAAGCGCTTATCCAGGCACCAGCCTGATGTTTTATTTTTGAAAGTTAATCCATCTGCGAGGTGGATTACCAATAGCGCCTTCCCCTTTACTGTGGCTCCATGATAATCTCGGGAGAAACAGAGGGCAGAGTCAGTGCCGTGGCTGACTTATCGAGGAGATGCCTGGGGCAAAGGAAGGAGGCTGGTGGGGGGTGCCCTTGACTGCGGCAGAAACAAGGCCTGTGGGTGGACACCAGGGGCCCCTCAGCATGTAGGGCCAGGAGAAAAGTCCACAGGAGGCCTTAGGGGCTCAGGGCTGCATTGCTCCCTTGGAAGCTGCCTCTTTGGAGGATGCCTCGTGCACAGAGGGGGCAGTTGGGGTGTTCTGGCCGGGCCCTGGGTGTGAGCCAGCAGGGAGGGGACGTGCAGGCGTGGCCGAGCGTCACGGCCAGGGCTCAGAGGCCCTGCCCGCAGCTTCAGTAGGAAGGTTACAGGCAGGTGTGTGTTGGCTCCTGAGAGTCTACACACCCCGGCGGCCTGGCCCCCATAGAGCCTCTGAAAGCCTGGAATTGGTAGTTAACATTTAAAACTCAAGGGATTTCACATAAAAATCTGCATTTCTGGCTCCTCTGGAAAATTTAGAGGTATTGCAACACTCAGTGTGTTTTGCTGCAAGGCGGTGCGCAGCCGAAGCTGGGCAGCTACTGCCCTTTCAGGGCTGGGGTCCCTACCCTGCCCCTCTTCCCCCAGCCTACATCAGGAGCTTGGTGCACAGGTGATGGGGTTCCTTGTCACTTGGTAACCAGGGCTCAGTGTACCCAAGGTCCCTGTCTCTACTGTGCATTCTGGCCAAGGCTCAAGCCCCTGCAGGAGGCAGGGAGGGGCAGGGGTATAGGACAGGGCTGGGGTGGGTGGCATCGCTGAAGAGGAGTCAGGCTGAGCAGAGAAAACTCTGGCAGGTCTGGAGAGGGGGACCCTCTTGGCTCCTGGCTGTCACAACAGGAACAAGGAAGGGAGAGGCAGGGACTGATGGGCAGCCTGCCCTCCACTGACCTGTCCAGCCTCCAATCGTCATTTACTGCTGCTACAGAATGCCTGCCAGGTGTGCCCTTCACCCACCCCAAGAACATCCCGTCTTCCCACCCTTGCACCCAGATGTCTTCCCAAGCCCTGCAATAGCCCAGCCTGCTTGGCTGCACTCCAGGGGGGAACTCCGCTTGGTCTGAGATTCTCTGTATATACAGAAAATCTGCTTTCGAGATTGAGACCCATGGAGTGGATCACTGTTCAGTTGGCACCTGGCAAAGTAAGTAGCCTCTGGAGGGGTCTTGATTTACCAGGCTTCAGGCAGAGCTGAGGATGAAAGTGGCAACTGGGACACAGCTGGAGTGCTCACGGCGGAGGGAGAGGAGCACGGTGGGCTGTGCAACACCACAGAGGGCTTCCTGGTAGAGGGGGTATCTGAGCTAGCGAGGCTGGGGGTCCCCAGCAGAAAATGCAGTGACAGGGAGGACTCTTGGAACAAAGTGGAACGAATCCTTCCTCAGTGTTTCCGACCTACTTTTGCTGAATGATGGAGCTGGAATGATGCTGGGATGTTGGCCTGGAAGCACCTCAGGGCCCAAGGCCCTTCCTCCAGCTCTTAGGGTAGCACCCCACCGGCCCAGGAGGTAGCCGGTGTTGAGAGTTTTATCTTTCTTGCCCGTTGTCCTAATGTGGATTCTGGGAAGCCAGACTGCAGGCTGGTTTATGAGGCAGGAGACTGGTGCAAACCAGCCTCATTTGATGGGTCCTAATTACTTAGGAACAGAGTGGCTTGAGCCCTCCTGTCCGTTTCCACGCTCTGGTCTCTGGGTACCCCCCGCCCCCGTAGCATCTCCACTGTGTGAGAGAGAACAGCACCTCCGGAGGCCGCGATGGTGTCAGCCCAGCCAACGTGGGATACAACAGACGCTAATTGTGTCCCCAAGGAGGTTTCCTGAAGTTGGGGTCACTCCACTGTGTCTTTCCTAAGTGACTCGAGCATAATCGACAGCGAGAACTGGAAGGGGAAATGCTGGACACTCTCAACACAGTGGGTGGGCGGGCAGGCGGGGAAGGGGACACAGGGAGGGGCTTGAGGGCCCCAGGGCAGAAAAGCCACCTCTCCAAATCCCTGAACCACTGGTGTCACCTTGATCCTGGACCCCCGACTCCTGAGCCCAAGGCTGGGATTTGCACAAGCCTGTCCCCAGTTGCCCTCAGCATAAACCCACTGTGTGCCAAGGCCATTAGGGCTGGTGTGTGTTTCCTCGAGGTAGGAGTGATCTACTCAGAGGAATCACGAGATGTACAATCGCAATTGGTTTCTCTCCCAAAATATACATTCGTGCTGGTTATGCACACACGCAAAGCACCGTATAATTCACACAGGCAAGCGAAGCAGCCCCATCTAGATTCTTGGGAAACGACCAGCTCTCAGATGAGCTGGCAGAGGCACACGATTCAGACATGACACCCATTTCTTTGGAAAGATGCCTTCCCCACCCCCACCCCCAGGGGCAAACGCGCCAATTGGGCATAACGTTAAGTAACATTGGCAGGGGGCACCTAGGGTCCCTCCCAGCACTGCTTCTGGGGTCTGCGAAGATGGTGTCTTTCTTCTCTGCTCTCCCTCTCTGCCTCCCGCGGCCCCGGGGAAGAGTGGCGCTGGGGTCGGGGTGGTGGCACTTCTTCTGGCCACCTTCGGGCAGCGCCTCCAGCCGCTGCGATGCCCTCTCCCCAGGAGTTGAAAGAATCACCTGTCTCTTTTTGGCACCAGCACCCTCCTGAATGCCATGAGAAACCCGTGACCTTCACTCTGGTCTCCATGACGACAAGATGGTATATGTTTAATTAGTTCAGGCTTATTTTAGGACCAATTTTCTTTTATTTTAGGGCAATGCAAGCTATGATAACTGTAAGCATGTTTACGACGCGCGCGAGGCTTAGCTGAAATGTGCCAACAATTCTAGTCAAACAGATGGTGACCCCTGATTCAACTTGCCCTCTCATTCAATTATTCAGCTGTATTTAATTTTCCTCCGGGTGACTCACATGCCATGCCTCCATCTGTCCTCTAGGTGGCGGAAAAGACCATCTTTATGGATGCAATAAATTGTTGACAGCCAGGTTTCGGGGAATTTTCCCAGCCGGGCCTTGGCTGCAGGAGAGGATAATGAATTTCAACATTGGAACAATAGTTTCTGCCTAATATCAAATGATGTGAAAGGGTGGAAAAGAATTGGGTCAAATTGTATGTGATTTGGCCACAAGCTCTAAGTAATCTCCATTCTAATAAGAAATTTGAAAGACCTTCCAGGCTTAATATCTTCCCAAATAATTTGTTTGGAGTTCAAGGAGTATTAGAGTGTTAGAGCTGTTTTTATAATTGTGGAAATGTTCTGTTTTCATTTTGAAAACCTCTGCTATTTAATTTTTAGTGGCTGCCAGCCCACCTAGTCTGGGACTCGGGGTGAGGGGGAAGCTGAGCAGCGTCTCTGCTCTTTTCCTCAGTATTCTCTGATCTCCTTTCGTGTTCTCGGGGCTTAGCATTTGGAGTTGAAAACTGGATGTCCCTGTAAAAAGACGAATGGAATTGCTCACTAAATATCTTTGCAAAGATATGAACTTTCTAAGGAAGGAAACAAAGAAGCATGTGGTCACAACCCATACTCATTAAAGACTGGAATTTTTAGAACTTTCGGAAAATGAAACAATCTACTTAATTACCACCTGCTCCAAGCTGGTCCCCTAGCTCCCCAAACTCCTGCAATAGGAGGAGCTGTACCTCGGATGCGTTGCACTAACGCTTCCTGTTAATGGACATAGCTGGGTTAATTCAAGCATGGAATTCAGGCCTTTATTCATATCTCATTCAACTTAAGAATTTATACCTTTAACACTGCTTTCTGGGTTTTTTTTTTTTTTTTTTTGATTCATTAAGACAAGCTCATAGCATGTTACATGTTTATTTCCCCCCAGGGAATATCTCACTTTAAAAATCCTCTTGGAACATTGTATATCTTCCCTGTCCTGCATTTGATCAAACCACAAATAAAAGCACCATGTGTCCAACCAAAACCAAGCAGGGTCCACATGTGTGTGGAAGTATCAATGCAGAGACTGCTTCCAAAGACAATAAATTTAATTTCCATGGAGTAACGGGAGATATGTTCATTCTACCTGAAAATGCTCAGTTCTCGTTTCTGCTTAAGGGCAAAATCCTGGTGATGGAGAGGTTAAAACCACATGCACGGACTGTATTCCTGGAACTTCATTTTAAAGGCTTGGCTTTGGCTTGCTTTCATGCTTTATTTTATCCAGCCAGGGCTTGGTTCAGTCGTTTCGCATTAAAGGGTCTGCATGTAAACCAGGAAATCTTTAGTTCAGGCAAGGGAGAGGGCTGTTACGCATCACAGGATGACTTCATAGGGGCTGATGGCTTGTGGGGGAGAGCCATGCGCATCCGAGAGCTGACCCCACTGCCCAGCAAGGTGGCCTCACCCAGCCTTGGAGGGCAGGCACGGTTGCTCCCTGTTTGTGGCTGGGACACTCACACTTAGCCTGGTGAGGCCATTTATGGTTTCGGTGAAGCTTCCAGGGGGTTAAGTGGGCATGGGGGCGGGCGGCGGTGGTGGGTATCTCACTCACAGCTACTCAGGCCACATAAACTGACCTTATTTAAACACCTGCGCCCTCTCAAGGCTACCAGATTGGGCTGGTCACCTGTCTTGTCTTCCCAGAACCCTCTTACCGTTGGCACCACTAGATAACTTTGGGGGGGCTTTCCCAGACTCTCACAAAGAACTGGATAGAGCACCAAGAGGGCACAAGTGCCACCCCCATGATAACCCGAGGTCCCGCGGCATCTGTTTCCCAGGCTTCCCCGCCTCCCCCGTGGATGCAAGGACAGCGAGACTGGAGACCGGAGACCGGAGACTGGAGACCGAGGCTTTGGAATGAGCCTCGGGCCTCTTAGAAGCGCCGTCACCTGTCCTCCTGGTTGCTCTGTCAGAGCTGCTGGAGATGCCAGTTGGGCAGAGATGCCCAGACATCTGGGGGTTCTTACGACTGGGGAGTGTTTTTATTTGTGTGTGACTTGTGTGTATGCACAGGCTCGTATACACGAGACTCCCCGCTGATTTGTGGGGAAATCAAACTCTAGGATCCCCATCCGGTTTGGCTCCTGGCACACGGCACTTGCAGCAGAGTGGAGGCCACATCGAGGGAGCAAGGAAAGGGAGGGCTGCCTGGAGAGGGGGAAGGCAGGGGACATGTGCGGTAGCCAAGTGAGGTTTAAAAAAATAAATCAATCGGGAAAACGAGTCACGGCTTCTCTGGGCCCCTGGCTTCAGTCTGGGATTTGTCCATATTACATAATTGGTCCTGATGGTATCAGATGTTAAAAAATGGGTCCCCCGCAAGTGCCACCTAGGGGGTGGGGACTGGGCCCCTCCAGGGCCGCCCTGACCTCCGTCCCCTGCAGGCGCCCTGCCACCCGCCACCTGCCCCCATGGTCCTGTCCTGCCGTCTTGCTGAGTTCCCAAGTTACTCTGCCGCCCGGAACATCATTTGTTTTTCTTTGTTCGGAAGACACGCTACATGAGCAGTTGCGTGAGGCCATCTGTATCTTTACAAGCAAATAATGGGCAGGTAGAGGCGGGTGGGTCGGGATCCTGACCCCAGGCCGGGCTCCTGCAGCGTGGGATGAAGGCCAGAGGAGGGAGTTCCTCCCTGGTGGGGCTCAGAGCCCCGTCCGCGGGCCAGTGCAGGAGCCCACCGACCTCCCCTCCCCTCCTCTCGAGTCTCTGTCTCTGTCTCGCTGCTCCTGCTGCCCCGCTTCCCCCTCCCAGTCCCGGGGAGGGTCGCTGGGAGGGGGAGGTCTCTCTAGCCAACTTTTCTGCAGCAGCAAGCAGCCCCCAACTCCCAGGGACTGCCTCCCTTTTTTTGGAAAAGGCCAACTCTTTTTTTTTTTTTTTTAATTTTTCCTGAAGGTGGCACTGAAAGAAAAAAAATGACTCGCTTTGAAGATTTAGGAATTTTATTACAAAACAGATGGAGCCAGCGTCCCCTTCATCCCCTTGCGCCCAGGGGCACCGACAATGGAAAGCCACAAAGTGGTGCTCACCTGGGCCGGGCCACCCCTCTCCCCTCTGACTCCCTCGCCGCCGGGGATAATAGAGGATCGTAGTGCCGGGGAGGGAGCGCAGCTCGCGGCCTGTCAGGTACCTGCGCGTCTTCATGTCATCCGTCAGCATTCAGCCCCTCTGTCATCTCTCCTCAGCCTTCAGCGTCGCGCTCTCTCATCGTGTTCATTATCTCGGCTCAGGCCGGCCCTCCCCCCGCTCCCCCCATCCAGTAAATGCATCTTTGTGCAACTCTCAGTCTCCGATTATGAATCGATGATCATGCGGTATAAGAGAGATAGATGGCTTTTAGTTCCATCTTGTCTCCCCTAATTGTAAAATATTAGTTACATTACACTGTGTCTTTTGATTAATGGAACTTATTTGGAGTAGCCTATCCAAACCCTCCCCCTTCTAAAGTCCTCCACTGACTTTTGAGAATTGAGTGATTTCACTTAAAGCAGACAAATAGGCCCTTCAGCGGGGAGATAGTGAGACTGTGCTACTGTGGGCAAGACAGGCTCCCTGCGTGCAGGGAACAGCCAGTGCCGGGGGAGGCTCCCAGGCCAGCCAGGCAAACATTGGGCTGCTAACACATGCCCGCGGGGAACTGCCTTCCCTTCCTTATTTCACCCCCTTTTTGGCAAACCTAGCCCATCTTGCTGACTTGCAAAACAGGATGTGAAACAAAATTGAATTAAAATTAAATAAATTGCAGATTGCCACATTCCCACACTCAGCCTGCGAGAAGCCAGTCACATCTGAACTTTGATGAATTCGAGCTCTCACTGGCCGGCTCCCTTCTCCCTGAGAAGGGCAGGGCAGCCAGGGGCACGTTGCAGCCCACAGCTGAATCTGTCCTTTAATGCAGAGTTCACCTTATTTGGCACTATTTACTTAAATATGTCTGTTGATAAAATCCTTGTCATACCAAAGGGAAGTCGGTGGCTAAATCCCTTCTTATAATCACTGTCTATCTTTCAGTGTAAATTCAAGGACACGTTCACTTTCAACCTATCAGCTCAATTAAAAAGGTCTATTTACTGTCGCTGTGTGTAATGTCTGTATCTCGGGGAAACAGGAAGACTGACTGCATAAACAAACTATCAGAAAAGGGTGCCATAGATTAGGAATTCTAGAATACATCTTGATAGAGGCGCTTTCAGGACACAGGCTATGTAGAATGCATGCAAATATTTATCTGTATTTTTGTAGGATAGTCTTAGTGCTTTATTCTGACCTTTGGATTTTTATTTTTACTTTTATTTGCATGATTCTTGTAGACACTGACTATTATGTATTTTCTGGGGACATGCTATTTCATTTAATGTACTAGAGGCAGAAGATTGATTTTATTATGTGTATAGGAAGCTGGTAATGTTTTACTTTATTTATTTATTTATTTTCGGGAGCATAACAATGTGTTTATGGCTGCCAGGAACAGTGAGGGGAGCAAAACAATGAAGCTGGAGCATAAAACCCATCCTGAGGAAGGAGTAGGTGCCCACAGACATGTAGATCACAGGCGGGCAGGCTGAGCCCACGCCGCTTCAGCACCCCCTCGCCCCCCATGCCTGTCTGTGTGGGGACCTTGCGTGTGTCCAGAGAACCAAGGTCCGCGTCGGCTGTGGGTTCTCTCCCAGCTACCCGGAGAGCTGCTTCCTGTCACCAGAGCCTAGACTTCAGATTTTATTTATTTCATTTTCCTGTGTGTTTTGAGTCCTTGCTATGGGGAAAGTGTATGCTTGAGGACTCTTTGTTCTGAGTATCAAGGGACCTTTTTAAATGTCAGCTGAGTTCGGGCTGTTGTGTCTCATAAGCCTCCTCGGGGCTTAAGATGTACTTTCTCCAAGTTTTCATTAGTGGCATCACTCAGTTACGCACATCCATCATATTTTGAGAGTATTTTATAGAATATTCTTACTACGGCGTGTGAATGCATATTGACAATTGTTGGCACTTTTATATATTCCACGATACACTTTTATCTGTTATGGATCCATAATACCAAATGTGTAGTAAAAAGCTATATCAAAAGGCAGTTATCCCACGTGCATAAAATGCTCTGACTTAGTCTCTTTAATTTTCTTACTGCAGCTTCTGAAACCCCCACTTCATCCTGATGGACTGCAGTATTTCATTTAAGAGAAGTGTGTGGCGGAGAGGGAGTGGAGTGACGGTGTTTCTAGGGCCAGCGGTGGCTCTAGTCCCAGGGAAGCCCCCATGCTGGGGCTAAGAGCAGGTCATGAGGCACTGCACAGCCCTGGCTGCCCCACCTCCAGCCACCTTCTGCTGGAGACATATCACCCCAGGGGACATGGGCTGGAGAGAAGGCAGACAGAAACTTCAGGGACCTGGGCTCTGCCAACGATCGGCAGCTGACATTTATGGTCGTAGCAGTTGGCAATGTCTGTGCTAAATTCTGGGTGGGTGTCACCAGGTGGATCTTGCCACCCTCAGGTGAGCCCCTCTAACAGATGAAGAAATGGAGGCTTGCAGCTGTGGGGAGCTCATCGCTCAAAGGCCGGGCAGCTAAGTTCTGGGGTCGGGCTGCCTGCATCCCATGTCTGGCTCTGCTGGTTCCTCTGCCCTTCTGCATGTGTTTGCAGTAAGTCTGGGCTTTAACTGACTGCTTGATACCATCCCGTCATTTTGAGGATTCAGCGAGATGATGCCCCTTGTACCATCTCCGACACATCATTAGTGCTGAGACACTGAGAGCCTGTGTGTGTGTGTGGGCATTTGGAAGCAAGGTGCTTTGGGTAGGCTTACAGATTGGCTGTGGTTATTGTGACAAGGTGGTCATCAGACAGGAAATAGAAATTTGGAGATTTCCTCTAAAAGGAAGACAGCCAGGGCCTCGGGACAGTGCATGGATGGGCTGTGCTTGGAGTGACCAGCAGGAGCTGTTGGGGTGGCCTGTAGCCCTGACTTCCCCATGCAAAACGTGGGTGGTGGTGTGGAGTTTCTCAGCCAATCACAAAGAGTGATGCATGTGCAAAGGAGAGAATGACGGCAGTGACGGTGGAAAGGAAAACGGGCACACGTGCCTGTTAGTTGGGGCTGCAAGGCACAGAATGAGGATTTCCTGCTCAAGACCAGAAAGTGGAAATTCCACTGTGGCTTGTTGTTTGGCATCAGGTATTTTAAAAAATGAAATAAACATCTGGTTGTTTGAATGCAAGTGAGATCCCCCTGCTTCCTTCCTTGTACACCACCCTCCCCACCCCCATCTTAATTTCAGCCAAGCTGTGTGTGTAAACACTGTCTTAATTGATTTCAGGTTAGGGGAGTCTGAGAAACATGCTACAATTCAGAGCCCTGTGGTGCTGGACATCTTGAGGCATCTCCAGAAAGCCAACAATAGGTACTTACTTGCCGGCCACCTACTGTGTGCAGGGTTTTGTCAGAGATGGGCTGGAGACAGATACCAACAAGGCTGGGCCACTGTCCTCCGGGAGCCTCCGAGCAGGGAAGAAAGTCCGCACGCGGACCAAGTCCTACCATTGAGGGGGAGATCAGGGCCCCTGGAGTGAGCAGGGGACTCCAGAGAGGAAGTTCAGGGGAAGGGACTAGAAGAACCTGGATAATTAAACTTAAGATGAATTTGGTAACAAAACCACATTTAGTTCCCATTCAGCTCTAATCTTAACAACACATCTATTTTGAGACTCAGGAAAGGCTCCAATTTGTAAAGTAAATGTTCGGTTGTTTACTAATGATCATATAAACTATTCCGTTGGATCATTGACACTAAATGGCTTCCTCTCCAGTCTCATCCTTAAGCCAGGATCTCTGATGGTTTAGAGAAGAGGGGTCTGGAGTTGGACCACTTGGTTTCAAACGCTAGGTGCCCATTTCCTGCCTCACCTGGGCACACCGCTGACTGCTTTCACATCTTGGTTGCTGCACCTGTGAAGCGAGAGGACCTACTCATCGGGCTGTGTGAGGACTATTAAATGTGATGACAAAGCCCGTGCGTGGATGCCATCCGTGATCCCAGGCTTAAAACAAGGGCAAAGAGTATCTGGTTAAAGTGCACCTGCTAGAAACAAAAACTGCCTTTTTTAAAAAAAGTGATGCTTGGTCCTTCTTTCCCTTCCAGTTTAGTCAATCACTTTAGAAGGAATTCTGTAGTGAATAAAGATACTGGCTAATTCTTATGAGGATTTTATGGCCTGCTCAGAACAGTCTGAGTGAGGAAGGGTGGAAGAACATGCCTCTCAGGTGGGGAGGGAGATCCATTTGCGTGTAGTCTAAATCCCTCCAGAACAAAATCTAGAGTATCTTCTCACAGTGAACCAACCAGCTGACCAGTTTGCAGAACAGGCCAAGAGGATCAGGATCCCTCTGTGTTAAGAGTGGGATCTGCTCTGGAGACCACCTCTTCCTCCCTGGTGGCCCCGCCCCCTACAGACACGTCTGAAAGAGACAGACTCTGCATCTGCTCCAATCGTCCCAGAAGGTCTGTGGCTGGGATGAGCCGGCCCCTGTCCGTGTCCCAGGCCGCATGTAAAAGGGATATCTTGACAATAAAAATCTTCTTGTCACTGAGACATTCCTCAACTGTTAGCAATCAATTTGGAGGTAGGGGGGTGTGGGGTGGAAATACCAAAGGACATCAAAGAGGGTCTCACTCCCAGACTCTGCTCTGTTTCAAGGCTCCCGTAATTTGGGAAGGTTGTATGCTAAATAATTTGTGAGCCTCCAAACACGCAGGTTATTGTTTGTGGACAGATGGTGTATCGCGTTTTATCGCTTTTCCTTCTGTGGGTCCTCATATGTGGGACTGATGTGCATTCTGAAGTCTTTGTCTCCTTGCTAAAATCTCTAATCTAAAACAGGCAATCAAGCACAGAGGCAGGGCTTCAGAAGGCATAATCAGAGTTTTAAAAGCAAAGGGGAGGGGGGAACACCAGAAATCCAAGTGCAGTTAGGAGGCAGATGTGTTTGCAGAGAATGCGAGAGGTTATTAGGGCATTAGAAGTGGACGGATGAAAGGGACTCCACTGCGCACAGAGAGAAGGCAGAGAGAGAGCCAGGCTGATGCGACAGGCACCGGGTCGCGCCCAGCGGGGCTGAGCCCCCACCTTCCCCGGGAGCTGGAGCTGGGGCAACGGGGGTCTTTGTCTCCGCAGGCGGCCGTGTTGGGGCCTGGGAGGCCCCATCTTGGAGCTGCGGCTGCCCTTAAGAGTTAAATCATGTTGATCTACAGGAAGGAAATGAAATAGACGAACTCGCTCTTCTTTTCTTCCTACGGATTTTTCTTTTTTATTCTGAAGATAGAATTACTGTTTGTAAGCATCTGAAAGTCATTAGAGGCCCTGCAGTCTGTCAGGTGCCGACGCAAGAAACTGCTGAAACCGAACGGGAGCCTGCACCGAGGGCTGGGAATTTGTCATGTGCTGATGAGCAGTTATAATAATATATGAGCAAATCACAAGCATTCTGCAAATTAATCAAATTTTTTTCCCCTTCTCCCTTGTCTCTGGGAGAGTGGCTTTGCAGGCAGACGTAGGTGAAGCAGTTTTACTCACAGATGGTCGCTCTGGCATCAGATGGAATTTATATAACAGTAATTCTGATTTCCTGCCAAAGTAGCAGTGCGCACACCAGGGAGATTGTAGAAGGCGAGTCATGTGGTTTTGCTGAGGTTGTTGTGGGAAGTTGAAGGGGGGAAATCTCAAATTTTCCTCTTTGCCTTTACTGTTTTTGCCTGAAGGGCCAGAAACGGAACGCCATTCTGCCATGGGCGAAATCCGTCACATCTTTTCTTGTGACTTGTGCTGAAAGAGTGCTTCGCAGCTGTTGGGACTGCTGGCGGTGACAGAGCCCCACGACTCCTGATCCTGGCCCCGTTCCTTACAAGACGGAGAGGGGAGCCGGTTCAGGAGGTGGTCGCACCGCAGGCTGGAAGGAGGCAGGGCTGGCGCCTGGCGCGCCGAGCTCACTTACCCTCCGCTCCCCGTGGCATTGCTAAACCTACAAGGGCTTTTCTTTTCAAGTGTTTTATTAAATGAAGAGTCTAACAACCCTCACTTTAATTACACACGGGCTCCGGGTATAATTCCTCTGGATTTATTCAAGTAGTTGAAAACGATGGTGCTGGTGATTAAACTGATCGTCTTAGTTTAGCAGCTCAAAAAACCCGGGAGCGCGTTGGTGTGTGAGTGTGCGTGCACATGGGTCCTGGCCCTGGGTCCCAGGAGGGCCTCCCTTCAAGCTGACTCCCTCTTCTCCCCCTAAACTCCCCTCTCTCGAGGAAACCCTGTCCCTCCCGGGGTGGAGGGAACACGATTGACACTTTGGGGGCCACACTTCCGAGCGGCTCTCACGCAAGGTGCCGTCCCTGCGGAGGGAAAATGATACCAAGATGGCGTGTCGACTGCATTATGCAACGAAGTCCTGCTGCTGTGGGGCTTCTTCCTAATGTAAAGCCCTGCCCATTTGTTTTGGTTTACGTGACTACAGAGAAATAAGTGGATTAGACGGAAACTTTAGCATGCTTCATTGCAGCTGGGTGCCGACATCTGTCATTCCTCAGCCGTATTCTGGATCATGCCAGCCAGAGAAAGCAAAGTCTGACACCTTTGATTTGAGAGAGAGCCTTTTATAGGGGGAAGAAAAGAGTACCGTTTCCTTTGTGACTTCACAGGAAAAGCCACCTCTCTCCCGTGCTTTATTTATTTCATTTTATTTTTTGGCAGGTGACATTAGTGGCACTTGGAGAGCGTTGAACGTTGAAAAGTTTATGTTTCCATCTCCCCTTTTTAGTTTGTTAAATTTTCCATTGTTCGTGGTACCGATTTGTTGAATTGGGCATGATAAAATGTAGCTATTTAAAATATATTCAGTGTGCCCATCTATATGGATATATACTGTGGGTATGGATAGTGGGTGTCTGATTCTTTTATGAAAAGAGGAATGTGCGATGCTGTCTCTCACATAAACTTGCATTAATAGGATACAACAGACCTGAAATTTGATGGAATATGACTGGTCCTGCTACACTGTTTTCGGTGAGATCTTCTGCAACCCGCATGAGCCTGCCTGGCCCCTTCCCCCAAACCATATGAGTCCTCCCCACCCCCGAAAATGTACTGTGTTTACAAAAGATGAGCATGGGGAGAGTGGGCGGTGAATTGGCCACAGATAACCCTGGATTTGCTGTCTGTAAACGTACAGCGTTCTGTGCTGGGTGACTTTGTGGGTTTGCCCCCCCCACCCAGCCCCATGCTCCGTGTCTTTTCCAGGGTGGCACTGTGCATACCACATCCTTGGCACAAGCCCAGTTACAACATTGCCCCCTCCCCCCAATATTTAAATTGTCTAATAAAACAGAACCTACAATTAAGGGTTGATGTGTTCATCTTAAGGGACACAATGGAAAACAGGAAATGATTAAACCAGCAGAGACCACCCACTTGTTTAGTTCACTGGGTGTGTACAGGAATGCAATTTATCTGCCACGTGAAAAACCACAGGAAGAGTTCACCCAGTGACCCGCCCCACCCAAAGGAGGTGAAGCACCGGGTGTTAGACTCAGGCAGTTCTCAGGGGTTGAGAACTGGCGTCCCGGTGCCAGGCAGGTGGCTGCCTCTGGGAAGATCTTGCCAGACCTTTTCAAGATAAACTGGAAATCTGTATTTTTACATGAAATCTCTTTGTTCTGAAACATGGGTAATACCTTTAATCTTTTAAAAAAGAGCATTGGGGACAAAATAATAAAACTGTTGGACTTCCCTGGCCATCCAGTGGTTAAGATTTCATGCTTGCAGTGCAGGGGTGTGGGCTTGATCCCTGGCTGGGGAACTAAGATCCCACATGACATGAGGCAAAAAAAAAAATTCACTGGAGAAACCAAGGACATAGAAAGCTAAGAATAAAGACAAACTTAATGTGTGTGCCTCCAGCTTGTGACTTCTGAGGAGGGCAAAAGCGTGTACATCCAGAGCAGCCGTGGACTCTGTGGAGCTGGCCCATGGTCACCTGGGCTCTGGGGCTCCGGTGAGGTAGGGGGTACTGTCCCAGCACCACACAGGAAGTGGCATGATTGAGGATGCTAGGGAGGGGCGTGGGGCAAGAAGACTTGTTCATGGCACCGTGATTGGGAGATGGAGACCCAAGGTGACCCAAGGTGCACCTGGAAATGATTGAGCTCTTGTGAGTCCTTCACAGATGTTGGGAGGAATGCGGTGGCTGGGACTGGGAACCCTGGGGGCCTCCAGAGCCCAGAGCACTTGGATTTTCCTGGTGTGGAAGGCAGGGCAAGGCAGAGGGCATGGTCCAGGTGTGCAGGGAAGGTTCTGCAGGGCCACCTCTTGGGAGGTCCTCTGAAGAAGGATGCCAAGCTGGATGGAAGGAAGCAAGGTGGGAGTGTGTCCTTGCAAGACCAAAAGCTGGGACCAGCCTCTTTAAGGTCAGGGCTGCCCACTCCAGGGTGTCCCTTAGGCCTTCACGAAGGCAAGAACATGGAGCAGGGCAGAGGGGCACCCAAGGCAGGCCCGAGCCCTTCCTAAGAAGCCACCCAAAAGGAACAACTCCCAGCTTCTGGTATCCATTCTGAGATGTGCATGGCAGGCATTTCCAGCCCCCTAAGGGAAGGGAGAGACCCACCACGCCCAAGTCACAGGAAGCCATTAGTGAGCAGTCCCGACAGAACTCAGTTAAAATGCCTACTTGTGTGGGCCTTTGCTAAGTGCCTGTGGGGCTCTGACAGCTGGGTCCTGAGAAAGGCTTCAAGGAGCTGAGGCTTTGGTGGGATCTAATTGGAAAGAGATTTGGGGGTTGGCAAATTCCTGGTGGCAATGGCAATAAATATTAGGTAAAACAGGGTTGTAGGTTGGAAAGTCAGGCTGAGGAGGCAAGATGCTGTGGTCATCAAAGGAAGTCATCAAAGGCTGGAGAGCAGAGGTGGATGCAAGCACAGAGGGGATTTGGGGACTGGTGTGGTGTGCAGAGCAGGCCCACTGCCTTTTGGTCCTGAGTCTTTCTTCTTGCTGTTTCTGGGGTGGTCTGTTGACCCAGTGAGTCCGATGGTGCCAGAGGTGGGTTCACATGGAGCAGGGCTGGCTGTGACGGCTTCTGTTAAATGCCTAGCATCTGCCTTATTGCCACAGGAACTTCAGAGAACTGCATTTAGCCCAGTATCCCTAAGGAGGGGAAGATGTGGGTATCAACAGAAGATGCTGCATGGCACCTTCTAGTTTTGTCATCGCTTGAGTACCACCTTGATAATTTTACTTGCTATTTATTAAAAGCGTATCCAACTTTGATTCACTCATTTTTTTCCTAATGCTCTTAACCTGAAAGTGGTCAGTTCCGTTCCATCTAAAATCACCCCTGTTAGTGTGGTTTCCAAGTATCCCCTTGCTGGAAATGTTGGGAGAGAGAAGAGTTTCAGAGGGCAAGGTTTGCTATGTGACAATGGAGAAGCTGCCAGCCTGTCTGTTCTCTGGCTCCCACCTTGCGTTCTCTCTCTTTGGCCTCTCCTAGCATTTCTTTCAGGATTAAGTGCGCTCACCCAGAGACAAACACTGGGTATTGTTAGAGCATTATTATATTACGCATCTAAAAATCTCCAAAAAAGGAAAGTAAGTTCATCGACCCTTTGAAGGTTATTTAATGATAAACATAAATGCTTTCATAAAATCTGGGGAATGATTTAAGATCTCGGATCAATAGTTGCCTGTGAGTGCTGGCGGCCAGGCCTGCGCTGCAATCTGGCTCTCCTGACCACCCAGGCAGGCTGGTGGCTCGCTGAGTGCATAGAAAGCCCGGGGCAAACAAATAAACAGAATTTAAGGCAAAATATGCATGGCGTGGGCCAGAGCATGGGAATGAAGTTGCTAAGGAAGAAGCCACTGTGAGGTCAGCAGGAGGGAAGGGCAGGGTCTCCTGAGGTTGAGTTCTGAGCTCCTGGGTTGCAGGGGGTCGGTGGGGGGGGGGGGGGGGGCGGGCAGAAGAGGGGACAGGGTTGAGCTGGAAGGGTCTGGGGGACTTTGACATTCCTGCCAGATGCTCTCTTCTGCAGATACCTCCTGGAATCCAGTCTCATCTTCTCAGCTTTCACACTAACTAAACTTGAACCTGAAGCTGCAGAGAAGAAGCGAGACAGTGGGTTGAGCCCTGTCTAAGAGGGAGCTGCAGTTTAAGAGGGAGCTGGTGCAAAGCTGAGTTTTCTGCCTCTCTGGCTTCGTGAGTCCAGACACACATGGAGCCTCTCAGAGTCTCAGCGTCCTTTACTGGCAAGTGGAGTCCTAACACCTGACTCCAGCACTGGCATTGGAATGACAGTTCCAATTCAAGACTCTCACATAACAGGCACTTAATAGAAGGAGTATTTTAATATGCAAAACCATATCGAACAAACGCTGATGTAAGTCTTCCTATGGGCCACACATTGTGCTAAGCATTTTACAAGTCTTTTCTCCTCGAATCCCCACATCCCGATGAGTGAACTATTATTAGGAGTACACCCATTTTACATGGGTGAAAAAGCTAAGACTTGGAAAGTTTGAATAGCTAGCCCAAGAGCACGTAAACTGTAGAGACAGGTAAGGTTCGAATCCAGGTGTCTGGCTCAAGAACCCAGGTTCTTCATACTGGACCAGAATACCACGAACACTGTATCCTGGTAGGGCTGCTCCTCCTACTAACATCTAACATTTGTAGGGTACATCGATTACAATTAATGACTTAGTATTGATACACTATTACTAAGTAAAGCCCACATTTTACTCTTACCCAATGTTCTTTCTCCATTCCAGGACCACATTTCATTTAGGGGTCAGCTCTCCTAAGGGCCCTCCTAGCTGTGACAGTTTCTCCATATTTCTTGGTTTTTGATGACATGGCTACATTTGAGACTTACTATATAGAATGTTCCTCAATTGAGATTTCTCACGGGTGGACTTGGATTGCGGGTTTGGGGGAGGAAAGCCACAGAAATGAAGTACCTTCTCATCCCATCAAATCAGAGTATGTGCTCTCCGCCTGACCTTGGTCACCTGGCTGAGCTCATGATTGTCAGATGTCTGTCTATACAGTTCCCCTTAAGTGCTTTCCACACTGCAGTTCTGTGCAGGAGGTCACCATGCAGCCAGCACAAAGCAGTGGGAGTTTCAGCCACCTCCTTCCGGGGGAGCGCCTGTATAGTAAGTGGTTTGGAGTGTGTGAGGCCCCTGTAGTTCTCCAAGTAGGTATCGATACATATATAGAGCTTCCCTGGTGGCTCAGTGGTAAAGAATCCGCCTGTCAATGCAGGAGACCTGGGTTCAATTCCTGGGTCAGGAAGATCCCCTGGAGAAGGAAATGGCTACCCATTCCAGTATTCTTGCCTGGGAAATCCCATGGACAGAGGAGCCTGGCAGGCTACAGTCCATGAAAAGTAAAAGTGAAAGTTGCTCAGCTGCATCTGACTCTTTGTGACCCCATGCACTGTAGCCCACCAGGCTCCTCTGTCCATGGAATTCTCCAAGCATGAATACTGGAGTGGGTAGCCGTTCCCTCCTGCAGGGGAACTTCCTGACCCAGGAATTGAACCGGGGTCTCCTGCATTGCAGGCAGATTCTTTAATGTCTGAGCCACCAGGGAAGCCCTGGGGTCACAGAAACGTCAGACACGATTTAGCAACTAAACAGTACCACCACCAGCATTTATCTTTCATGTTTTATGTAGCTGGTTTGGGTCTTCATTGCTGCACGTGGGCTTTCTCTAGTTCTGGCAAGTGGGGGCATACTCTCTAGTTGCAGTGCATGGGCTTCTCATTGCACTAGCTTGTCTTGTTTTGGAACCCAAGTTCTAGAATGCACAGACTTCAGTAGTCGCAGCTTGTGGTCTCCAGAGCATGGCGCTCAGTAGTCATGGGCTTAGGTACCCCTCGACGCGTGGAAGCTTTTCCCACCAGGGTTCTAACCTGTGTCCCCGGCATTGGCAGGTGTATTCTTAACCGCTGGACCAGCGGGGAAGTCCTCTATGTAGGTACGGATTCAATCATTTGTTTATGTCCGTGTGACTTGTGGGTGCTTATTTTATACTTCGCCATTTACTTCGTTGCTGAAGCTGTTCCAGCTCTGGCCACTGGGGGCTCTCTCACTGGACTGCGTGCTGCTCTGATACCCCCACCAGCTTATGGCTTTGGAGCAATTCCTTACTCTCCAGCATGAAGTGCTTCAGGGTCACCTTGTGTATGTCCTGCTCCAGCCCTGGAATTAGCCATTTCCCCAAGAAGCCCTGGCTCCCTTTCTTGAGAATAGTATTAGAAGTCAAGTTCTGGGCTAACTGTCCTTGTTACCACTGGGATGTCATGGGTTCTGGGCCCTCTCCACTGAGAAAAAGGAAATATTTGTGTGTAGACTAACCCCTGCATGTACCCACATCTCTACTATACATATTAAGCTAAACACAAGTTCACAGTGGTGTCTCCAATCTATTACCACATGGATCAAAATTCACTTTTAAAATTGTAAAATATTTTTTGATAGTGTTTTAAATTAAAACCCAAATCACAGGAAATTTAAAACCTAAAATTATTTATACTAAGGATATTTCAAAGTGTTTTAGCATCTTTGATTAGACGGATGAATATTTTTTTGAAAACTGAAAACATAAATTATGTACCTGATTAGAACCATTCTTGCCTATTTCGAATTAGGGAAATTAAAAAATATATATATGGAATGTGTGTTACTGAGAAATGGCTCTTTCTATCAGCTCAGTGCATGTTCTTGTATATTTTTACCCATTTCTTTGCCCCAGCAGAGCATGTTGAAATTTGAAGGATGGCCAGGGTCCTGGGCAGGGACTCCCCAAGCTGGCAGCTTCAGGGTCAGACAGAGCAGCAGACAGTCAGAGAGAGCAGCAAGTGAGGGCCAAGTGGAGACAAGCACCACCTTGGAGGCCTGACCGACAGGCCAGCCCAGTGGACCACCCAGCCTGGATTTCTCCCAGGTCCACTGGGCACAGTCCTCCTCTGGGAGGCTGTTTTCAACTTATAAAATCTGCCCCATGTGTAGAGCCATTTTCTTTCCTACTAGCATGCAGTTTGCAAAGGTTTTTGTGTGTATACTAAGTCACTTCAGTCGTGTCCGACTCTTTGCAACCCTATAGATTGAAGCCCAGCAGGTTCCTCTGCCCATGGGATTCTCCATGCAAGAATACTAGAGTCGGTTGCCATGCGCCCTCCTCCCCCGCCCCCAAGGGGATTTTCTCAACGCACGAATCAAACCCGTGTCTCTTACATCTCCTGCACTGGCAGGCAGGCTCTTTACTGGTAGTGCAAGTGTCCTTAGTTTCAAGGAATCCAAAGGGCTCTGGGTGGGGTGCAATAGGGGCAGGGCGGTTATTAAGGAGTCTTGTTGGTACTTCCTAAGCCTCATTGCCCTGTGCATGTGAGCTGCCTCTGAGGGCTACTTCTCTCCAGGTCATTACCAGGAACTTTCTAGAAGACAGCACCATAGAGCATGACTGTGGGAGACCTTTCGGTGGTAGTTTAGAAATACTCCATGATCCTGTGCGCCAGAGAGGATGTTGCATAAAATGAGCATGTCACAGATGGGTCAACCGTGGGCTGTGGCAGGGCCCGATGCTGCTGGTCCCCAAGATTCTTCCTTGGTCAGCCTGGGTTCTCTCATGCTTTCTGGCTTTCTTAAGGGTCTACACTCACCCAAGGTATGTGTGGGTGTGGTCAGGGCTGATCTAGAAGCCATGGCCGCAATGTTCCTCTTTATTTACCCACTGTCTTTCTCCAGTTATTTCAACGAACAATGAAAGGCACCTATGAGGTTGATCTGAAAAGCTTGCCTGGTGTGAGGGATGGCTTGGCAATGTGAGGACACGGGGGGGGGATCGCCCCTTCACTGTTTACCTGTCCCAGGGAGCCCCCTCCCCACCACTTGTATACATGACCGTCTTCTGGATGCCTTTGCTTGTGTTGACCGTGGAGCATGAACCGTGATTCTGGGGACTGCTCCTCTCCACCCTAGGACGCCCTTGTTCCAACATCCAGAGTTGTGCCTCTGTCACCACGTGTAGGCCTGGCTCTGGAAAACAGCATATGTGTCTTTCCTCAAGAATGGTCCTTCTCTCCTGTGAGTTCCCCCGACCTTTGAGCCATCTTTCAACTGGGAACTGGAGGCTTGCTTGAAGCTGGGATGTCCTTCCTTCATGAATGATTGGCTTTCCTCCTCCCACTTGGGTCTCTAGTGGGTTGCAACTCTTAAAGTCAGCCTTTAGGCATGTGAGCAACTGTTCAGCATGTACTGGGTAGGCCTGTGTCAGGCATGCGGAATAGATGCCCTTCTCACCTTCTCAGCACTAAAAGTTCTACGTCATTCCAACAGCAATCTTCTCAGGCTAATGCTTGCGGCAGGTGTTCAGTGTGGGCTCTTGGAAGTGGTCTGGGGTCCAGGAGCTGTGTAATGGGAGCTTTGACAGAGAGCTTACAACCCTGTGGCTTGGTGCCGGCCATGTGCCCAATGCCAGCCTTTGATGGCAGAGGCCGCGGTAGTGCTTGTGTCCATAAAGAGTGTGGCATGTGACACGTGTGCAATATCACACATTACAGTACACACTCCTCCACAGAGGAGTGGACTCTCTCCTGGAGAACCCCTGGGTCCTGATCAAAGACACCCCTTTATAGAGAATTTCCACAGGTGGCGTGCAGGGAGTGACAGGAGGGAGTAGAGATGTGATCGTCTGCTTTGAGAAAACCTGAAGGTGGAATTCCTGATCAGGACCCAGCTAGCTGTGCCAACCTGACTTTGGACAATTATTTAATCTTGGTTTTCTTATCCGTAAAATGGGGAGATGTTTCTCCACCACATATCCTCACTGATAGTCAAGAGGACCATTGAGGCAATTCCTGTAAACGTGCTCTGATGAATGGGTGTCGGACTGTTTTCTCATCACTAAGCACCAGAGGCTGGTCACTTACCTCACCCCCACTCCCCTCTCTGCCGTCACGCACCTGAGCAGAAGCCACCAGCATGGAAAGTCTGGAAGCCTTATGCATGCAGCCCCGGCTCTTCCCTGAACCCAGTTGCCCACAAGTGCAGAGCTGTAATGAATGGATGGTCCCCCAAGGGCAGGCATTTTCCTTTCCTCCTCAGGTACAGGGAAAGAGCAGATATTTCCATCGTAGCAAGTAAGAAAAATATCTCGTTTCCCCAGTTTTGTTATAAACAATGTACGGCTTGCTTTCTCCTTACTCCTCTTGACCCTCCACACTGTATACATATTTATATATTATTCATAGTGGATTAAAAATGAATGTGCTCTTTACCACGGCTCTACGGTGCTGTGACAATACAAATTAACGTATGATGTACTTACTTTTCACATGGCTGTGATGGGAAATGTTGATGGGCTCAAAGTGAGAGACAGAGAGAGAGGTGGGAAGTGGGGTGATGTTGGGGGCTCACATCTGGCCACAGCATCAGGGTCCGAGGTCCTGCCTTCAGACGGGGATGGGGGCTTTTTGGGGCAGCAGTCTTGCTGCAGAGCTGGACAGGCCTCCCCCCTGGAGTGAGGTGCAAGCTCCACAGGGGGTCCTGTGGGCCCCACCCCTGCCCAGCTCCCACCGAGCTCCACCTTCACCACACTGGAAGCACCAGCTTGCAGGCCCCTGCACCCACACAACCTTTCTGCTTTTGTACTGAGGTCAGGCGAGTCTCTCTGCCTGGGATAGCATGCTGCTCCTCTTCTTTTCTCTTGGCTGCCTCCCTCTTTCCTTCATCCATCCATCCATCCATCCATTCACCTGTCCTTTTGCTTGAAAAATACCTGATGGAAATCTGTAACATTCCAAAGTCTCTACTAGGTAGTAAGAAATATCAATAATCAGAAAACAAACAAGCAAACAAAAAAACAGAGCAAAAGCAAAACTCCACAGTTCCCGAGTCCTGGAGCTGACTGTCTTATGGGGCAGCAGACAACATAACTGTTTGTTGATCTACGCTTGCTGGACACTCTACTGTGGAAGAGGAGAGTTTGCTGTGATGAACCTCAGTGGGTCTGGGGTCATCAGGGCAAGCCTGAGGCAGCTGCACTAAGAATGGGATTATCGTACTTCCACGAAGCAGGGGAGGGAGCATTCCGATGCAGGAAATGAGACAGGATGGGGCAGAGGTCCTATGGCAGGAAAAAGAATAAAGCATGTAAAGCATCTGGAGAACAGAGAGGGTCCTGTGGTCAGAGGCAGCAGCTCGGGGGCTTTGAGGGCAAAGAGGCTGGAAGTGCATGCAGGGGCTCATATTCCTCCCGGCTGAGCTCTCGGAGCCCCCAACCCCCGTGACCATCTCCCCCACTGCATGGCCTCAAACTGCCAGCCCTGCACCAGAACAGGATCCTCCAGACACGATATCCTTCCCACGTGGACCTGTGACCACAGCCCAGCCCAGGTCTGCTGAACTTCACCAAGGGAAATGCTACCAACAACGACTTCCGTGCTAATCACTACTTCCTTCGGACTCTGAAGGTCTTGCAGATCCCAAAACCCCCAGTCAAAAGCAGGAGCCCCAAAGAGAGACTATTTCAGGCTTTATTCCCCAACTATCTGGGATAAGATCACCTAGGGACAGGCAGGCTAGTACAAAACTGGCACAGGGAAGTCTTGTTGAATGAGTGCTTTTGATGAAGAACAAAGCATAGCCTCTCTTGACCAGTCTTACTTAGATAAGGAACGGAATGATAACAAAGAAATCAGCAATTACAGCAATGACAGACAGCTGACATTTGCAGAATGCTTTGTCATTTACAAGCTTGACACACTGTCTCCTCTGATCTTCATCACAGGATTAGGGTGTCAGTATTCATATTATTCCCCCATTTCCAAGATGTAGAAACTGGAGCCTTGAGAGATCAAATGCTCGCTCAAGGTCAGACAGAGGGGAAACCTAATCTTGGGTGTTAGTGGCCTCTCAGCCTCACGAAGGGGTGATGCTATGCTTTGAATGCAAGGTCCTGGTCAGACTCACACTGGCCACAGTGGGGCAGGAGGACACCTGAAATCAAAAATGCAAAACAGAGAGCTCTCTGTGGTCAGGCCTCTGCAGGAAGGGTCTCCTGTGTTCAGAGGGGCCAAAGGCCGCCCTAAAGCAGAGTGCTTCCTTGTGGGGCTGAACTTGAGAAAGGCCAGTGTGTTCATATTCTCCTCAAATGGGGAGCTGGCTGGGGTGGGTGCCCTTACTCTTTTAAATTCAATCCAAGAAAGGCTGTTAGACTCAACTCTGTCTTAAAGCCTTGGCTACTTCTTAGAGATTGATGGACAGTAGTAGCATCTTCTGGAGAAGGCGATGGTACCCCACTCCAGTCCTCTTGCCTGGAAAATCCCATGGACGGAGGAGCCTGGTAGGCTGCAGTCCATGGGGTCGCTAAGAGTCAGACACAACTGAGCGACTTCACTTTCACTTTCCACTTTCATGCATTGAAGAAGGAAATGGCAACCCACTCCAGTGTTCTTGCCTGGAGAATCCCAGGGACGGGGGAGCCTGATGGGCTGCTGTCTATGGGGTCGCACAGAGTCGGACACGACTGAAGTAACTTGGCACAGCAGCAGCAGCAGTAGCATCTTCATCTCTACCTATAGGCCCAGGTGAATGGCTACCTCCATCTCCGGTGGTGCAGGCAGCATGGCTGGTCTTTCTTCTCATTAAAATGTGCCAGATGGAAGTTTGCAGCGTGTCACCCTGAGGGCTTCTCCCCAGGGGATGTGTTGACCTACCTCCATCTGGAGATCTGATTTCCTTGGAGCCCCACATCCACCTTAGCAGGAAAGTAAGAAAGCTCCCTCGGATTTCCACGGCCCTCTCACTGCCTCTGCCTTCAGGTGGGTCCTTTGTTCTGTCACATGTATTGGAAAAGCACAGTGGAAATTTCAGTGGAGCTCTCAGCTGTGGGGTTTGTTCTGAAAGTATAGGGTATGTTCTCTGACCCAAAGGTAACAGATCACTGAGTTTGCGCCAATACCAGGGGCTTCGCATGGACAAATGGTATAGAGAAATTGGAAACTTTTCATCCAGATTTAGCTAGACTGGGAAATGAATCAAGTTTCCAAAAGTGCTTTGCATACCAACAGCTTTCTCTTTGGGAGTAAATGTTCCCATCACCAAAGGATCAACCTTTCACTTACATCCTATTCTCGGGGGAACACAATGCTTTCTTCTGGCCGCATCGCGGCTCCTCACAATCACCTTCCCTCAGGATGGACGTCTCATTTCTTCAAAGCTTTTCTTCCACCTCAGTCTCATGGGAATCTTTCAACAAACCATTTAGAAGGGTGTGTGTGTGTGTGTGTGTGTGAATCCTAAAAAATCATATAATTCTTACAGGAATTTTAGAAAATCAGGAGATCTGAGTACTTTATACACATTTGAAATTTGTTTTAAAGTCGAACCATCCAAGTTCACTCTATTTTAAGTTATTCATCTGAGCTATGGGGTTGATATTTTTGACATAACAGTCATAAAGCTCAAATATAAGGATAAACATACAGACATGTATGTGAAAACCTGTGGGACAGAGGCTTTTGGGATCTTCAGGTACTACTATTACCTACAGTGCTTCCATTTACAAAGTACAATGTAAGATCAAGGTTTATCGTGGCTCCAGTATTGTACAGACTTCCTTCTACAAATGTACACATGCATAACATTACACCTTTATATATAATTTTTCAGCTCACCTAAGTTAAAATAAAAACTACTTCAGTGCTAATGGTTTGACCACTAAAGTATCCAAATATGCCAGAATTATTGTATATCTTTGACTCTCCCAAGATACAGATATTCAGATATAACCACAGGATAAAAATCATAATTAAGATTTAAAATCAGTTGGTGACAAAATTTTACTAAGTGCTTTTATGCCCAGTTGGCCAATTCAAAAAAGCTTTTATTGTGAATAAAGGTGATATCTCAGGTTCTCCGTTTGGTTTGCCAAGATGCATGTGGTTCCCACAGTGACACAATTTGCAGAGGGTGGCTTCCAAAGTTTGGAGCATAGATTCATACAGAAATAATAATAGGAAGTATAATAGGCAACTTTGACAGATGGGAAAAAACAGTGGAAGAATGTAGGAACCTGATGAATCATGGTGATCTAAAGTAGATTTATTAAACAATACCATGGTTTGGTCATTTGCTTCATGGTTCTGCAAGCCTCTTTGGATTACAGTGCCAAGAGTTTTGATTTTATTTTTATTTTTAATTATTATTTGGAGTTTTTAGCTCCAAAGTCTTGTCATGATGATTTTCCCCATCTGTAACTTATTGCCATAAAATAAGTGAATTGATGAGTTAGCCCCAGCTGTATCTGAGCCATGTGAGAAGCTTTGGACAAAACTTTAGAAATGTTTCTTAGGCTTCCTGAGGGAAGTCTCAACTCTTCTCTCCAGTTCTCTGAATGAACTTGAGTTGGTTCCTATGCCTCTGGCTGCAGACTTGGGCTGTCCTTCCTTTTTTCTCAAGAGCTGCCCTATCAGAGAACCTCAAACCACCTCACTGAGCCCTGGACATAACTTCATGTCCATAGGGATGACGACTTCATGAGTTGGATGGTTGAGCCTCGGGATCTGTTGGAAACTCACTGACACCCAGCTTAGTGCTGACGAAGATTCATGATTATGGTGGAGAGAATGGGCATGGCTTTTCCTATCTCACTGCCATTGATCAACACCATGATTCTTCCCTTCAGTCTATGCTTTAACTCCAACATGATGAAAAGTAGGGCCATATACTCTATTCATAAATATCCTAAGTCCACTAGAAACAGAGTCTCAGTTTTCTCCTTCTACACCAACCCAGATTTTTCCCTGTCATCTGTATGAAGGGGTGACCAAACCCTAAGGATGGGGTTGGATAGCAGGAAGGCAGGAGGCAAACGGTACTCACAAAGGCTTCTCTTACTTGATAATTGTGGTCCAGGCCCCTCCTTCTGACAGTCTGCGCTCTTCTTGCTGTGGTAGGCCGTGGAGGAGGGCCAAGAGCAAGTGTGTTCCACTCTATGGATTTACACAAGTAGGAAAGTTGATCAAATTAAGTCTTGTGTTAGGTACAACAATAGAAACAAGAGAAGAGAAAACTCTGTCTGAAAATTTGTAATTCATTGAAAAAAAGGCAAGGGGAAACAGTAAAATAATAATGCAATCGCTGCAAACAGTTCATACCTGCTTGTTCTGTGCCAAGCAAAGGGCTTGGCACCAGTGATGTTAAGACGGCTATGCTTCCTGCCTCAGGAGCTCACAGTCTATCACGGCGGCCAATGCACACACACAACGCAGTCACACAAAACAGAGCCTTGAAAGGAGAATGGGGTTTGGGTCTGCAGAGAACAGAAGTGATGTCTCTGGGAGAAGGTGGCATAGTCAGAGCATGGGGACCCTGCAGGATGAAGCCCGTCTGCAGAGACCATCTAATCATTTGGCTTGGAGTGGGCAAACAGGGGAATCTCCCGGAGACGGGAGAGGTGTTGGGACTGAGCTGTAAAGGCGAGGGGGTAGGTGGTCATTAAAGATTTGGACAGGGAACTCAGAGCTGAGCTTCCATTTTAGGTACTCACTCTGGTAGACCTGGGGAGGATGGACAGGAAGTGGGGAAACTGGAAGCAGGATGCTCTCCTGCAGGCTGCCATGTTCATAGTCTAGCACAAGCTGGTGTACACCGGACCAGGCTCAGAAGGGGATTATGGGAAGTAGAAAGATTCAACAGGTAGAATGGATTTGACCTGGGGGCCAACTGGCTAGGAGGGAAGATGGAGAGAGCTAGTTCCCGAAGCCCACTAAGAAAGGAGCAAGAATCTAGTGCTGTGTGCAATTTGGTGAGGAAATGAGTTTCAGTTCCAAACATTTGGTTGCTCTCCAATTTCTCAAGAACAAGACTGCTTTGCTAAGTAGATACACAGGACTTCTGCTATTATGCTCTAGAAAAAGTGATGAATATGCTGTTCAGATGTTTTCTGGGGTAAACAATTGGGCCCATTTATTTGCTTGTTTATTTTCCTGAGCAAATGAAACCCAGCACTGGGTCTTGACCTCTCTGGGTGCTGGGTGGGACAGCACTCATGGGCTTCCAGGAATGGCATATCCACAGCTTCCCAGCATTGGGCAGAACGCATTGTCCCATTAGAACTTCCCAAACTAGATGCTTTACTGGTTCCTAAAGACAGCAGAGATGTGTGCATGTCTGTGGTGCATCAGCACAGAGAAATGAAGCCCGAAGGAGCAGGTGGATTTTCACAAGAATCCATCTTCTGTTCTTATTTACAGCCTTTCTGGAGAAGTTTGAGTCCGGGTGTCACCATTCAAAATTGAACTTCTTTAAAACTAGGCTGGCCTTAATTATCTGAGTGTCCCAGTTCTTGTCTGATACTGTCTGCTGCCTCCTCTTGAAACAGAGCTCCCCAAATTCCTCCAGCTTGGCACTTCCACTCCACCGAAGAGCAAGGCTTGGGGAACACCCCTCTCTCACCCGACCCCAAACACACTTCCTGGTCATGCTTGTCTTGCTTATCAGTAGAGTTGGTGGGGACATGAGGAAGTTAACTGGCTTGGAGATGAGTCAGCATCCCAGATGGAGGGATTTATGGGTTTTCTTGGTATGGAGCTAGGGTCACAAAGTCTAGTCCAGGGCTCAAATCCACCTCCTGTCTGTTCTCATACAGCCTGTGGAGCTAAGAATGGTTTTTACATTTTTAAATGGTTGGGAAAAAAAGCCCAACAAGAATAATATTTCATCACATATGAAAATTATATAAAATTCAAATTTCAGTGTCCATAAATAAAGTTTTGAATTTCATCAACAAAAAGTTGGAAATTTATTTCCTCTCTTGTTATATAAGTATCTACGTCATATCTTTGATCTTGGCCTGCAAAGTCTAAAATCCTTGCTATCTTACTGTTTACAAAAGAATTTCCAGGTGTTGGAACTTTCTTTTCTCTTACCTAGAAAGGCTGAATTAAAAACCCTGGCTAGGATGGAAAGATCTTTTAAATCCTTGTCCAAGTTATCATTATTATTATTTGGTAACTTATTGTTTGAGGCTTTCCTGGAGGCTCAGCAGTAAAGAAGCCACCTGCCAATGCAGGAGACATGGGTTCAATCCCTGGGTTGGGAAGATCCCCTGGTGAAGGAAATGGCAACCTGCTCCAATATTCCTCCTGGAGAATCCCATGGACAGAGGAGCCTGGTGGGCTACAGTCCACAGGGTTACAAAAGAGTTAGACATGACTTAGCAGCTAGTAAGTGCAGCTTATTATTTATCCAAGTAAGTTATTACTTATCCAAATAGATATATTGGCTGCATCTTTATTCTTTGCCATTTGACCTTTGCAAGGCAATAACACTGCTGATATTGTACTGGTGATAATGATCGTGGTCCTTTGAGCTCTGGGAGCCGGGGAGGGGTACGCAGCAGAACTGACCGGCCACTCTTTCTGCCCGTAGGTCACAGGCCTTTCCAGTGCCGCTACTGTCCCTACAGTGCCTCTCAGAAGGGAAATCTGAAGACCCACGTCCTCTGTGTCCATCGCATGCCTTTTGACAACAGCCAATACCCTGACCGCAGGTTCAAGCGCTCCAGAGTCGACTCGGAGGCTTCTGGGAATTTCGAAGACCCCGCAGCTGTCAAGGCGGGGAGCTCAGCAGAGTTAACGGAGGAAGGCAGCAAGGCCCAGGAGGAGCGCAACTGAGCCAACCAATTCGGAGATTGCAATATTATTTTACACAGTTTTCAGATTATGCATCTGGTAAAAGAGTTTGCTAACTGCATTCCAAGGGGAAAAAATCATGTACAACCCCCCACTAGTGTATAGAACGTTTAAAAATTTTAAAAAGATATCTATATATATATTAAAAAAAAAATCCCCAGCCCTTGAAAATGGCTGCTAAACTGTTACCCGGCAACAAGTACTTCCAAACAACGCAGGTGGGAGAAAAGGGATTTCAGAAATGCTTGGTGTCCTCCGAGCTCAGGAAAGCTCGGGGGCCCTTCCAATGCTAGAGTCGCCTATGTCCAAAAATCAAGCTCTTAACTGCAAAACGATGCCATCTAAATGATTTAGTGTTGCCTTGAAGATGGAGGGGCTGTGTTTTCATTGTTGAAAACACCTCTATAATCTGACACCAGCTGCTGTCATCTGCCTCGCACCCTAATGGGATGTGTTGGGAGGCAGTCGCGGTGCCAGTCAGACTGGAGCGGTCACTGCAGAGAAAATCAATTCACGTGGTGTCGTAACTGCACTCTTGGAGAAATCTTAGCCGGCCCGCAGCCAGCGCCAGGGCAGACCAGCACTGCAGAGGCTTGCCATCTTCAATGTGCATTTTTAAAAAAATCCACAGCCAAATGAATCAATGGTCAGGAAGTGTCTGCAGACAAATGTCCATTGCAGGTTTGATGAGTAATTCCTTTTTTTAGATCAAATTGCGGTATAGAGGGAAATGCTTTTTCTCGGTTGTCTTTTTTTTTTTTTTCTTTAATTTTTGGAGGAATTTACAAGAAGGTTGCTAATAAAAAAAAAATAGGGATACATGATATTAAATGCTTAAAACTAGCCTACCCTACTCACAGAAGGTGCTGGTGAAGAATGGAAATTTACATAATAGTAGAAAGATTGCTTTATTATGATTTTTAAAATGTTACTTGAATGAAGGCTGCTCTAGTCCTTATTATCAGATTTTTTTCATCTGTTAGTTTTTCTAAGTGTTATAGACATGAAGCAAGATTTTCTTCTCCAGCAAGCTCTTATGAAATAGCTTGTATTAAAATATGAATCTAAGCATCCTGCTCTCTATCACTAATGAAGAAAACTGTTTAAGTTAAAATGTCTGTTTTTGTAAAACAAATGTGTTCTCTATTTTTGTAGATTTTAGATTTTCTACTGATTGGATACTCCAAATTTATCAAGTTCTGCACCACCCAGAGGGAGATTTGGAGGGCCAATAATGAAACACTTGACTCATTTTTTTAACAGACAATTTATGAAGACTAGTTAAGGGTTTATTCTTGAATCTGCTAGTGTGGCGTCAGAGTTCAGCCTCTTAACATATTTCCTTTGAGTGATACGAAATTGGTGCTGTTGCTTGTGACGGTGGAGAAGTACTGAAGTATTAACTTCTTCTAAGACAAAATTATTCAGACTTAAAAAAAAAAAGATCGATATTTCCTTGCAGGCTGGGAGCACAGAATAAAACCCCAGGGCCTTAAAAACTTCAGCTCTGCCTACAGCAGTTTACAAAAATACTAAACTGCAATCAATGTAAATAAAATGCTTCGCTATCCTGAGACCAGAAGGAATCTCAGGCTAATAAGGAATCCGGTTTGCATATGCTGTCGAGAGGGTGACATCCACCCGGGGTTTCAGTGTAAACGCAATCGCTGTACAATGTGGACCCATCTGGCATAGAGCAAGCTGCTTTCTTGTTTTTCTAGAATAGTTCTCACTGCCTTACTTAAATCGAGTTGATAAACTTAATGCAACTGTTTCTATGATCCTAGAGAAAGGACTGAAATGTTATTGAAAACTTTCCGACTGTAGTAAGCTTTAGGATTTTAACTGCACTACTGTGTTTGGTGACTGTGCCAGTCGCTTGCTTTCTGTGTGTTTGCCCCCTGCCTTTGGTATCTTAGCAAAGAAAAATATAAAAAAAGAAGAAAAAAAAAAGTAAAAAGAGGAGAAAAGAGGAAAAAAAGTGGAAAAAAAACCCAACAAACAACGAGAGCCACATCCCATTTCTAGCACTTTGGGCGCTCTTTCAGTATCCTTTTGTGTCTTCTGAGCATCGTCAGATGCGACAGGCAATAATTCTGTTTGTGACACTGGGAACATCCCCTCTTCTTTGTGGCGTGTGTGTTGATTCCATTTTGTCCAGTGCTACTGTCCTTATTTCCCCCCGACACAGGCCTTCTCTCCAGAACATTTGTAACTTGTAATACGAACAAGTGACAGCCGCAGTGATGCAGTGTCAGTTTCTGAATGTCATCAGGCTCTCATATCTAAACATGTCAAGTTTTTTCCCTGTAACTTCTGTAGTCTGTGATGCTGGTCATAATACTGTCTACATTCCTACACAAAGAAAAAAAAAATCTATCTTGGAGGAAATCTGAGATCAATAGAGTAGAGGATTTTGTTGCTATGCTTGTAACAAGTAGAAAACTTTGTATTTAAAGTTTATTCTTGGTCATTATTTATTATTATAATACATCAGTTGACAGAACTTTATTCTGGTATAGAAAGTATTAAAAGTTGTTTTTTCAGCAATGACTGTTTTCTTTCTGCTGTTAGAATAAAATGTCTTTGAAGCAGTCCAGTTTTATCCAGTGTTTTACGCAATAAAACCTCTACCTCTGGAAAAAAAAACAACCCATTTCTTCCTATTCGCGTATGTTTACTAGGAGGAGCAGGACATATTTTTGTAGCTTTGTCAGACTCTGGTAATGCTTGGTCAAACTACACTTCTAACAAAAAGCCCTGCAGTATTCTGTGTGGATGGTTCCCATAGCCTGGTTCTTTTTCAAATTTCAAGCTGAAAGTGTATCACTGGGTGTACAAACAGCGTGTGTATGTGTGTGTGTGTGCGCGCACACCCAAGTGCACGTGTTTCTTTGAAAGCTTGCAGACATGGGTTACAGTGAGGTAATACCCATGCAAACACCAATGCTCCTCATATTATAATAATTACACCAGACACTTAAAGCGTTGGGATCTATTATTCTCCTTTACTGGTAGCAAGTTAAAAAAAAAAAAATCATTAAAAACAAGGAAGTCTTTTACCTCCGATCAGAGGACAAACTGAATTCTCTCTCCAGAAGCAAAGGAAAAGAACAAAGAATAATAAAATCTATGGTTTCAGGGCTACATAAAAAGCAGAATTCTGACACTGATCTTCTCAGGTTTGGTGTGCGCCCCACACTTGATGTGCAGGCTTGCTTTTTGACTTGTTTTTCATTGTTAGTGGTGGCATGGTTTCAAAACCAAGCTCCCATGGTAAACGCTGCAGCTCTGGAATAGGTCAGCCCCACCGAAATGTTGGAGGCAAAGGCATCCAGCCATGCTCTAAGAATCTATAATCACCGGGTTTCTTTCAGCAGGCCAAGCTGTTGGTGTTCCTGGACAGGGACAGATGACAATCCTAAGGGCCCACTGTCACACAGCAAAGGTGAGTCATGAGGGGTTAGTGAGAGATCAGGAAAGGACCCATCAGGGAAGGAAGGTTGATGGAGGGGCCTGACTCCGTATACCTGATGAATCCAGTCCCAAATGCTTCCAGGGGCCAGGCAGGACACCTCAGTGGCAAGAGGAGGACGGTAGGAATTTGCAGCGGGGGCTCACGGGCAATGAGAAACGCCAGCCCAGTGCCTCATCACCAAGAGGAATGTGGCATCAGGGCTTCTGAGTTTGCAAGTGACACTGGACCCCTGGATTTTGAGTGGTCTCGTAATTTTACATATTGGCACAAAATGTGTATTTAAAAACTGTGTGATAAATAGATGGTCAAAATGTGGCTTATACACACATTTGCGATTTCTTTTTTCTTTTTCATCATGGTTTAGCACAGGAAATTGAATATAGTTCCCGTGATATACAGTAAGACCTTGCTGCTTATCCAGTCTACGTATATATAACAGTTTACATCTGCTAACCCCAAATATCCAACTATCCTTCCCCTACCCGCCTCCCTCTTGGCAACCACAGCCTGTTCTCTACGTTTGAGAGTCTGCTTCTGTTTCCTAGACAGGTCCATTTGTCTCATATTTTAGATTCCACACGTAAGTGATATCTTCTGATGACCTTCGTCTCTTTCTGACTTACTTCACTTAGTATAATTATCTCTGGGTCCATCCATTTGCTCCAAATGGCATTATTTCATTCTTTTTTATGACTAATATTCCATTTATATATATACGCACACACACATACACACCACGTCTTTATCCACTCATCTGATGGACATTTAGCTTGTTTCTGTGTCTCGGCTATTATAAATAGTGCTGCTATGAACACTGGAATGCACCTATCTTTTCCAGTTATTGTCTTGTCAAGAATGGCATATTATTCTGCTATGAAAAGGGATGGAGATCTGACACAGGCTACAGGATAGGTGAGACATGAAGACATTGTGCTCAAGTGGAAGAAAGCCCATCACAAAAAGAAGCCAGTCACATACTGTATGCATTTATAGGAAATGCAATAGGCAAATCCATGGAGACCACACATAGGTTAATGGTGGCTGGATTTGGGGAGAGGGGAGAATGGGGAGTGACTGTTGGCTAAAGAGTAGGATGTTTCTTTTTGCAGAGATAAAATGTTTCTAAAATTAGATAGTGATGGTAGTTCCCCAACTCTGAATATACTAAAAACCACTGAGTTGTACACTTTAAGATGATGAATTTTATGGTAGGTGAATTATACCTCAATAAAGCTATTATAAAATAAAAAATAAAACTGGAAGGAGGCCTTTTTAAGAAGCATCAGTATATATTTCCATCAAAATATTTTGAGCTCTTAAAGAGTCATAGACATCTGGCAGATTGGTACATTGTAAAAAAAATACAAAATTGGGGTGTCCTGACTTAAATTTGAATCCTAGCTATACTACTTACTGGATACTTGATCTTGAACAATTTAGCCATTCTGAGTTCATTGGCTGTAAATGAAAATTATGATATTAAATTTCAATAAAGTAGGGGAAATTATATGTAAATTTATAAAGGATTCTACAAATGTTAGATTGTTGCTATTGTGGTGTGATAAGCCATGTCTATATTTGAGATTAATTTCACCACAAAGCATTATACACTAACACCTCTGTGTTTTGATAGGGTTCCCCAGTGGTTAGGTGGTCATGATTCCTCCACATTCACCTCCTTCAGACAAAATGATCCTGGACAAATGTCTTAAACGTTTCGTCTTCCAGCTTTCTCATTTGAAAAATCAGTATTTTCACCACTGTCTTGCCATTCTCAGGGTCTTGAGGGTCAGGTAGGGAAAGAATGGGATGCGGGAGCAGAAGAGTTGGTCCTTGGGTTAAATGTCATTCCACTCACTTGTTTGATGAGAGTTTACAGAAGACCTAGTGTGTGCCAGGCCACAGGCTGCAGATATAGGGGCGAGTCAGAGACCATGCCCACAGATCCCTGCCTAAGGAGAAAACAGACTTCAATTTGATAATCATCACACAAGTAAGCATAACATATCTGGAAGAGGAGATTCAGAGATAACACATCCCAGAAGATTTCCCTAAGGGGTGACAATGAACTGAGATGTGAAGGACCAGGTGCCTGGTGGAGAAGTAGCCCAAGGGCTGTGTGGGCTGGATGGGGCTCTCCGGAGGGCTTGTCTCCACCTCTCCAACCTGTGGGATCTGGGCAGGTCATTCCAGCTACCCAGATCTGCTTCTTTATCTGTGAAGACTCTTTCTGAGCTTATATGAGCTAGCAGTACATAACTGTATTATAAGCTACGCAGAGAGCAAGCTAGGTACCACCAGGTTCCAAGGACTATTACTGAAACTGACACCAGCTAGAAACTCACTTGAACCCTGAAATGTGGTACATTCTGCAGAGGCATGGCTTTCTGACTTGTCAGAGGTCAGCAATATAGGAGTCGATGTAACAAGATCCAAATGCCTTCTTCAACAAGTTTACAGATCTCAGACAACCACCAGTCATCAGTCACACCCAGGGGCCTCGGTCTTTTGGAAAGGAGTGGGTGGGTGTCTCCTGGGCCCAATTCAAGGTCTTTCCATGGCACCAGTCCGTCCTTTCGTGGATGGGCTTGGCTACGGTGGCAGCAGCACCATTTCCTGGGGGAGTCTACATAGGATGACAAATGTCCTGATTTCCCTCAAATAAAGGGATTCCCAGGTTGCAGAACTTCCAGTACTAAAACCAGGATGGTCCTGGACAAACCTGAACGGTTGGTCAACTGGGTCCAAGGCTACTCTCTGCAAAGGCACACATCCCAGCTGAGCCAAGCTATGGCTGCCCTTTACCCAGGAGGCTCCATCGGGAGAGCCAAGGGGCTCAGAGCATGGGCTTTGCTAACTCGAGACTTGGGTTCAGTTTTCCTTGCCGCAGTACCTTTCCTATAAGGATGAAAGGTGACAAGGATCACACAGCACTCCACACAGTGCTTGGCACATGGTCCTTGTTTATATACTCTCTGTTGAGTGACTGAATGAATAGATCTCTGTTCCCACTTCGACTAGGTGGGGAATGCCTCAAATGTGAATTTCTCTTCCTAGCAGCCGGAATCTGCTGAGCTGCTGATACTCAGTGTTAAGATACTATTTTGTGCTGAAACTTTTATAAAGATGATAACCCTGCTGTCTCTTGTAGTTTGGGATTTGCACACTTCCCCCTCTCTGTTGAACATCTGTATTGTAACAGTATATTATGAAAACCTCACCTGGTGTATTGTAAGCACAATCCCAAGGAAATTAGTGTTAAATATTGTGATCTTCTTTTCAAGATAGAAAGGCTGGGCCCGTTACACAGAACTAGAGGTATGTTTCCATGGGGAAGGAAAAAAATGCATAGTGTAATGCAATATTAAAAATGTCGCCCAGCTGAGCATTCCATGTAGGGGCTTGTGTAGAGTTTTAATCTCTTCACCTGTTGGTGTTAAGAGAAAAGAGAGATAGAGGGAGGGCAGGAGGGAGGCAGGGAGGGAGAGGAAGGGCTTATGTGAACAGGGAAATCACAAGCAAAGAGGAGGGGGAAAATTTAAATGATCCCAGACCGAACTGTTTTGCTGTTAATACAGAAATACAGTGCAAGACACATTTAATGGGCTCTATTTTTTATTATACTATGCTGAATAATTAAGTTTGAGGCTAAGTGTCACATGGATTTATCTTTTAATTAAAAAAGCATGGTTCACGCATATTTGAGTGGTAGTCCAAATAAATGCAATATAGAAATTTATGTTTGTTTATCTAGGTGTTAATTACCTAGAGATTGTTCTGGATTACTTCTTTTTATAAAGTGTCATAGGCTTGTGTCAGAACGAATAAAGCTTGCCCATGGAACCTTATCAATTTGCTAACGATAGTGCTGGTTTGACCTGAGGTGGGGGGGCAGAGGAAAACTTTGGGGATTGTTATGTACACACACGCCCCCATTCAAAACCACACCAAATAAAACAGTCGTTTTAGAAAATATTTCTAAGACATAAAGGCACAAATATATCTTCGTTGTTTTACAGCCTCTTGTCCACAGCTATTTATAAAACATGTGATTATTTATGCATTGGGTTATGAGAAGTTCGGCTAGGAGAGGCCGTGAAGGCGGCTCCATCAATCCAGTTACCTGAACCCCGGAGAGGTGGAGGGAGGGTTTCTCAGTAGAAATGGGGCCGGACAGGAAGTTGGCTGCTGTGATTTGTCTGAAATATGTCAGCCTCACTGCCTCTCCCAGAAAGGGCAGACAGGGAGAAAGAGGGATAGCAAAGTGGAGGGTAGAGGTCACGTTTTTTTAGAAACAAGGATGCACATTGGGAAAGCAAAAAGCAGAAGCCCCCACAAACTGCTCCTCATACCTGGGGTCAGTGCCTGACTGTATCTTTGTTTACAAAATGATTTTTGGTGGCAGGTCCGCTGGAATGGCTTGGTCAAAAGGTTCAACTTCAAAGAAACAGGCTTTGCAAGGGCAGGAAGAATTCCAAACCGGTCTGGGGATGTCTAAGTAGGGCGCGCTCCTTTGTTCTGCAGGTTTGTTTGCCTTGGTTTTCTGAGTCGCCCGGCCTCTTCCCACTGCGCATCACGCCTCCATTTCTGACTATCAGATCTCCAGAAAATCAACAAAAGTAACTGCGGGTCCCGTCCCCTGGCTTGGTGGATCGCTCTCCCCGGATGCAGGGAGAACAGGAGGAGAGACTGAGAACTGGGACGGGCACTCAATTGTGATTCTCTCCCGTCCAAGCTAGCAGGGGAGCGTCAAGAACCCCCAAACAGCAAACCAGCCCAACATGTAAGCTCTCCGCTGCGAAGGGTTTCATTTTCAGGTTTTCCTCCCGCCTGGAGACCTGGCGGACTGATGGGGCGGGTCACTTGGCAGCGCGCCTGAAGAGGGGCGTCCGGGGCGGGGGCGGCCGGCAACAAGGGGGCGCGGCGCCAAACGGTGGCGCCCGGGCCCCCCCGAGTCTCCGCGGGGCGGGGACGGGGGCGGGGGCGGGTTTTTTTGGCTCACACCCCGGAACCGGCCTCTGACCCAGCCCCTTGCCCTAAGGTATCAAAGGAGCCTTAGCCTAAGGAGAAGCGCCCCCGCCCCGGCCGCCCCAGGCTTGGTCCCCAGGGCTCCTCTTTTGGCGAGGAGGCGACAAACGCTCCAAGGGGACTCGCTGTGGCCTCTGGCCCCAAGGAGGGAGCGCGAGTCCTCAGGCGCCAGCTGATCATCCCATAACGGTGGACAGAAATTAATGCCGCATATTTTAAAAATTATTGACACTTGAACTCTGATTTCCTCCCAAATTGCTGCTCACTTCCTCCCCAGAATCGTTGTTACCAGAATTTGGGGCCCAGGAGCACTGCAGGGTGGAGCGGGGGTGTTGCTCGGAGGAGCGGGTCACCCATTTGTGCCAGATGCTGGGGACCCAGCAGAGGACAGGCAAGGAGGATCCTGCCCTGGCTTTCCACTCCACCCTCTCAGTGATTTGTGGGAAAGTGGAGGGTGGGAATCCTTTTAGATCTGTGGTCAGAGAAGGTCCTTAGCATTGAGCTTTCTTTGAGTGAGGACTTGCTGGCTTCCAGCTTGCCCACCAGAGCCTTATTCAAAAAAAGGGCCCTGAATTGGGAGAATCCAGCAGTGAGGTGTTTGAGGGCCCAGATTTCAGAGGCTGTAAAAGAAGGGGCATGAAGGGCTTTGGGGTGGAGGGCATTAGTTTGGAATGACATGGAGGATCCGTGTGCCCAAGAATATCAACTTCCTTTTTAAAAATTAAAAAAAAAAAAATTGAGGTGAAATTCACATACATAAAATTAACTGTTTTAAAGTGTATGGTTTAGTAGTATTTAGTGAGTACACTCACAATGTTGCACGACCATTGGCTCTATGAGTTCCCAAACATATTTATTACCCGAAAGAAAACCGCACACCCGCTAATCAATAACTTTCTATGCTCCCTTCCCCATCCTCCAGCAATACGCAGTCTCCATGGGTTTACCAATTCTGGATATTTCATATAAGTGGAATCATGCAATATGTGAACTTTTGTGTTTGACACATTTCACTTAGGGCTTCCTGGTGGCTCAGACGGTAAAGAATCTGGCAGCAATGCAGGAGAATCAAGTTTAATCCCAGGGTCAGGGAGATCCCCTGCAGGAAGTCATGGCAACCTATGCCAGTATTCTTGCCTGGAGAATTCCATGGACAGAGGAGCCTGGTGAGCTACAATCCATGGAGTTGCAAAGAGTATGAGTGACTAATACTTATTTCACTTAGCATAATATTTTCAAAGTTCATCCACATGGTAGTATGTAACAGTATGTTATTCCTTTCAATGACTGAATAAACTTGTATGATTATACCACATTTTGTTTCTCTGTTCACCCATTGATGGACATTTGGGTTATTTTCACCTCTTGGCTATATCACATGCTACTGCTATGAACTTTCACGTATAAGTATTTGGGTATCTGGTTTCCATGATTTGGGGCATATACTTAGGAGTGGTATTGCTGGATCATTGAGAAAGTCTGTGTTTACATTTTGAGGAATCACCAAACTCTATCCCCTTTTAAATTCAACAAATCAGATCATTCTCAGCTACACTGTTTAGAATGGCTTCCTCTTACATTACAATACATTTCATATTCCTTACCATGGCCTTTGAGGCCCTACATTATCTTACCTTATCAATCTCTCTAACTTCATCCTCCATCTCTCCCTCAGTTACCTTCCTTCTCTAGTCAAAATGGTTTTTTGCGCTTCAGGCCTGCCAAACCTGTTCCTGCCCCAGGCTCTTTGCACTTGTTTTCTCTTGCCCTTTCCAAGCTGGACACCTTCCCTTTCTTAGGTTGTAACTCAGATGTCACTCAGGGAAGCTTTCTGTCATCACACCCATATGTTCCCAGCCTCTGTGCCACACCACAGTTCATCATCTTATTTCTGTCTTCTTTGTGGCAGTAATAAATTACTCCCTAGAAATACCTTGTTTACCTCTTGGTTTACACAATGATAGTCTGCTTTTCTTAGTGGAATGTAAATTTCATGAGATGAGAGACCCATCAGAGCCCTGGTACAAGTAGCCCCTAGTACAGAGTAAGACCTCAAATAAATGATTATTGAATAAATAAGGATTCCCAGCCTGATTACCTTTGATAATAATCCCTGGAGTGTTGTTGGAAATTTTGTTAACTTTAAAAAAGTTCTTTCAGCAATCTCCAGAAATGAGGCCCCAAACTAAGAAGAATATTGACTAAACTCAATGACAGACCAGTGGTACCCTTGAGAACTTGAGTATGGTCCTTCTTACTTGTAGTGTGGGTATGTGTCTGTGGGTGGGCAGAGGAGTGGGCAGCCCATTGCATTGATAAAACTGGTCTGATACCCCCAGGCATTTGGGTTCATATGAGACCAGCTGCCCAAGCTCTTTAGAAGGATGCATAGCTGCCAAGTGGGTAGCTGCAATCAGAAACTTGGTTCCAAGCCTGTGTCTGCTAAACTGGGCCCATGTCTTTGTACCTCTGAGCCTCAGTTTCCTTATCCGTTAAAGAGGCTGCTAACATGTGCCGTAACGTGTACTGATAGGAGAGTTGGACCATAAAGAAGGCTGAGCACTGAAGAATTAATGCTTTCAAACTGTGGTACTGGAGAAGGCTCTTGAGAGTCCCTTGGACTGCAAAAAGATCAAATCAGTCAATTATAAAAGAAATCAACCCTGAATATTCATTGGAAGGACTGATGCTGATGCTGAAACTCCAATACTTTGGCCACCTGATGTCACAAGCTGACTCGCTGGAAAAGATCCTGATGCTAGGAAAGATTGAAGGCAAAAGGAGAAGGGGCATCAGAGAATGAGGTGGTTAGATAGCATCACTGACTCAAGTGACATGAATTCGAACAAACTCTGGGAGATAGTGAAGGACAGGGGAGCCTGGTGTGCTATAGTCTATGAGGGCGCAAAGAGTCGGGACAGAACTCAATGACTGAACAACAACAAAACATGTGCTGTGCAGACTTACTGGGAGCCACACGAGAACATGGGGAAGTGCTGTGCAAACGGAAATGCTGCACACATCAGTTGTTACCATAGCTGCTGATATGAAAAATATGTGTGCCCTGCCCATGCCAAGGTGTGGGCAGGGAGGACAGAGCCCGGCAACCTGGTCAGCAGCTGCTGCGGCCATCCAAGCTCCCTCTCCCACCCTGTCGACCCCGGCCACACTCATGTCTGTGACCCTGGGGTCAGCGCCTCCTCTTAATGCCTTTCCATTTCTCAGTTTGCTGACTGGGGTGATTTTCGGTGAGGTCCACATAAATACTTCAAAAATAATTCACGATGAAGAGGAATGCTTCTGGAATGGATGATGGCACGACGAATTAAACGCTTTATAGGGCTGAGCGTAAATTATTTTAATGCATGTAATAGATCCGCCCAGGGAGACTTGAGCCCTCCAGGTCATGCCTCTGTGCCCCCAGGGCACAGAGGGTGGTGGGAGCAGGTGGCTGGGAGCCTGCTCTGCTGGGGCGTGAATCATCTCCCTCTCCAAAGACTTATTTTGCCAGCACTTAGGTCCCCTCAACCTGAGGAAAGGATGGGGAGGCCTCACGTCTGGCCGGGTGGAGCCCGGAGCCAGTGAGCGGGCAGTTGTTAGCAATGACAACAGCCTGACCTGCACCTCGCCTTCCATTCATTGTCTGCTCCTCCTGAAGAGGGTGAGGTATGGTGGTGTGCAATATGAAACCAGAGAGTTCAAATATTTTGTCTCCCGTGACAGTTTTGAGTTGCAGGACGAACGTTTCAGTTCAGGCCATCACCAGCAACATTTTACATTTAGACTCACTGCATGTCAGTAGAGAGAGGAAGACTTCTTGGAGGTGATTGTGTCCAACACACCCATTCAAGAAACAAGAAAGCTGAGAGCTCAGAGAGATGCAGAATTTTGTGCCCCAGACATAGAAAATAAACACACCGTTGTATTCAAGGGCTGCCTAAGCAATATTTATAGAGCGATATCTAGAGATTGTTGTTGTGGTTTTGTAATTACTGGAATAGGTTTGTAATCCCAGAGGAAAGGATTCATTGATTCCAAAATGTGTTACCATGTCCGTTTATGGCCAGGCAAAGCATGGTAACAGTCCTTTATGTGGACCAGTTGTCTCACATCTGGGGAGAAGCTTGTATTCACTCAGTGTTCAATGATCATGTCACATATGAGTTCTCAGACATTTGTTGGGCATTGACCATTCTACTAAGAGCCAGACAGGCTCAGCTGCTCTCAAGAAACTCACAACTGAATTTGAAGGAGGAAACAGACAGAACAGGCTCCATCTTGAAAGCAGGACTTCATCTTGGGCCGGACTGTGGACTTTTGAGCTATATGCCCAGTATCTATGGAAACGACATATCAACTGGAAAACCAGACCCCTCACCCACCCCAGTGGAAGAGCCCTAGGGCTCGTACCTAGACTCTCCGTCACCTAAAAGAATACCCTGATTATCTGTGTAACCAAATAGAATCATAAATTCTATTATGCTTATTGGGGTATGACCACAGGCCTATTGATAATTGTCCACTGTTAACTACCTAGGCTTAAAGCATACGAATCACGGGTTAACTTTGATTGTATCTTTCTTTTCCTTTGTTCAGACTAGTTTCAGAGAATTTGGGGAGGGGGGTTTGCTCATGTACACTTAGGGCATATAAGGTTTTCACAAAAACTGGTCAGGGTCCTTGGCTAAGTGGAGACTCTGCCTTGGGCCTGCCGGTGTAATAACTGCACTCCACTATCTGCATTGTCCTTTTGAGTGAGTTTGTTTCCTGGAATGCATGGCTACAACCTTACAAAGAAAGCAGATCAGGAAAGCTGCTATAACATATGCCTTGCACTTGTCTGAGTCCTGGGACAAGTCTCCTTCCACAGATAGCTTCTTGATGACCTGTTCATCTGTGTCTGAAACTCCACCCTCAGTGATTCAGTCATGCATATCAAAGTTGATGTGACTGAAAATAAGAACAGTGGGAACAGAGAATTAGAGAAAGCAACCACTTCCAGGGGGATCATTAGGAAGTGAGGTGATGGGCCTAAAATGAGGAATAAGATTTGAATATGAGGGACTGAGAGAGAGTCGGGGAGGAGGTTCTAGGAGGAAGGGTCAAGATGCCCCAAAGCAGAGATCCAAAGGTTCTGGTGGGTTCTGCAACTTCAAACAGGCCAGGAAGATCACAGCCAAGAAGAGGAAGGGTTGAAGGATGAGGTGTCTCTAAGCAGGTATGCATAAGACGGGTCCATTGTGTTTTCCTAACAGTCCTCACTGTCATGTAGATCAGGACGGGAATGACAGAATCTGCTGCTGAAGTTAGGCTGGCTGGTAAGGAAATAAATCATGCTGTACCCCAGGAGGACTTACAAATGAAGATGAGAATTGCAGCCCACAGGAGGAGTCTTCTGAGGCAGTTGATGATTACTGTCCACAATGGCAAAAACTGAGTATCTCAGGACTTCCATGGGGATCCAATGGTTAAGCCTCTACCTTCCAATGCACGGGCATGGGCTTGATCCCTGGTCAGGAAACTAAGATCCCACAAGCCTCGTGGTGTGGAATAACAATTGGTTGCGAGAAAACTTGAATACCTCTAGGTGAAAAAAATCAGCAACAACTGATCATACCGTGCGCCACAAACAAAGACGAACTCAAAATGAGTCCTAGACCTGAATGCAAAACTTAAAAAGGATTTAAAAATCTTAAAAATACTGAATATCTCACCTCTGCCATTAAGCCTTTCCTCTCTGTGTCTACACACACACACACACAGTCTCTCAGTCACATCTGACTCTTTGCAACCCCATGGACTGTAGCTCGGCAGGCTCTTCTGTCCATGGAATTCTCCAGGCAAGAATACTGGAGTGGGTTGCCATTCCCTTCTCCAGGGGATCTTCCCAACCCAGGGATCGAACCTGGGTCTCCTGCATTATAGGCAGATTCTTAACTGTCTAAGCCACTAGGGAAGCCCTTCCCTATCCAATTCTGGGATAATTATCTCTCTCTGTGCTCCCGAAGCACATAGTTCTACACAAGAGTTCAGAACTTACTGCGGTTTGTCATAGCAAGTTCCGTTTGCTTCCACCTAGACTGGACTCAGTCATAGCCCAGACAGTGGCCTGGGCTGGTTCATTTCAGGGTCAATGGTGACCCATGATGGAAGCTTCATGTATGCTTCCTGGTTCCACCTATGTAAATGACCCAAGTTTAAAATCCAGACTTCCTGAATGTTGGTTCAACATAACCACACCTTCTCCCATTTTAGGTTTCTGGAAAGAAACTACTCAAACAATCAAAATTACAGTTGGTTTGAAATGGCAAGCTGTTACCAAGGCTGTCGCCCCAGAATCCTACTCCTACCTCTCTTCGACTAGAAACCAATAACTCTTATCTATGTTTAGGGAGGAAGCTGCAAAGAGAAAACACAAGAACTGGTTAGAAATAAGTAAGCCCACGATGGCAGAAGATTTGACTTCCAATAGACCTTGCGCCTCATTATATGCTCATTGTAATATATTAGCATATACTAAATGGTACACCCATGGGTGCCACGATGGCTGACGATTGCTAGAAAAGCCTATCACAAGGCCTGGAAAGGAGGGCTGCATCAGTTCTGGGTCCAAACCACACCCCTATTCTTGGATTACTCATGAATAGTCCTCCCACTCTTTCTGATTCCCTCACTTTAATTCCATTCTCCTATATATTTGGTGTCTCCACCTGAATTAGGTTGAGAAGTTGATATGTGTACTCGGTTTCCCTCCATTTTTTCGCCACTGAATAAAGCTTGTGTGTGTGTGCCTGTGCGTGTGCACGTGTGCTCAATCATGTCTGATGCTTTGCAACTCCAGGGACTCTTTGCAAGCCAGCCAGGCTCCAATTCTCTATCCATGGAATTTTCCATCCAAGAATACTAGAGTGGTTTTCCATTTCCTTCTCCAACAGATCTCCCCGACTCAGGGATCGGACCTGCATCTCCTACACTGGCAGGCAGGTTCTTTACCAGCTGAGCTACCCGCGAAACCTTGAATAAAGCTTATGCTGTTCCATTCTCAGCACTGGTTTCATTTTTGGCTGTACCAGTCAGATGGGGAAAAGAACCTTCCTGGTGGAGGCGAGGTCCATTCCCAGGCTAGGACCCTGGAGGTAGTCTGCTCTATCAATCAGAGCCAGAATGGTATACCCCTCAGAGCCTTAACACAGTGCCTGGCATCGGTGTGCATCCAGTCGAGTTCTACAAAATAAGCGCTTTGGAGCCATAGGTCATGTTAATTCCTGGCCCAGGTCCCCTTGGCTCATGCTCTGCAGCTGCAGTGCAGGGAGCAATCCCAGCCTCTGACCGCTTCCTGCATAAAGAGTCATAGGAATGTGCCCAGCTGCAGGTAGGCCTGAAAGCGCTAGGGATTTAATGCCTCTAAGAAACAACCCTCAGTCAATGGGAGAGGGGAATCAGGGAATGAAAACCAGCAACTGGGTTCTCCACAGTCCTCTGAGGGCCCTCTGTGGGACCGAGTCCCAGCGGCCTGCAGCAGCAGCCTGCCCATCACTGGCCCGTCACTGCACTGGTACTGGCTTTCCCCCTTCCTCATTTTAAGCTTCCACTCCTCAAGTATGTTGGAATTCTCTTAATGAACTACTCACACCCATGTTCTTGTCTCACCAAGAATCTGCTTTTTAAGGGAACTCAAAACAAGGCAGGAGCTACATAAATAAATGTATAAATGTTGAAAGAAGGAAGGAATATAAATGAACAAATGACTGAGTAAAATGATGGAGAGATGGAGGAATCTGAGAGCAAACCGTGCCCATTCCACCTCCTTCCCTGGGCTGGTCTGAGACGGAGAGGATGGAGGGAAGGCCTTGCAGGTCCTCCTGAAGTACAGGCTCTGGTGGACTGTCTCTGCGGACTTGTCGCTGCACTGCCACGAGGTGCCAGGAGGCCTCTGCATCCAGCAGGGGCACCCGAGTGGGAGACTGGCTAGGACCACGGCTTCTAGTACATTCTTCTCTGTGGCGGGGCTCCGAACCCTTCCACCTGGAGTTCAGGGGAACTCCAGCCACGATGCTGGAGGCGGTCACCTTGGAGAAGGAAAGCTGTGCTCCGTGCCACAGAAGACCTCGGTGATCTGTGTTGGCAGCCGAGTCTTATAAAAATAACATAAAGGCCCGGATCACTGGGTAAGGGGTGCGGGGAGATGGAGGAGGGGGGAGTGGGTTGAGGATCCTGCCGCACCTCTCCCAGATGGCGCCTGCCCACCCCCACCCATCCTGACACGAGGGGGACAGGAACGCATCACGTACCTGAAGGCGGAAACAGAAGGCTCCACCGAAGATTGGACTCAGAAAGCCAGACGCTGCGCAACAACCAGGCTTCTCCGGGTACCGGCTGTGAGCGCTGCTAAGAATAGAGCCAGGCGGACCGAAACTCTGCGCAAGAGCCTCGGGAACGCTGGAAGCTCTTACGGTGGAGCTCCACTCTCTCTTCACGGGCTGGGCTGTGCGGTGGCCTCAGAGTGCCTCTGCCCCCCAACCTTCCTGCAGCAGAACAGTCCTTCTCTAGAGCGAAAGGTCCAGCATTTGGAGCAGGGAAATGACCTTCCAGCCGGCGGCGGCGGGCTGGTCACTTTGTAGTCACTGCGATTCCAGTTGCTGTGTATGCACTGAGCGTCTATTGTGTGCATCATCTGTGCAGTGGCGCTGGGGCGCGGGGGGGGGGGGGGGGTCACTCGGGAGAGAGAGGACACCCCCGCCCTTGGAGAGTTTGGAGTCTCCTTGGAGAGCCAAACCCCCTGATCCCCTGCAGGGCAGGGAAAAGAAGTTGCCAAGGAGGCGGAGGAGGGAACCCAGCGGAGGTCACCTGGAAGGGAGTGAGGAGGGATGCTGCCAGACTCAGGCCGGTGGCCGGAGGAGTCGGACAGGGAGACGCTGCACCTCGGGCCCTGGTTTGGGAGCGTGGGGAGCATCCTCAGGCTCAGAGCAGCCAGACTGTCGGGAGAAAGCTGGGATGGTGCCGGAATGCTCAGGGGCGGCTCGCTGGGGCGGAGGAACGAGCCGCAGGGCAGGGGTGGGTCCTGCAGAAGGAGAGGAAGGCTGATGATGTAGGAAGCAGGCGGGCTCCTTGGAGAAACTTGGGAGGTCAAGGATGGGGTCAGGGAGCATGAGGTAGGGCTGGCCGGCTGCTTCTTTGGGGTTAATCTGCCTCACTAATGCTGTCAATCAAGAAGCATCCACAGATACACAGCCTGCGGCCCCTCCAACACTTAGCAGACAGATGCTCCTCTTTCCCTTCTCAGGAAATCCAAAATCTGCTCATAACCTGGAGAAACTGAACTCTCCTCAGAGTTGCCCCTCAAGTCAAATCCTGTGGTTTGAGCAGGACAGGAGCTAAGGGAGTGAGTTTGTCGAGGATGGTGATGGACACCAGAGTTTGGTCATGGATGAGCTAGACTCACTGGTCCTCTTAGGAAGGAAGCCTTAGCTGCAGTGAGCACTGCGGGGGCCACTGTGTGCACCAGAGCAGGCCTCGCCACGGCCCAGGGGTTCTGTTCTCTGTGATCGTGTGTGGTTGCTGGACAGAGCACCTGCTGGCCGTGGGTCTCCATAGGGCAGGGACAGGCTGAGGAGACGCTGTGCCTGGTTCTCAGGGTTAGGCATGAGAGTAAGTAAGGACACTGACATTAGTCCAATCTCCAAATTGTCCTCTAAGAGCTTTCTCTGTAATAGACACTTACCCAGGGCTCCTCCTGCCTGGAAGCTCAGACTCTTGGAGGAGACAGAGAAATAAGTGAACATTTTAAAGGAATCCCATCTCAAAGGCTAGCATGAACTGCAGTGATTTTACTGTGATTTCCCCTGACATAAGGCCTCAGGTTTTGCCCACCACCCTTCAACTTCAGGGCCCAAAGGGGTGAGGGTGGCAGGGACCCTCGCTTCACTCATACCCCTCAGCAGCTTCTGGTTGGTGGGATTTAGAAGTTGTCATTCCCATCAGAGTGAACAGGTTGATGTCAGCCTAGCAGACACTGTGAATGCCTCCTGGGCCGGGTCCACCTGCTCCCCTCCTCTCTGAATTCTGTCTTGCAGCTTCTGACCAGTGTTGGGTTCCTCACCTTGATATCATTTAGAAATTCAGTTTTACATGTTGTTGGTCTTGACTGTGGACTGTTGCATTTTATTAATTTGAAAACAATTTATTTTTAATGATTCCTGTAGCCTCTGCTTCCTCCCCCAACTGTGCCCTCAGGGAAGGGCCCTTTGCCCTCTTCTTACTATCGAGAGTAGAACTGAGAACTGCCCTCTGTGGGCAGTGTGGGCTGCAGAGCATCACAATTACACATATGGCACTTTCCTTGGGCTAAAGTGGTATTCATGCCTTTGGGGAGTAATCACTGGGCAGTATATAGTCCTTTCAATGACACCCAAACAATCCCTGGTACCCTGCACAGAACTGATCAGTTCTACTGGCCTGAATTATTAAAGGCCCATTGCCAAGGTGGAAACAAAATCCCCTCCTTAGAATGTCTTTTCCCTCCTTTTTGTAAAGGAGGGCTTTTCACCTGTGGGTGGTCATGGCAGGTGCTCCCATCCCTGCTGTAGAGATGGCTCTTTGTCACCCAAGGCATCACAACTCAGCCCTCATTACCTGTGTCCCCAGGCCCACATGCTTAATTTCTTTGCATGCTCATAAATTAGTGTCCTCAAAGCCAGCTGCCCCCAAAAGCTCTTTCTTGTCTATGCCGCCCCCAGGCAGTAGCCCTTAAAGATTTAGTGTGTACCCTTCCTTTCTCTTGGAAGCCCTCCTTGTCTCCTCTGGGCTTCATGGTTTCTGCGTCTCTGAGCTCTTCAGTTGCTTCTGATTCGAACAGTATGGCCTGCTCCGCACATGATGACAGTTGGCTTGGCTTTAACCAGCCTCTCTGCACTGAAAGCAGAGAAAGCGATGGAACCCCATTCCAGTACTCTTGCCTGGAAAATCCTATGGACGGAGGAGCCTGGTGGGCTGCAGTCCATGCGGTCATTGAGGGTCGGACATGACTGAACGACTTCACTTTCACTTTTCACTTTCATGCATTGGAGAAGGAAATGGCAACCCACTCCAGTGTTCTAGCCTGGAGAATCCCAGGGACGGGGGAGCCTGGTGGGCTGCCGTCTATGGGGTTGCACAGAGTCGGACACGACTGAAGCGACTTAGCAGCAGCAGCAGCTGCACTGAAAGAGCTCCAGGGACCCAGCTCTTGACTCACTCTTCCTGTGCATCCTTGGGGTACCCGGCATGGGAGGAGGGATCAATAAGTGCTTGCGGAGGAGGTGACCAATTGATCGAGATGGCTGACCGGTCTCACAGTCTGTGTAGTGTGGTGAATTGGGTGCTCTTTTGGAATTTCCAAGATCAAAAAAGGGCAGGAGAAGGATGAAGCTGCAGGCAACATGGAAGCAGATCTTCCTACAGATCTCTCGCCCTGCAGCTGTGGGGTCCCACATTTACGATCCCAAAGCTACAGACCTAGGGACAAGGAGCAGTAAATCCTGCCTGTCAACCACCAATCATTACCCCTTTTTAGAAAACCTCCTTGCTCAGTTATAGGATTATCATCTAACTGATGACTGCTTTCTATACAAGGGGCCTTAGCATCTCAAAGAGCCTTGTGTGTGTCTGAGCAAATAACGTGAAATATTCTTATTTTTGCACGTTGGCTAACCAGGCTGACTGCTTTAGGACTGCTCATGGCTCCTTCTGGAAGACACTGTCATTAAAGAGAGTATGCAATTTCAAACAGAAATAACAACAACGGCACAATCTGTTAACTTGCTTACCCTTAGTAGACAACGGTCGGTGATAAATCTATATGGGTTGACTACCTGCCTTTTCCTTTCCTATTGGTGGTTTCCTTTCTCCTTCCCTTCCCGGGTGGGAGTTCGTGTTGTCTCACTCTGTGTGTTATCTGTGTGGAAGGCTGGAAACTCTGATTGTTTCCTTGGACTGACCCAGATTTACATCCCAACTCTGCCTCATAACTGGTCTGTGACCTTGGCCAGGTGGCTGGCCCTCACTCCTGCAGGTCTGTTGTGAGGAGCCCGGCACCACGTGTCCGCCGTTCTCATGGAGGATGCAGTGATGCACGCGCATGTGCGGCGAGCAGTGATAATGGATGGACTCGGCCTTTCGGTTCACTGCAGTATCCCCCAAAGTAGATCATTATTCTGTATGGAATAAATAGTGTTATCGGGCTGATATGCTTAAGGCTAATGAGCCCATGTCTAGCATCTGAGGAGCCAGATAACAAGACATGTTTTTCTCCATTGGCTTCTATTGATGTATTAATTAATGAAATCTAAGATTCCCCTTTGAGCTGGAGGAGTGTGTAAATCACTCCTGAGCTGTATACGTGGTGCATCTTCCCTCCTGCTCCCAGATGCTGCAGAGGGCTGGGAAGGGAAGCAGGGTCTGCTCTCTGGCCTGGCCCAGGTAGGAGCAGGAGCAGGTCCAGCCAGGAGGCAAGCCCCTCCTCCGCTGTTAGCCAGGGAGGACCAGCCGAGCAAGGGGGGCATCTTGGTTACAGGCTGGCCTCCTAGCTCAGCTTCTACTTTCCTCCCATTTCCCCTGGGAGTTCTGTCTTCAAAGGAGCCCCAGGACTCAATGGGCTGTTTTTGTAGTGACTGAAAAACTGCCCAGGATCAAGGCTGTGTGAGATCTGGGCAAGACTGTCCCCAGAGTGTTGGTTTGTTTGGGGTGACCATCAACTACCATGAGTGGCACTATGGAGAAAGTCACAGCATTGGTACAGACATGCCTGGGTTCTAGGCCTGCCCCCAGCACTGAATAGCTGCATAAATTATGTGTACATGCTAAGTAGCTTCAGTCTTGTGAGACTCATTGCAACCCTATGGACCATAGCCCACCAGGCTCCCCTGTCCATGGGATTCTCCAGGCAAGAATACTGAGTGGAGTGGGTTGCCATGCCCTTCTCCTTAGTCAAGTTGTTAAAAATCTGTGTGCCTCCATTTCCTTGTTTATGAAACAGATCTTGCTAATTCTGATGCTAATACATATCCTGAAGGGTGGATGGTGAAGATTACATGACCTAGGATGTATGACGAAGTTCCTGGAATAGGGTGTGCGTAGAATAAATAATTATGGGCCACAGGGACTATTGTTCTTTGTAACAATGATAATGTATCTTATTAAATATAGAATGAGAGAAATAAAATTGGTGTAAAGGTATTTCTTAGAAAAAGGAAATTGCATTATTTTTCATACCTTCTAGTAACTCAGCTTCTCTAATAATCTGTCAAGAAGATATCTTAAGGAACCTGCTTCAGTATTTAAATTCAGTGTTTGATTAGCACTTTATTTTCCATACAAAAGGAGAAAGGCATTTGAAAAAAGTTTTTGTCAAAGTGGCTTGCACTTCTTTCAACAACTTTGCTGGAAACATTCACTCGTATCTTGGCCACCCAAAGTAACCATGCTTCTTTGCCTTCGTGGTAACCAGGTGCCTCTATCTCCGTAGCTGAGAGATACCACCCTATATTCCATAGATAACCAAGTACCCACACACACTCTGTAAGTAACCAGGCACCCCAAGCCCTATTGATAACCATGTATTTCCACACCCATAGGGAATCATGCATCCCTCTGCCCCATAGGGAATCATGTCCTCATGCACACCAAGTACCCTTGCATCCCAGGCAAGACCTACACTCAAGTGATGGTATCTTTGCAGTCTGCTCTCTCACACATGAGAAGTCCCAAGACTGCAGGTGTCACCTCCCAGCCTGCAGGAGCAAGGCAGCCTCAGAAGCTCTGTCTTCTAGCCACTGCTGCTCCTCCCTAGGGTTTGGTGTGGCAGAGCCTCTAGGGAGCACGAGGCGGCGGCATGCATTTCTCTGGTCTGTTATCACAGAGCGATGGGCTGTGACCCAACTATGGGAAGCATGTCCCGCAGGCCGTGGGCCTCCACCACAAACCCCTGTGTCTCTTCCCTGATTCCCCCACTAACAGTGGACAGAGGGCACTCCCTACACGGTCCTTCACTTCTGGCACCTGCTGCCAAAACAGTGAGGATCAGGGCCTCTCAGCACTCACCACCACAGCCCCCAAGCCTTCTTTTCGTTTCTCATTTCACATCTATATACCTAATGTTTTGCAACTCAGACTGTATTTAGAATCAATAACCACTTAGAATTAAAATTCGAGCTGAACTATAAACCATAAAAGCCTCTGATTATTTCATTAGTAATTTGCTAATTGGCATTAGATATTTAATTACACCTTCCAAATATTTGATGAATTATTTCAGCTCCACATAGAAAACCAGTGATGGGGACTACATTCTTCAGGAAACCTAAACCCAGAGGGATAATTCCAAGGAAGCATTAGCATCTATGTGTGTCTTAAACCTGAGCAAGTGGTTTTGCTCTTTCTTTGAAGGTACCTACCCAGGCTGTCGTGAAGTCTAGCCTGGGATCCAGGGCCGTCTGTACCTCTCTCAGGCTCTCTCCATCAAGGCACTTTCTTTTCACCCTTTCCTTGCGGAGACATTATATTTTCTGCTTTGATCTGCTTCCCACAACATAAGGTGGTCCCCCACCCACCCTCCCGCAACCCCTTCCAAATCCTCCTGATGGGCTGTTGTTTGACATGGATAAGGAGGAGTCAGGTATTCCCCCCTCCCCCTCCCCCTGCCTCTCTCCTCCCATCCACCTAGCAGCAGGTTCTGTCTGCATTGGACACCAGGTGGCCCCCACAACCTTCTTAGAATGAATTTGCATTGGATATCACTCTGTCTCAGCTCCCTCCCTGAAGGTGTGGGAGTGCTGTTTCTCTAGAAGAAAAAAAAAAAAGATAATTTCAGTACATGAAAAAATGCACAAATGTTCATTTCTGTTTCTTCTGGGATTCTTCTGACGATAAGTAGGCACTGAATCCATGCGGCCCCAAAAGTGTGTCCTGCTCCTCAAGTCCTGCCTAGGACCTGCCTAGGACCCCAGGACCCCAGTCTATTGGTCCCCAGCCTGATGTACCCAAGTCTCCTTGGGACGATTCACAAGTGATGTAGAAAGATGTGTACTTAAAGCTGAGTGTTTGTTCTCTGCCTGCCCCACCCTCTGCAGACATCAGCTTGTCTCTGGCATGTGGCTAGTCTGAGAGCTATACCGGACCTAAAAGACACAACAGCACAGACGTTCCCTCACTGCACTTGCCCTGTGCCAGACCAAGGGGAGAGTAAGATATATTTGGCACATTAAATGCTCAGTTATTCTCATAACAGATTGCGGCAGGAAGCCATATGTGTAATTTCCAATGACCATTGCAGAGAAGGATGCCCAGGGAGGATGAACAGATAACATGGAAGAGAAAACTACATCCCACTCACAAACCTGCAATCCAGACCAGAAGGAAGACATTGGCTCTTAAAGGGCCAGCCATGCCCCCAGTGCAGTGCCTGTGGAGGACATGCCCCGTGGTGTAACCACACTTCCTCTGGCTATATTTCTCAGATGTGGAGAGATATATCCTCAGAAATTAAATCAAGGACCCCAGCAGCCCTTACGTGACAGTTGTCAATGCCCATTCCCTCACAGGCAGACTTATTCCAAATTAAGTGCAGTCATTTGGAATATCTGTGCAGGGAGGCTCATGAAGCTTGAAGACTGTGGACCCTCCATGTCTGTTGACAAACACTCCTGGAAGGAAGTAGAAGGAACAAAGAGAACCTCGAGCGTCCTGAGCACTGGCCCCAGCTCTTCTCCTAACTGGACCTTGAGAGTATTGCTTAACTCCTCAGGTGGCTCAGCCAGAAAATAGGCACGGTGTGCTCCCCCCATACAGATGGGAATCTACTGGCCGTGAGGTCTTGGTCACAAGCACCGAAGCCCGGGAAGGGTGAGGGGGTGGTGGAAGCAGGGGATATCGGCTCACTGAGCCATTAGCTCTCCCACTCCTTGTCTGGCTGCTGAACTTTAAAATTTATTTGCATTTTAACCAGCCTCTGTTAATAGATATACCAGTTTTTAAGAAAAGCTTCTTCAGATCCCTTTGGAAATTGAAGGTGAAGGTGAAGTCGCTCAGTCGTGTCTGACTCTTTGCGACCCCGTGGACTGTAACCTACTAGGCTTCTCCGTCCATGGGATTCTCCAGGCAAGAATACTGGAGTGGATTGCCATTTCCTTCTCCAGGGGATCTTCCCAACCCAGGGATCGAACCTGGGTCTCCCCCATTGGAGGCAGACGGTTCAACCTCTGAGCCACCAGGGAAACCCCTTTGGAAATTGGGTGGGTCTAAAATAAAAACCAATTGAGGAATTTTTCAATAGAAATCTAGCTCTAATGATCAACACAGAGGAGACTTTTTACTCCTCTCTGGACCTGGAGCCACTCTGGAACAGTGATGCTTCCAGAGTGTGAAGTTTGTGCAGTCTCCAAACCCCAGGATGAGTGTTCTGGAGGAGAAGGTGCAAGTCGGCATACAGCAGCCTTAGGGCTGAGTCCAGCCTCCAAACCCCAACCCCAGCTCTGATCTGGCCTCCGTCCACACCACAGCCCCAGGGCTCCCCAAGGGCATCCTCCTCCTGACCCCGCCCGCCTCACTTTCTGCTCAGCATTAGCATCTCCACCACTTCCTAATCCTGGGAAGAATCCGGTCTCCATGGGCTCAGTCAAGGTCAATGTTTGACAGCTGAATAAAAGAGAAAATGCCATGGTTCAACTGGAAACAAAGAAGGGGCTCTTGGGAGATCCTTATCACCTGGGTTAATGTCAAAGTCAGACAGGTCTGATTAACTGATTAAGCTGATTCACTTAGCCTGGCTCGCTTTCTTCCCCAGCTTCTGCCTTCAACCCTCCAAGATCTTTAGGGCCAAGAGCAGGGGCCATCTCCTATGGGATGCCTTTCCCCATCTCCAGCCAGAATGCACCCTAGGGTCTCTGGCACTTCCTTCTTGGACACTAATTACCCTTTGAGTAATGCCGGCTTTGTATATCTTCCTTCCTTCCAGGTGACACAACGCCTGAGCTGGATTCCTCTGTGTTTCCCCCACAGCTTAAGGCCTGGCACAGGTTAGGTGCTCAGTAACTGTTTTGGTTTTGAGTGAGTGGGAGGCTGAAATCAATTGCACACACCGCGTTTGGGAGCTGGGGTGAGAGGAGCCTCTTGCATATTAAGGTGCCACTGATGGCATGGTGAGGTTGGCCCTACACAAGATCAATGTCAAAACTTTTGCCTCTGGTCCCAGACATTGTCTGGAAGAAAGTAATCAGAAGAGAGGCTGGGGAAAAGGCATTTCTGGAAAGAGCAAGGCAAAAAGTCACTGTCCCTTGGAGGGTAAGAGGAACCATGTTCTAGGGGCTGGCCTTCCAATCAGACATGAAGGACAGAAGGATGGTGGCTGGGTGAGACTGGGAGGAGCTAGGGCAGCTACCCCAGGCCAAATACCATCCAAAAAGACTCTTTACAGGGAGTGTTCCAACTTCGTATCCTTACCTTTAAGGTCTTTGAACTTTTGAAGTGCTTTTTCTCCCTGAAGATTGGCCCCTGAGATCAGGGGCATGGGTGGTGGAAGAGACCTTAGGATGGCAGGTTCTAGGGGATGGGAGAGCACGTAACAGGAGGTGAGTTTCCAGAGGGAGTGTCTTCTGGATTTCAATAAAAATGCCTGGTTCCATATCCCTATTGGGTAGTGAGACAAATAAGGGGTTACCTGCTCCATGCTCAGTTTCTGAGCACGTGCAAGGCCACTGTATCTAGGGATTTTAACAGACAAGAGTGTATCGTTTTCCCCAGGTTGGGCAAATGCACACACACAGAGGCAGACTTATTCCAAATTAAGTGCAGTCATCTAGGAATATCTGTTCAGGGAGGCACATGAAGCTTGAAGACTATGGGCCCTCCATGTCTGTTGACACACACTCTTGGAAGGAAGTGGAAGGAACAAAAAGAATCCCGAGTGTCCTGAGTAGACCCTACACACAAACCCTAGGGCTGTGAAGATGATGAAAAGTTATGATGCGACCTGCTCTCTTAAAACATCCTCTCTGTGTCCCCTTCCCGCACACATGTACAGCTGAATACTGTGTGTCAGACACTGTGCTAGGGGTCAGCAAAAAGGCAGCATGTCCCTGCCCTCATGGAACTTGCAGGCTAGTGGAAGAGACCTACACCAGTCAAATAATCTCATTATCAATAAATGGGGACGTTTGCTAGGAAGAACAGAAAAGATGCTGAGTTGAGAAGAGATCATGGGCTATAATCTGATCCAGGTTTAGGGGAGAGAGAAGTCAGAATAAGCCTGACCAACAGTATTTCAATATAATAGAGGAAAATCATGTAAAAGTGACTGAGTCCACTTCTGCCTTCTAAGGATATGTGGCTATAAGGGGTACGTGTGTGTGGCTAAGTCGCTGCAGTCGTGTCCAACTCTTTGCGACACTACGGGCTGCAGCCTGCCAGGCTCCTTTGTCCATGGCATTCTCCAGGCGAGAATACTGGAGTGGGTTGTCATGCCCTCCTCTAGGAGATCTTCCCGAGCCAGGGATTGAACCCACACCTCCCATAGCTCCTGCATTGCAGGCATATTCTTTACTGATGAGCCACCAGGGAAGCCCCCTTACAAGGGGTAGGATAGCAGAATTCACATCAACAAAGAAATAACTGTCCCTCTTTTCAGAGGGCTAAAATTTGGAGAAGTTGCCAGTGGTGCGGCTACTGAACTTAAGATCAGGTCTGTGTGTATGCAGGTGGTAGACAGTGGGGCCTGGCACTGGGTCTGGGGTCAGAGGGAGAGGGGCTAACTTGCTTCATGTAATAAAGTGCATTTCCTGCTCCAGTAGGTCTTCCAGGCCCAGGGATTGAACCTGTGTCTCCTACATTGCAGGAGGATTCTTTACATGTTGAGCCATTAGGGAAGCCCTGATAAAGTGCTAGGGTTTATAATGAAATCATTTATCTGAATTGCTGGAGTGTTGATGAACTAGGGAGAGAGAGGGCTCCTGGTAATAAGGGAACAGGAAATCCAAGTTTGTGGAAAGGATGAGAGTCTTTGGCAGAAGAGAGAAATCTATTATTTATTTTTAAATTCTCTGCTGTGAGGAAGTTCAGAGCCCCCCTCTGGACCCTACTCCCCTCAACCCTATTACTCCTGAATCATTGGTAAAGCTCTACCCAAGCTTCCTCCAGGAAGTGATACTGTAGATGGGAGGTGAAAGGGAGCTTAAAGAGAAATGAGAGAGCTTGGCTGACAAGTAGAAGTTGGGTAGAAGCTCCAACAGTTCAGAAGCTCCTGAATTTGGCTGGAGCCGGAAGTTGGAGTCCTCGGTCATGGGACTCCTGGGAAGGTTTCTGGACTCGCCGCAGGTCACGAGGTTGGTACTGGGGCTGCTGCTGACCTACATTCTGGACTGCATTAAAGTTGAGAACTGGGGATAGAGAGCCTTTTTATTTGTCTGTACGGGACTAACACTACTAATGTAAATGTTCTAAAATCTGAACACTAATCAGATTTTCAAGGGGAGAAACATCAGAATTCCAGGACTGTTTTAAACAAAACCTTTCATTAAATCTGAGTATGTTCAGCAACTGGTGCTAATGGCTAAAAACGATGGACAAGTGGATGTCCTGCTGAAACGCTTTCCTGAAGGGCCGGGACCATTTGTGACTAGCATGAAGAGTGCTGGCATCCCCCTGGTGGGGCTGAGACACTTGAAAGCTGCTTGTCTTAAAAGGCTCTAAAAATGGTGCCCCACAGTGTCTGTACACATGGCTCATGCTCGGCAAATCCTTTGTGCAGACAGAGCAAGGTACACTCTGTTCCTTATCTGAATTCCCGCTTGTTCCGAACTAATTAGGAGCATCTTAATAAAGCAACTGTATCAGGAGTCCGGTGACCCCCCTCCCCCTACTCCACCCACAATCAACTTTGGTAGATCCAGCGTGGATCAGGGCTGGGGATGCACTTCAACTTAGCATCTGCAGGCTGGCTGTGGTTTCTATCGTCCCCCATGGAGTCTGGAGATAGAGCCCCCCTTTGCAAAACACTGCCCTTGAAAACTGGAAGAATTACTCAGTAGGAACAATTTACACAGGGCTTTTCGGAAGTGGCGATGTTGCCGTTATAGGCCAGATAATCTCTCTGTCCTCTGGGCTGCCTGGGGCACTCGGTCTGCAGACTCAGCCTCTACCATCATCGGTGCCAGGAGCACCCCCCCACCCCCCCACCTCCCAGAGTGGCAGCCAGAAATATCTCCAGATGTTGCCAGGTCTCCCCTGGGGAGCAAGTTTGCCCCATGGTTGAGAATCATTGATCCAGCAGAGGCAATTCACGAGACTCTGCCCTCAAAGGGCTTAAAATCAGCAATGACAGGTGAACCGGTCGCGTAGGCAGGGGTAGCAAGGCGGAGGACCCTGGGGGAGAAAAGCGCCTGCGTCCACGATCTTTAATAACTCTCCCTCACGATTCCGATTCCAGCCAGTCCTTTCTGCTTTCCTCTTTCCTAAGGACTATATTTCTGAGGTCCCAGGTGACACATTCGACTCATTAAGGCTTCTTAATTCCCACATGAATTATTGCTGGAAGGGTCTGAAGGCCCAGTATCTCGCCTTATTACACCTGTAGTTATGAGCAGTAACTATGGCCTTTATTACAACATTCAGCACCAGCCATTAAATTTGAGGCATGAAAATGATTATTTCACCCCCAAATCCACTTACCACTGGCACACTTCCACACATGTTCTCATACCATACCCAGCCTCAGGAGCTTGCCCGTCAGAGGTCCTCCCAAATGCCGGGACGGTCTACTGTGTCCCCTGGTTTACTGAGGCTCCTGTCAATCATTCTTCATGACTGTTCATAGAATCAATTTTTAGATTTCCTTAGGTGTAGGCATTAGCTAATATTTCAATAAATAAAGCAAAAGCTAGCACTGTCACTCCCTCCCGTTTCACCAAAGGATCTTTCTTTTCCCTATAGAAACGCGGTAGGGCTAAAACCTTCCTTGTTTAGCTTGGGGCTAAACACACCCTACACGAAGCAGAAAAATCATCTAATTTTTTCAATGAAAGCCTGTGCCAGTCAAAGACATTCTTAGCTACTCACACTTAAGAGGCATCAAAAATGTACAAATATTGGAATCCTCAGCCTCGACAGGCAAGTTACCATGTACACAATTATGAAAGGGAACCAGATTAAGAGAGAGTGTGCAGAGTGCCTTTGAAATATCGATGAAAACGTGGATGCGGCTTCATTTTAATGTTTTTGATTTCCCCGATAACGAGGAAATTGTCCTCGTTTTCATTGGTAGACGTTCTTAAAGGTTTTAAAATCTGAATATTAATGCTGCTCCCTTATGCAGTGTATAAATGACTTTTGACAATTCTGGTGGCTCTCGTTCTGAGTCCACGGCTGAAAATGGAAAAAGCAGTGGCCAACGAGAACCCGGGGAAGGTCGGGGATGCTGCGAGGAAGGGAAGAAAGAGAGGAGAAGCATCCTGGCAACAAAATCTTCCTCTCCCACGAAAGAGTTAACAGAAAGAAATAAAATCAGATATGTGTAGCCTCCAGACGTCCATTAAAGTGCAGAATGCTGTTTTCTATCACAGATTATATGCCAGATGTTCAAACTATCTCTAATCATTGCAGATGTAATGGAGTAGAATGTTGCAGTTTGTGAGTTTACTGGCATTAATCCTATATACTGCACAAGGGAAAAGATTTTAAATATATAATTATATCTCATTAATACTCAGGTTTTATTTCCTTTCAATGGAACAGGACTTATTAAAGCAACCATTTACCGCATGTTTTCTTTCAGTATTTGGCCCTGGCATCATCCTGTGTGCATTCGACGTGTAAATATGTACTAACCTGGGTGCACACAAACACCCAGGGAAGGTTGTGAGTCCGCTGGTACCCAAATTCACTTTTATATGCATGAGATGTTTTCATATTGTAAATTGATAAGAGGGACTTAACTGCATGCATTCTGAGTTGCTACTTGGATTTTCTTCATGCCGGAAATATTTGTATTTCTTAATTTGAAAGGAAATTGCCTGTGCTCCAGCTTTTTATGGCTTGTTGGGAGAAGGTGCACCCTGGGCTCCAGAGAGGCACTTCGTGGGTGTGGCTGAGAGCAGAAACGCTGCTTGGAGCCCATGTTCTCCCAGGCCCTCACAGGATGCACTAAAGAACCACAAAAGTTGTTTTTTTGTTTTTGTTTTTCCCCAGAGAATCACCAGGATTAGGATGTATCTCCAGAGTGATCTGGGCTGAAGAATAAGGAAATTCCCTTCTGAGCACCCCCAGTTTCCCCCCTCTCAAATGAAATGACACCTTTTTCAGCAACCCACTAAATTGGCTTCAGACGTGGAGTGCTAGCACTAAGCCCCTCCGGGCTGACAGCCAGCCTCCTCCTTGCTGGGCACACTCACAGTGGTGTCTCTCTCTACCTGCCTCCCGCTGCAGCAGCGGCTGTCCTCTCTTGCCTTCTCCCTGTGAGTTCAGCATCCTCTCCGCTCCAAGAGGTGGATTTCCTCAGCCAGGACCAAGCTGACCCCAAGGGGGTTGGATGCACATACCCTGAGCTGGGAAATGCTGGGAGCTTGATTCTTCATAAGCAGAGAGGCTGAGTATTCAGGAACCCCACTTTTCCTCTGGACTAACTCTTAATTCACATCAGTGATTTATTGGATTATTCTAGTAGTGGATTTCCAGACTGGCAGGGCCATATCCACCTTGGTCTCTGAATCCCTCATGCCAAAAACGGTGCCTGATACATAATGGGCTTTTCCTACCTCTTTCTTAAATGAGAGAGTAAAAGAATAAATTAATGGAGAGTGATGGCCCTTTGGGAAAAGCTGGGTGGGGCTGACAATTTAATACGACGTCCTTAGCTATGACTTTTGGCGTGGAAAAGAGTTTGATGGATTCTGCAGTAATGAGATTGACGAGACAGATGGTCGCTGCCAGGAATTCAGCAAAGGCCAGGGTGACAGAGAGGTGACAGCTCTGTCAGATCCGGGTGCCAGGAGCCGTGGGAGCTCAGTCGTGCTTTTAGTGCCTCAGGAATTGGAGGATGGTTGGGTGCAGGACCTTCGAGGTGCAAGCCTGAGGTCGAGTGGCTGGAGATGGCTGGGCGTACCTGGAGGGCCCGGAAAGTCCCAGAGGGGTGTTGCGGGACAAAGCAGATGTAGCTGCAATAAACGGGGAAGGGGGTTGGGAGGAGGAGAGGGGAGGGGTCCACGGGTGTCTCTTAAATGATCCAGCTCATCAGACTCTTTGGACTTCTGGCTTTGTCGTTTTGTTTTTTAAATATTTATTTCTGGATCCTGCCAACTGGATGGACAGTCTCAACTCTCTCTCTCTCTCTTTTGCTTCTCTCTCTCTCCTTCTCCATTCCTGTAGGACACTAAGACCAACGGAGGGAAAAAACAAAACAAAACTGGGTATTTGCCTCTGGAGAGAGAGCTCAAATGGGTACACCCAGAGCATTATATGGAGACAGTGTTATATGGAGAGAAATGTCCAGGTTAGAATCATGTTAGAGAAGGAGTTGGTGGGGGTGGGATGGAGCAGCTCATCTGCCTCTCTTCTGTTTTAAAGGCCTGCAGATGTCAGAGCTCCAAGGCCAGGAGTGGGGCCAGGGCTGGGGAGGAGCTGCAACCAGAGTGGGAGCTCCAGGGGAGGTCAGGCAAGCTGAGCAAGGCAGGCGCATCCCATGGCTTCCCCCGGCCCCCCGGCCCCCCGGCCCCCAGGGCTAGCAGTCAGTCTTGAGGACTTGAGCTGGAGGAGAACAGCTGTCAGGTCCAGAGGGCGGTGGTCATGCTGGGGTGAGGAGAATGACAAGTGGGGGAGCTTCCTCTGGGAACAAGACCGGGGTGATAAAGGGGACAGTGAAAAGGTGGAATGGAAGAGAGTCATGTCAAAACAGACAGCCGAGGAACTCTACTGGTCAGGGACCGAAAAGAAAGTTTCTACAGGAAACTGAAGAATCTGGCAGTCTCGGAGAGTAGGCTCATGCCTTTCAAAGGAGGATGGCTGCTGCTGCTGCTGCTGCTGCTAAGTCACCTCAGTCGTGTCCGACTCTGTGCGACCCCATAGATGGCAGCCCACCAGGCTCCCCCGTCCCTGGGATTCTCCAGGCAAGAACACTGGAGTGGGTTGCCATTTCCTTTTCCAATGCATGAAAGTGAAAAGTGAAAGTGAAGTCACTCAGTCGTGTCCGACCCTCAGTGAGGGCCTTGCTGAGGGTGACCCTCTCCCATGTCATGGGGGACTTCCATGCCCTGCACTGAGTTCTTCCTTGGCTCACTTTTGAGAAAATTTGGGGTCTGAGGCCCACAGCCTGGCTGTCAGGCCTCTACTGCCTGACGGTGGGACAGAGATTCCTTTTTTTTGCCCAGCTCAGTTGAATTCTGTCCTGTTCTGCACTTAAAAGGGACCAGGCATCTACATCTCTGTTTCTCCCACTGGACTCTGAGCTCCCAAAACCGGGTGGCCTAGGAGAGTGGGCTCTGGAGCTCGGCTGGCTCTGTCCATCAGGGAGGCCTGCCCTTAGCTGGTTCTGTGACCACAGGCAGGTTCTTTAACCTTTGTCGTCTGTGCAGGGTTGCTTAGAGAAGTAAATGAACATGGACTTGGAGGGCACACAGAAGAGCGTCTGCGTCTCTAATGTCACAGGTGGGGGCCCCAGAAAGCCGGCTCTGAGATGAGGTTCATGTGCAGCAGGAATACTGGGGAGTGCTTCGGGAATCAACACCCGGGAAGGGAGGGGAAGGAGACAGATGTGGTGGTGGGAGAGTGAAGCTGACCCATAGACCCAGCGACATCCGCAGCCATCCTTTCAGGAGCTCTAGAGCCAGACTGGCTTTTCAGGTTGTTCGACTGAGATGGTGGGGCCTTGATGCTCCTTTGTCCACAGTCCCTGGAGATGGGATGGCCCTGGCTGAGGTGACTCTCTGCAGCTGAAGCGATTCTTGAAGGAGCTGACAGTTGGAGGTTGTCTGCTGAACTCCCAGAAGCTGGGGCAACACACCCTTCCTTGAAGGGGGTCTGGGCAGTGCCATCCGTCCTCCACTGTCTACCTTAGGCCCTTCAGACTCACTTCTTCATCCCATTCAGGGAGCAGCTCCCATAGAATCCTGTGGGTCTTTCTTCCTGAGGGGAGCTTAAAGGAGGAAGGTTAACAAGATGACGTGAACCTGGCTGCTGGTCTCAGAGTCCCAGCTGGTACCACCATCCATCTTCTATGAATCCTTGAATGCCCTCGGCCTCAGCCAGCACCTGTGCTCGGCTGAACTGCTTGCTAGGGGCCATTGCCCAGTATTTCGCCTTTAAGTGTCTAAGAGTTCGCGTTTCTGGCCATTATGTCTTTCTCAGAGTCATCGCATTTGCCCACTTAACACCTTAATTGGGTAAAGGAATGCCTCAAATGCCAAGGAGATCCCCTGACTGCCAAACGGATTCCCTTCTCCCTTCCTTGGGTTAGAGCAGCCTATCCTCCACCTGACAGGGAGGTCCAATCACCCTGCAAAGATGGTGACTCTCTTATCTGCTGCTCCCTTGGCACTGGCGTCTGAAGCCGCCAGGGGACAATCATGGCTTGTGATTAAATGGGGTGCTGTGGTTCATCATGCTAACTTCCTCCTCCAAGTTTCCCTCAGGAAGAAAGGCTTCCTCTGTCTTCTGGTGGGAGGATCCTCCTTTGGCAACCAAGATCTTTGAAACTGCAGAGCTTAGAATCACATTGTTCAGGAAGCACAAGTTCTCCAATGGGAGACTGGGGATAATGGTAAGTAAGGCTGCTCGTAGTCCACCTCGTGGGTCTCTGGACCCATGCATCTTTGATCTTGGGTGCACGGGTTTGCGTCAAAGTCTGAGGTGCTGCCTCCCTTTGGGTGGCTCCTCATTCTCACGCAGTATTGTCCTTCAGTTAGCACTCTCAGCGCCTTCAGCAGCCTTGCTTCTGCCTCTGCCAGGCTGGCAGCTTTCAGAGGATGCGCTATGACAACCAGAAGGCCCCATGGTCATGGACCCACCCCCGCCTCTCTTCTGTTATACAATGGACCCCCTGGCCTGATGAGTTGTTACGTGGATTCCATCCAGATTGCAAACCCTCTGTATGCCCTCAAGCGTGATGTGGCTGAGGCTTTGAGGACAGAAAAAGGCAAATATATACCCAAGATATGTGCTTGTTCCTGTCAGAAGGAATTGCCAGAGTTTCCAGGGCAGAAGGAGGTGATGTGGTCAGCTTCCTGCCCTCTAGCTGGTCGGTTTCCTCAGGAGGTGGCCCTGTATCTGCGTCTGTTTGGTTCTGCGGCTGTTGGTCAGGTTGGTCGGGTGCGGCTGTGGCAGGAGCTTTGGTAAATGGAAGACTGTGCATGCCCTCTGTCCCTGCCGCTGCGCCTCTGCTGTTCACACCGCACCTTGCTCAGCACTGGGGTGGCTGTTGAGAGGCTGGCTGATGCCAGCTGGCCCTGCATTTTGTTTGCTTGGCTTCAGTGTACTTTGTATGGTAGAAACTCTCTGGCAAATATTAATATGATATGAAGGTCTTCATGTTCACTTCTACATTTGGGTGAATCCATGTGCTGCTACCCAAAACCTTGTAACCCTGTTCTTTTAAGTCTTTTTAAATGTAGGTTTCATTATTATTCAAGGTATGGTGAGGCCAATAGATCAGATGACTGTTATTGAAAAGACAGTTTGCTACTCACAGTTCTCAAGAGAAGGGGGCTTGCCACACCACGTGGGGCTACTTGGGGGAAGTTTCATGGTCAGCCAGGAGGCAAAAGGTTGAGGGGAAAGTTTGGGTGAGAGTCTTTATCATGGTTTCCATGGAGAGCAACTTGCAAGGCAGGGTAAGCAAGTGAAGCAGGTTTAGGATTGGCTAGTTTGAATAATTTTAGCAAACTCCAGTGTGTAGGCACTGCCTGTAACCTGTTTGGTATCTAGCCCTGGGGTGATTAGGGCAGGGGAATATTGGCCCCAGAGGGTAAGAGACCTGTGAAAGCCAGGTAAAGAAGGGGGTGGGGGTAGGCTTTGGATTGGTTGGTTTACCTATTAAAAGTATGCTCAAAGGGAAATTATTTGCTCTTTTTAGGGATTAGCTAGCCTGAGGGTCTCTCCTAGTCAGCCAGAACAAAGTTCCCAACTCATCATATAAAAGCAATATAAATACCATATATACATACATATATATATATATATATATATATATATATATATATATATATATACATACATATATATATATATATATATATCAGGAAGATCCCCTGGAGAAGGAAATGGCTACCCACTGCAGTATTCTTGCTTGGAGAATTTCATGGGCAGAGGAGCCTCATGAGCTACAGTTCTGGGGTTGCAGAGTTGGTCATGGCTGAGTGACTGCACACACTAATACACTAATGGCTCTCATTCTGGGTCCTAACCATTTAGCCTGGCTATTTTCCACTGCCCATGTGTCCACATATATTCTGATCTTTGCCCATATAAAGTAGTTGACCAGGTATGCTGCATAAGCTGTCCATTGAGAGAATTTCTCCTCGCCACTGTCTTTCGGAGTCACTGCTGACTCTTTTCAGAGTCACCGTCCCTACTCCTAAGTAGGACCGTGTATAGGGTAGCTGCTGTCCATTGTCATCTTTCAGCCACATACTGAGCTGAACCGCCCACGAACCAAGCCTGAGCTTTTCCTTCCTCTGTCAGATGCCTGTAAGGGCTCCCCTAAAGTCAGAGGGTGAGCTCAGGAGAGTATCAGGGAAGTGAATGATGTGGGGGTCGGAGCTACCTAATCATACAACTGGCTTGTGTCCTCTGGCCCTGCTGTGCTAGGTTCTGGATTAGCCACTTCCACAATCCCTGGATTATTGCTGGGCTCCCCTTTCTCTTCTAAATGCCATTTGAAGCTAGAGATTTTCATGTTACTTGGTATATAGGTAAGAGCAGTATTTCCAGATGTGGAAGATGCAAAGATTCTAGAACAAGGCACTGTGCTTGTTTCCTTTTGGTGGGAGCTACAGTTTATCTTTTACAGTGTAAAGGATGTTTTGTTGTGTCTTTTACAGCTCAACTCCTAAGGCTATACTCGAGTATAAAATTTAAAAAAATATGCAAGGACACTGAGTCTTGGAAGGAGGTTTTCTCCCCCACCTCTGGAATACAAGTGTGTTACCAAAGCCTCCAAAACTCTGTTGGATATGATTAGCATGATGTCATTGACATAGGGGATCGGTGGGATGTTTTGTGAGACCTCCTGATAGTTGAGATCACTTTGACTATATTATGACTGAGTGTTAAAAGAGGAGTAGGGAGACCTGTAAATGTTTGCTGTTCTTCCCAGAATCATTTCTGATCTTTTTTTCTGATTGTGATGGAAAAGAATACATTCCCTAAATCAAAGGCTGCAACCGTGTTCTTGAGGTCATATCGATCTACTCTAGTGAAGATACTACATCTGATAAGGGAGCTGCATTTTAGGCACCTGCTTGGCTGAGTTTGAGGAGTCCATTGCCATTTTCCAGATTCACCTGCTTTTTGTGCAAGGGCTACACTAGTGAGCTAAATGGACATGTGATGGGAATCACCACCCTTGCGTCTCTTAGATCTTTCAAAGGAGCTCAAATTTCTATCGCCCTGGGATACAATATTATTATTTAAATTCTATCTTGATTTAGGGGGATTGTATAGGCTTCCACTTGGATGCTGGTCCCCAGTAAGGCAGCTGTTACTCCACAGGAAAAGACTCTGTGTGTCAATTTCCCGGTATGTCTATACTGATGTTCCATCCAGTGAAGCCACTGTGAGGAAGACTTTGGCCAGAGCTCCACTGATCACGTTTCCTCTATATCTCCTTCTACCAGAAGACTGTGATAAATCTTTGGGTCTCTGGGTATTGATGTCAATCCAAATCCTGTGTCCAGCAGTCTTAAAAATAGTCGGTTGCTTCCCATTTCTTAGGGCACAGTGCAACTCTCTCTGGGGAAGGACTTAGAGAACTATTATTGGGTATACTTGCCATGGTATTGTAGGATCCCCTCTTGTGGAGACATGGATTTTTATCAATTCAGTGGAATCCAGGTCTAAAATTTGGGCAAGGTATCATGGCTTTTTGTTGGGGCAACTGCTCTCAATCTCTTTACCATGCCCCTTTGATTTTTTGATTTGTGTGTGTGTGTGTGTGTTGTTGTCATTGTTGTACAAACTGAGTAGTATCCTTGTTGGTTGCTCTTCTATTTTTCCTCTAGGGACACTGTGTTCTATTAACCGTCTTGATAATGCTCTGCAGATCAGTGGTCCTCTGACCTTGCACTTACTATAATAATTGTGTCCTCCTGGCTTCTGGAGATGAAGTACCGCATAATGACTGCTCCCCTATGGGCTCAGTGTTTTTCCCGTTGTCTCCATTGCTCAGTTCTGTAACAGCCTCCTCTACCACTCTCTGTGGTCTGCAGAGGGGAATTATTATTGAACTTCACAAAGATCCTGTGCCCCTCCCGCCAGTGCATTCTATTAGACCTATTGTGAATGAGATACTCTCTAGACTTTCCCATGGAGCATAGCCATCTGGGTTTTTTTGCCTTCCAGGGTATATCCATCCTGGCATGACTAGATCCTTTAAACCGCTTCTTGTGCTCTCTGCTGTGGTAATTCTGGTATTTAGTGTGGCTCTTTGCACCTTCCATGCTCCCAGAAGACATCTTAGTAGCACATTTCTTCATCTCCTCGGTTTTTGCCAAGGTTTCAAATCTTGTATTCTGAAAAAGTGCTCCCAAATTAACAAACTGCATCTGCTTCAGCCTCTTGTTTTGGTTCCCTTGCTCAAGCACTATCAGTGTCTAAGTCTGTATCTAACCTGGCTCTAATAGGTATATCCTGGAAGGATCTTGTAGTGCCTTTAAGGGGCAGCACTTTTTCTCTTATCAGATCCAGTATGAGCCCAGCTGGCTTTTGTTGCAATTTAATCCTAGTGCAGGAGTAGGGGAAGTAGAGGTCAGTGTTGATGTGGAGAGGACTTCACATTGCCTGCAAGCAAGGGGAGGAGTTGGCTTCCCTGGTAGCTCAGATGGTAAAGAATCTGCCTGCAATGCAGGAGACTGGGGTTGGATCCCAGGGTACAGAAGATCCCCTGGAGAAGGCAATGGCCACCCACTCCAGTATTCCTCCCTGGAGAATTCCATGGACAGAGGACCCTGTGGGCTACAGTCCACGGGGTCATGAAGAGTCGGACATGACTGAGTGACTCTTAACACTTAAGAGAGGTTACCTCCTGATAGGAAGAGACGGGCCACTCCTGCAGGTGCAGAAAGTTCTGAGGAATCTGGAGATTTATGATTTTCCAAGGCATTCTTCTGATGTCTCCATCCCAGTGTCAGAGTCTAATTTTTTCTCAATTAGGGCCTCAGTTAAGCACAGCAGACCCACCAGATTGGAAACTGGGAGTAAAACCTTCTAGGAAGCTTAGCCATTCTAAAGTGTCCATCCAAGTCCTGGTCCTCATCCCTCTATCCATCTGCTGCAAGAGATGAGGGCCCTTGTGTATGTTTCCAAAGAGGTCCACCGGCTTCACAGAAGCTTTTAAGTGGCAATGGATTGCTCTTATCTCTTCATTATCTTTTTCCAAATGACAATCCAGTTTAGCTGGATTCTATCATTCTTTCAGTTATTTCCCTCATATTTTCCAACTACCAAATACATTGTGCCAGCAAACGTACTTCCTCGGGAAATAGATCATCACCATCAGCACATATGAAAGCTTTAACAGATGAGCCGACACCTACCAGGAGCATGTGGTCTTTATGGCTAGTGGAGTAGAGACTGAGCCATCCAGCTTCAAAACCCTGCCTCAGCATGCGCTTCCTCTTGGACTACTCCTGCTTGTGATTGTCACAGGTTGGGTTTTCTCAGAAGCAGACACTGAGATCGCATTTAGTGTGCCTGATGCTTATAAAAGTGTGCGTTTGGTCTAAACAGCTGCAGAAGGAAGGGAGGGGAAGCATGATGAAGCCACGGGAGAAGTCGGGCTGTAGCCAGGCAGAACGGCCACCTGTGCAGAGTTTCAGAGCGGCAACAGCCATTAAGAGTTGAGCTAAGGGCCTTCCTGGTGGTCCAGTGGTTAAGCCTTTGCCTTCCAATGCAAGGGGTGCAGGTTCGATCCCTGGTAGGGGAGCTAAGATCCCACCTGCCTGGTGGCCAAAAAACAATATATAAAGCAGATGCAATATTGTAACAAATTAAATAAAGACTTGAAAAAAAAAAAGAGTTGAGCTGACACAAATACTTCATTGAAAGGAGATCTGGATACATCACAGAGTCCTCCACAGTAAAGGTTTTGGTTGCTTTTACCGCTATGATTGTTTCTCTCTCCCAGACCTGAAGACAATACCAAACACAGAGCAGGCACTTGCTAATGGAGATTGGTAAATAAATGGAACTAGGCAGAATGTTTCTAGAGCATGTTTATAGGAACTGGTTCTGTGCTGAGTAATAGTTGGGGTTCACTGAATTGTGGTTGATTGAACAGTGAATTCAGGGCCTGTCAGGTCAGACAGCCCTTGGCCTGCTGCCTGGCCTGTCTCCTTGCAGCAGTGTGGCCATCCACAGCAGGCTGACGGGGACACAGGCCCATATCTGGGGTGGCCAGGGTTAGAACGCTGGGATGGGAGTGATCAGGAAAGAGATGACTGTAGGGACTGGAGCAGGCATGCCATAGCACCTACACCTGGGCCACAAAAACAGAGACATCTCTGTTCTCCATAAACAAAAGTTGACCATTCTGCAGTAGAAGCCAGTCAAGAAGCAGATCCCACAGAGATAGGACGCGAACATTTGAATAACCTATTAAATGGCTTTCATTGTCAATAATCTGATTTGCACTCAGGCAAGACAAGTTGGATGCTTTTGAATGGCCTCAGATACGTCAATATGTAACAAGAAGATAAGGAAGAGAATTAAGTTCAAGCAAACCAGGCTTTTGCTTTACATCTTTCATTTTCTTGGCTAGATTGCTAAATTGTTTTATATGGAACCAGAAATTGCTGCCTAATGCTAATTTGCGAATGATACAATCAGTGCTGAGGTAAATGATATAGAGAATTGATACTGGGATAAATTGGGATGTGTCCCTTTAAATAACAATATCGACAAAAGTTTGGCACAAAGGGCAAGGGTCTTCGTTAAGCAACAATGCTGTTCCTGAGAGAGGAGGCTGGATGCAGAGAGAAAGGCCTCTGGAGTCAGAGGTAGGCTGGCACCCTGGTCCTCCACTTGCGAGCCCTGTGACCTTGGCAAATTACTCACTTCTCTCAGCTTTTGCTTCTGTAAGACGAGTAATAAATGTCAGAGAACTGTTATGAGGATAACATGATATATGGCATGTGAAACGCTGGGCACAGTACTTGGCACAGAACAGCTAATAACTGTGAGATGTTGTTATTTATTATGATGACTCAGCTCTTACCTGAAGGACAGGCCATTGGCCTCCAGGGAAGGTAGAGCTGGGGCAGTCACGTCTGCAAATGTTTATAGCTCATTGCATGGAAAGCCAGCCTCCCCTGGACCTTCTGGTGTGGGTAAACCCAGGCATCAGGGTGCTCACCTTTTTGAGTGAAGATTGCAGTTACAGTCCCAGGAAATCCTATAAAAAGCTCTTTGAAGATTTGGGGAAACTTCATGTTCTTATTGAACTTTCCTTAATCCCACAGGCTGCTCCCTGTCTCTCAACCCCAAGCCCTATCACTGGCCAGATCTTCTCCAAGGCTGGGGGCCCTTCTGATATAGCTCCAGGTCTTGAATCTTACACAGAATGGAAAGCCCTTTACCTGGCTTAGCAGGAGGACTCTCCCATCTCCAAAACCTATGGAGCACATTGGATACCATATTCTGTTTTTGGAGCCACCATCATTTGGCTACCTTATTTTCTGATTAGTCTGTGAGCTCCCTAAGCATGGATGTGGTATCTTTCTTACCTGTCAGTGATTAGCATCCATTGGGCCACTGTGTTAGGTCATGAGAATAAATTAGGCTTAATGGGGTTTCACCTGGCTCCATTTATTCTTTCCATGTGGTTGGTTGCGTGCTTAAAGCTGTAAGATGGCTCTTTGGTGTGGTTCCTGTTAAATATTGATGCTTTCTGAGACGATAGAGGTTTTCAAGAAAGAGGTGTCCTTGGGAAAGTGCTTTTTAGAAGGTATTGCAATGCTCTGCAGAGAAGAGTTCAGCCCTGAATAGCATGAAAACTGCTACAGGCATCACTCCTGAGCTTAGACGAATTCTGCAGAGGAGCTGTGTTTCCTGAGAGACTCTGAGATTTTTAGTTGCTATTGGTTTTAGGTTACTTATTTCAGTAGTAGGAGTCACCCTTGGCTTCTTGAGCGGAGCATTACATGTCTTGTTATTGGTGTTTCTGTTATTTAAAACACATGGAAATGTGCACATGGAACTCAGTTTTCCTTTGTATAAGAAAAAGGTAAAACAGCAGTATGTCCTGGGGATTACATGGTGGCTTGGCAGTCAAGATTCTGCCTGCAACGCAGGAGCTGCAATAGACGTGGGTTTGATCTCTGGGGTGGGAAGATCCCCTGGAGGAGGGCATGGCAACCCACTCCAGTATTCTTGCCTGGAGAATCCATGGACAGAGGAGCCTGATGGGCTACAGTTCATAGGGTCACACAGAGTCAGACGTGGAGCATCAGCTAACCATGGTTCGCTCAGCCAGCCTGGCCCAGGCCTCCATTCCTTGTTCCAGCATCTCCACCCTGACAGATCCTGGGTCCATGTCTTTGTGGATTTGCCTTTTCTTACCCTTCGAATTCTTCTTTCTTCCTGCTTCTTAGTACCCTCGTGATACTTTTTCCTGCAGACATCACAGAGAACATACCTGAAGAGGCATAGCCTGTAGAAATGAAGAGGAGGTCTTGGTGACTAGTAAATACTCATCAAACATGGATTGAATAAGGGGGAGAAGTTCTGCAGTACTTTGTGGCCCAATCTTTCGACCATCTCTACTTCCTGTGCAATGTAAGAAACTGAGGCAGACCAGTTACTAGTGGTCACTGGAACCAAAGACCTTTGGATCCAGGAAATTGATTTCATCCATTCATCTTTAATTGAACTGGAGCCAAACGGTGGCTTGTAATAGTCATTTTAATGTGTTGAAATATTATTTCTAAAATAGTCATTCAACACAACCTGTCTGGAAGTTTTCTGGAGAACAGATATTTTTGGAATCCTTCTGACAGCCAGGCCAGCACAATTGTGTAGAGAATGACTAATGAGTAGTCAGTTTGTCTCTTAGCCCCCTTCCTGCTAATAAACTTTATTGAGGACTTATTGGATGCTTGCACGATTTTGTAGTGGACAAACCCTGTTGAGTATGATACTGGTAAAGAGGCTCTGAGTGTGGAAGGCCATCCTTTGGGAAGAAATATGGGTTTGTCATGACCAGAGCCCTCTCGACAGCCACATCAGCCAAAGGGAATTAAGGGGCAAACAGACCCATGTAGAGATCGATGTACATAAGGTTTTCAAAGGTGCCTGGATTTTAAAAATACTTCCTGACTCCATTTTTTTTTTCTGTGAGTCAACTGGGGTTTTCCAAAGTGGGTCTCCTGGCCTTTGAATATTATGGGAAAAATAACATCGCCTTTAGCAGCTTCCAATTGAGTTGCAAGCCTGGCAGGGAGATGGCTTTCCCTGAAAAGGGACAAACCCTCGCCAGGGAGCTCTGGGCCTGGGCCTCTGCGGCTGTGCGGGTACAAGGACCCAGTGCTCAGATGTGCATATTGCTCCAGGAAGCCAGAGAGCTGCATGCCACAGCTGGAGCTGGACACCTTCCAACCCAAATCCATCCTTCTGTGTAGGGCAGAAAGAGAATGTTTCTGGACAAGCTCTCAAAACTGTGAGCGATAGAACTCCCCACCCTGAGGGGATGAGGAAGGTGGGACCAACTGAGCACGGCTGACTGATGTCATGTTCATCTTAGAAATGGTGAGAGAGGGGCAGGCAGGCGGTGGATGCACGCACTGCCTCTGATCTCAAGAAAAGTGGCCTCGTTAGGAGGGGAGAAGGTCAGTGAGGCTTCCCAGGCCGAGACCCTGTGAGGTCTGATAAGAAAGGGAGCAATTTTAAAAATCAATGGAATATTTACTAGGATCTGAGTATAGTCCTCAATCTATTGCAAAGGATGCTTTCCAGGTATCTATAAATAAAAGACGCTTGCCCTTCCAAGCAGGTCTCCTGGAAAGTAGAGAAAGGTGCAAGGCAGAAGAAAAGCCGTCGACACATCAGAACCTTCTGTGATAGACGGCATCTCCCCCTGACATTTTCATTAGCAGGAAATTTATGTTCCTATTTCTGTCTGTTGTAATGACCATTCTTAGCCATAGCGTGGTGGCGGCTAATGGACAGGAATGGGAAAAAAATTCTTTAATTAATGCAAAATTGAAGCATTTTCTTTCTACACTTTGAGAAGCCAAGTAATTCACAGCAGTTCTTGGCACTAGAGTGGAGGTAAAATAATTATACACAATTTCTAGAGATTAAAAGATAGTAAAATAATTTTAGTCACATCTTGAAATTATTTATCTTGTAAATGAGAAAGGGCGAAGAGTACGGGAATGATATTCAGAGGTTGAGAGTAGACCCTGCAGAACTTTGCTCCTGCCTGTCTCTGGCGTCTGGGCGCCCGGTTTTGGGTCTGAACTCTGTCTCTTACTGGGGCTGACTGGGGCTTGCCGTCACCCGGCTGTGATCATTCCTCTCTCACATCCTCTTACGTTCTCCTTTCACATGATTTCATTTTCTTTTACCCCTGTCACTTTTTAAAATTCAGGTCCTATGTGATTATTTACGGTTGGCTGGAAGGGAAACTGGCCCAGTTCTGGCTTTTCTCTTTGAAGTAATACTCTTAAGAATCTAGCCTTTTTTTTTTTTTTTTTTGAATTTATTTATTTATTTATTTTTAATTTTAAAATCTTTAATTCTCACATGTGTTCCCAAACATGAACCCCCCTCCCACCTCCCTCCCCATAACATCTCTGTGGGTCATCCCCATGCACCAGCCCCAAGCATGCTGTATCCTGCGTCAGACATAGACTGGCGATTCAATTCTTACATGATAGTATACATGATAGAATGCCATTCTCCCAAATCATCCCACCCTCTCCCTCTCCCTCTGAGTCCAAAAGTCCGTTATACACAGCTGTGTCTTTTTTCCTGTCTTGCATACAGGGTCGTCATTGCCATCTTTCTAAATTCCATATATATGTGTTAGTATACTGTATTGGTGTTTTTCTTTCTGGCTTACTTCACTCTGTATAATCGGCTCCAGTTTCATCCATCTCATCAGAACTGATTCAAATGAGTTCTTTTTAACAGCTGAGTAATACTCCATTGTGTATATGCACCACAGCTTTCTTATCCATTCATCTGCTGATGGACATCTAGGTTGTTTCCATGTCCTGGCTATTATAAATAGTGCTGCGATGAACATTGGGGTACATGTGTCTCTTTAAACCTTTACTGTTGGCCTGCAAGAAATTTTTTGTTGTTGTTTTTTAACCAGAAGTCAGGCCAAGGAGGCTGCTGAAGGGAATAGCCAAAGGGCTGAGCTGAGCACCTAACAGTCTGTGAGGCTAAACGTTTCTGCCTCCCAATGCCTCTGCACCAAGGTGCAGGCATTCCAGCCCTTTCCTCCCCACTGAGAACACACTCACAGGGTCGCCTGAGAGAAAGCAAGGGGGAACAAGGAGATGAGCCAGGCAAACAAATCCTAGAGCTGGTATCTCGGTCTCCTGTGCTCTGGAGAAGCTGTAGACAGCTGTCATGTCCCTGGGCAGTGGAGCTCAGCCCTGTGGCGTCCTGGCCCCACAAAGAAGGGTCATGCTCCGTGGTAGCATCCAAGGATGCCCACCAAGGATTTAGTAACTTGGAGTGGGGGAATGCAGGGGTCTCCATGCAGAGGAAGTTTCTCTCCAGCTCATCCTGTGAGGTGTGGGTGTCTCTCTTTACGCCTTGCACTTTTTAAGAAATCTTGCTAAAATTCTAGAGCAGACAGTTCTGGGGCTGAAAGATGTGCCATCAGCCCAAGCCTAGCGAATGAAATGATCTCATTTTATAGCAAATTGTAAACTTTGTTTATTGTCAGTGTTCTTCATTATAACCTGAAAAAGACTGCATATACTTACATATATTTATTTTATAAACTATCCATAAAATTGATTATTAAAAATTAGGTAGATTAATTTATAGGTGATTTCAGGTATCTTTTAGCTGTAATTTTGACAATGTGACTTCTTTATGTTCCAACTGAAGGGCCATATTTCTAATACAAATAATCCAATTCTTATTAGAATAGAAAGTCATGACTATGGTTCATTGATTTTTGCCCCTGCCAGACACTTTGATAAACACTTGAAATCTTATAGAATCACTAAACTACCCTTCAAGGTAAGTGATATAGTCATTTTCTGAGATGTAGAATTTGATGATTACAAAGCTAACTAACCAGGTATGCATTTTGGAGCTTGAGTGATCTTATTGGAATAGGAACTGGATCACTTCCTGACTGTCAGAATGCAGACAGCTTACTTGACTTCTCTGAGTTCAGTTTATGGTAACCATAGTTACAAGTGGTCCCTGGAGGTCTGTGGTGTGTTCAAACTCCTCCCTTCTGACCACTTACCCTCAGCAGGCTCCTCCTTTCTACACTGACTTCTGTTTGTACCGTGACCATATTTGTGTGGGTCTGTTTCTAGAAGCCATGCACTGACCCATGTGTCTATCCCTTTTCCAGTAACACATTGTCTTGATTTCTTTTATGTCGTGTCTCAGTCGCTTAGTCATGCCCAACTCCTTTGTGAGTCCATGGACTGTAGCCCGTCAGCCTCCTCTGTCCATGGAATTTTCCAGGCAAGAATACTGGAGTGGGTTGCCATTTCCTACTCCACGGAATCTTCCTAACCCAGGGATCTAACCTGCAGCTCTTGTGTCTCCTGCATTGGCAGGCAGGTTCTTCACTACTCGGCCACCTGGGAAGCCCTGATTACTTTTATAGTAAGTTTTAAAATCAGATAATGTTGACAAACATGCATAAGTATTAATAGAAATCATCTTTGATTGCTTGTATTATCATTTACATTTTCTTCAACATAAGGTACTACAAATGTTTTATTAATGTTAGATTTATAACTAACTGACTCAGTGGGTAAATAATCTGCCTACAATGCAGGAGACGCAAGATACGTCGGTTTGATCCCTGGGTCGGGAAGATCCTCAGGAAGTGTGCATGGCAATCTACACAGGATTCTTGTCTGGAGAGTCCCATGGATGATAAGCCTGGCAGTCTCAAGATAAGTCTTGAGTCCGTAGTGTCTCAAGAGTTGGACATGCCTGAAGGGACAGAGCACACATGTACATTTCATTTCTGGAGCTTTTGTAATGGATGCTAGCGGCTTGGATGGTTAAGAATCTGCCTGCAATGGGTCAGAAAGATCCCTGGGTCAGAAAGATCCTTTGGAGAAGGGAAAGGCAACCAACTCCAGTATTCTTGCCTGGAGAATTGCGTGGACAGAGGAGCCTGGTAGGCTACAGTCCATGGGGTTGGCAAAGAGTAGGACACTACTGAGTGACTAAGACTTTCACTTAAAATCTTGGTTTCCAGTGATTCATTACTGCTGCTGCTAAGTCACTTCAGTCGTGTCCTACTCTGTGCGACCCCATAGACGGCAGCCCACCAGGCTCCCCCATCCCTGGGACTCTCCAGGTAAGAACACTGGAGTGGGTTGCCATGTCCTTCTCCAATGCATGAAAGTGAAAAGTGAAAGTGAAGTTGCTCAGTCGTGTCCGACTCCTAGCGACCCCATGGACTGCAGCCCACCAGGCTCCTCTGCCCATGGGATTTTCCAGGCAAGAGTACTGGAGTGGGGTGCCATTGCCCTCTCTGATTCATTACTAGTATCTAGAAATAGAGTTTATATTTTTGTGTTGATCCTTTATCCTGCAATCAAGCTAATGTTACTTATTAGCTCTGGAAAACTTTTCTGGAGATTTCTTGGGATTGCCTAAGTAGACAATCATGTTTTCTATGAGAGGAGGACAATCTTATTTGTTCTTTTTCAACCTGCATGCCTTTATTTTTTTCTGTATTATGATACTGGCTAAGACATCCTATAAGATGTTAAATAGGATTGCTGAGTGTAAACATACTTACCTTGATCCCTGTCTTGAGGGAAGCATCCAGTCTCTCATCATTAAGTATGATATCAGCTGTAGGTTTTTTGTACATGTCCTTTATACAGTTTTATTAGGTTGAGAATTTCTGTCCTACTTCTATTTTGATGAGGGTTTCAAAAAAATACATAAATGGGGTTGAATTTTGCCAAATCTTCTTCTACATCCATTTATTTATGTGTTTTCTCCTTTTTTAGATAGTTAAGGCAGTTCACTGCTTGATTTTCAGACATGTACCAGTCCAACACTCCCAGGATAAACCCCAGTTGGTAATTATTGGTATATTATTATTCTTATGCATTTCTGCATTTAATTTACTGATATTACATTGCAGACTTTTGTGTCAGTGTTCATGAAGGATGTTGATCTGTAGTTTTCCTTTCTTATGCTGTTTTGGTTTGGTTTTGGTGTCAGGGCAATGATTATGTCGTTAGTTGGAAAGATTTCCTGCTATTTGCAGGAATAGGTTGTGTAGAACTGATGTTTCTTCTTAAAATATTTGTTGGAACTTGTTAGTGAAGCCATCTGAGTCTGAAGTTTTCAGTTTTTCTTTTTAAAATAGCAATTCAATGTCTCTAATAATGATAAGACTATTCAGGTTATCTGTTTCTTCTGGTATAAATTTTGGTTTTGTAGTTTTCAATGAATTGGCTCATTTAGACTAGGTTGTTGGATTTAAGTGCATAAAGTTTCCCCATAAAATTCCTTTATTAGCTTTTTAATATCTCTAGGGTCTGTTAGGATTTTCCATCTTGTCATTTCTACTATGAGTAATGTACATCCATCTCTGTTTTTGGTTAGTCTGGTTAAAGATTTATCCTAAAAATTTTTTTGGTCAGATAATCAACTTTTATTTCATTGCATTTTTATTTTATTTTATTTCTTTTTATTATTTCCTTCCTTCTGTTTACTTTGGGTTTATTTTGCCCCTTTTCCATCTTATATAGTAGCTTAGATTGTTGATTTGAGATCTTTGTTACTTCTAATATAAATGTAGAATCTTCTAAATTTTCCCTAAGCACTGATTTAAGTGCATACCACAGATTTTATATGGTCTCTTTACAGTTTCTTTCAATTCAAATGTTTTCTGAATTTCTTCCTTGATCCATATAATCTTAATAGATGTTTTACAGAAATTATATGCTTACAGAAAAATTGAAAGGAAAATAAAAGACTTCCCAAATCTCCTGGCCACAGTTTCTCCTCTTATTAATACTTACATTGGTGTTACAATTGTTGAACCAATTCACACATTGTTATTAACTAAAGTCCGTTGTTTGTATTAAGCTTCACTCTTTGTGTTGTATAGGTCTTTCCAAGCATGTAGAGTTATGCACAATCGTTACATTATACAAAAGACTCTCTGTTCCACCTATTCATATTTTCCCCTTCTCTCCTCCACAACCCCTGACAACTGATGGACTTTTTACTGTCTCGAAAGCTTTCTTTTCCAAAATGCCAGAGTTGGAATCATACAATATGCACTTTTCACATTGGCTTCTTTCACTTAGAAATATGCATTTAAGATTCATCTCTGTTGTATCATGGCTTGAGAGATCATTTTTTTGTATCACTGAATAATATTTCATTGTATAAATGTACCACTGTTAGTCCATTCACATATTGATTGACATCTTCAGTTCAGTTCAGTCGCTCAGTTGTGTCTGACTGTTTGTGACCCCATGAACCGCAGCACATCAGGCCTCCCTGTCCATCACCTACTCCCCGAGTCCACCCAGACCCATGTCCATTGAGTCAGTGATGCCATCCAACCATCTCATCCTCTGTCATCTGTTTCTCCTCCTGCCCTTAATCTTTTCAGTATCAGGGTCTTTTCAAATGAGTCAGCTCTTTGCATCAGGTGGCCAAAGTACTGGAGTTTCAGCTTCAGCATCGGTCCTTCCAATGAACACCCAGGACTGATCTTTCAGATGGACTGGTTAGATCTCCTTGCAGTCCAAGGGACTCTCAAGAGTCTTCTCCAACACCACAGTTCAAAAGCATCAATTCTTCAGCACTCGGCTTTCTTTATAGTCCAACTCTCACATCCATACCTGACCACTGGAAAAACCATAGCCTTGACTATATGGACCTTTGTTGACAAAGTAATGTCTCTGCTTTTTAATATGCTGTCTATGTTGGTCATAACTTTCCTTCCAAGGAGTAAGCGTCTTTTAATTTCATGGTTGCAATCACCATCTGCAGTGATTTTGGAGCCCCACACAAAATAAAGTCATCCACTATTTCCACTATTTCCCCATCTATTTCCCATGAAGTGTTGGGACCGGATGCCATGATCTTTGTTTTCTTTATGTTGAGCTTTAAGCCAGCTTTTTCACTGTCCTCTTTCACTTTCATCAGGAGGCTCTTTAGTTCTTCTTCACTTTTTGCCATAAGGGTGGTGTCATCTGCATATCTGAGATTATTGATATTTCTCCTGGCAATCTTGATTCCAGCTTGTGCTTCCTCCAGCCCAGCAATTCTCATGATGTATTCTGCATATAAGTTAAATAAGCATGCTCCTTTTCCTATTTGGAACCAATCTGTTGTTCCATGTCCAGTTCTAACTGTTGCTTCGGGTTTCTCAAGAGGCAGGTCAGGTGGTCTGGTATTCCCATCTCTTTCAGAATTCTCCACAGTTTGTTTTGATCCACACAGTCAAAGGCTTTGACATAGTCAATAAAGCAGAAATAGATGCTTTTCTGGTACTCTCTTGCTTTTTTGATGATCCAGCGGATGTTGGCAATTTGATCTTTGTTTCCTCTGCCTTTTCTAAAACCACCTTGAACATCTGAAAGTTCATGGTTCACGTATTGCTGAAGCCTGGCTTGGAGAATTTTAAGCATCACTTACTGGCATGTGAGGTGAGTGCAATTGTGTGGTAGTTTGAGCATTCTTTGTCATTGCCTTTCTTTGGGATTGAAATGAAAACTGACCTTTTCCAGTCTTGTGGCCACCGCTGAGTTTTCCAAATTTGTTGGCATATTGAGTGCAGCACTTTCACAGCATCATCTTTCAGGATTTGAAAGAGCTCAACTGGAATTCCATCACCTCCACTAACTTTGTTCATAGTGATGCTTCCTAAGGCCCACTTGACTTCACATCCATGATGTCTGACTCTAGGTGAGTAATCACACCATTGTCATTATCTGGGTCGTGAAGATTTTTTTTGTACATCTTGGTTCCTTCCAATTTTTGTCAGTTTTGACTAGAGCTGCTATAAACATTCATATGTAGGTTTTCATATGAAGTTTAGACATAAGTTTTCACCTCATTCGATAAATACATAGGAGCATGTGAATTTTTTTATAAGTCTATGGTTAACTCTGTAAGAAACTTCCCAGTTGTCTTCCAAAGTGGTTGCATCACTTTGGAATTTTCACTAGCAACAAATGAAAATTTCCCCATATTCTTATCAGCATCTGGTATTGTCAGTGTATTGAATTTTATCCATTGTAATAGGTGTGGGGTAATATCTCATTGTTTTAATTTGTAATTCACTAATAACACATGATGTTGAATATCTCCTATGTTTATCTTCCATCTGTATATTTCCTCTGGTCAAGTATTTGTTCAGATTTTTTGTTTATTTTTGAATTCAATTGTTTAATTTTTTATGCATTTTTTGATAAAAGTTCTTTGTAACATGTGTGTTTGCAGATATTTTTTCTCAGTCTGTGGTTTGTCTTTTTATTTTCTTAACAGTGTCTTTCACAGAAAAGTTTTAAACTTTAATCAAGTCCAACTCACCAAACTTTTCTTTCCAGGATCATGCTTCTGTTACAACTAAAGTTCATCTGAAAACACAAGGTTACTTAGATTTTTCTCTTGTGTTATCTTCTAGGAGCTTTATAGCTTTGCATTTTACATTTAGGTCTATGAGCCATTTTTGTTAGTTTGTTGAGTTGTTTGTTTATTTTTTGGGGGACAAGAGTCTAGTTTGTTTGTTTGTTTGTTTGTTTTTGATAATTTCTTGCATTTTAAATACACCTTGATGGCATCCTTGGCCTGACACTCTTTGCCATAGTCCTTAACCACTGCACAACTGCAACAAACCACTTTATGGGGTTTTCCCTCTCTGTCAGTGTTATAGAGGCCTACCCATTCCCTGAGTTTCTTGTTGTCATCAACTTTGTGTTTTCTCAGTTGCTCAGTTGTGTCCAGTTCTTTGTGACCTCATGAACTGTAGCCTGACAGGCTCCTCTGTCCATGGGATTTTCTAAGCAAGAATACTGGACTGGGGTGCCATTTTCTTCGTCAGTCATCAACATTAGTCAAGTTGATTTGGTTCTCAGCACAAAGGGCCTCCACCAACTTGACATACATAGGCTCATCACACTTGGACGCAAGCACACAAAGATGGGTTTGGCGATGGTCTAAAGCTTTGGCAGCTTAAGGAATTCCACTTGCTGAGCCATCATGGATTAGGGAGGTCTTCAGCACTTCTTGCAGAGCCATACTAACATCCATTGCACCTCTAGCAGCAATGTCTTCTTGGGCCATGGTGATGGGTTGTAGGTGGAGCTGAATCTTGAACACACCCACAGCCTCCACCTTGATTTGGCTCATTTTGAAATAATTCTTGTGAAAGCATAAGGTCAGTGTCTAGATTAATTTTTTACATGTGAATGTTCAGTTGTTCAAGAATAACTTATTGAAAAGATTATCTTTACTTTGTGTGATTATCTTTGCTCCTTTATGAAAGATCAGTTGACTGTATTTGTATGTATCTATATCTGTTCCATTAACTATATATGGGTATGTATCTGTTCCACTGATTTATCCATTGTTTATTCTTTTGCCAATGCCACATTGTTTTGATTACTGTACCTTTATAGTAAGACTTGAAGCTAGGTATGTTAGTCCTTTGACTTCATTCTCCTTCTTCAATATAGTATTGACTACTTAAGAGTCTTTTGTCTTTCCATATAAAATTTGAGATGAGTTGGTTGATATCCATAAGGTGACTTGTTTCGTTGGGATTTTATTTGAGCATTTGTTGAATCTGTGGATCAAGTTGGAATTAATTGTTATCTTAACAAAATTGAATCATCCTAATTATGGGCATAGTCTATCTTCCCCCTTTCAGGTTTTCTTTTATTTATTTATTTTTCATCAGAATTTGGTAGTTTCTCTTATATGGATCTTATATACATTTTGTTAGATTTATATTAGGCATTTCATTTTTTTGTGTGCTAATGCAAAAAAGATCTTCACAACCAAGATGATCACAATGGTATGATCACTCACCTAGAGCCAGACATCCTGGAATGTGAAATCAAGTGGGCCTTAGAAAGCATCACTACAAACAAAGCTAGTGGAGGTGATGGAATTCCAATTGAGCTCTTTCAAATCCTGAAAGATGATGCTGTGAAAGTGCTGCACTCAATAGGCCAGCAAATTTGGAAAACTTGGCAGTGGCCACAGGACTGGAAAAGGTCAGTTTTCATTCCAATCCCAAAGAAAGGCAATGACAAAGAATGCTCAAACTACTGCACAATTGCACTCTTCTCACACGCTAGCAAAGTAATGCTCAAAATTCTCCAGGCCAGGCTTCAGCAATATGTGAACCGTGAACTTCCAAATGTTCAAGGTGGTTTTAGAAAAGGCAGAGGAACCAGAGATCAAATTGCCAACATCCGCTGGATCATCAAAAAAGCAAGAGAGTTCCATAAAAATGACTATTTCTGCTTTATTGACTATGCCAAAGCATTTGACTGTGTGGATTACAATAAACTGGAAAATTCTGAAAGAGATGGGAATACCAGACCACCTGACCTGCCTCTTGAGAAACCTATATGCAGGTCAGGAAGCAACAGTTAGAACTGGACATGGCACAACGGACTGGTTCCAAATAGGAAAAGGAGTATGTCAAGCCTGTATATTGTCACCCTACTTATTCAACTTCTATGCAGAGTACATCATGAGAAATGCTGGGCTGGAGGAAGCACAAGCTGGAATCAAGATTGCCAGGAGAAATATCAATAACCTCAGATATGCAGATGACACCACCCTTATGGCAGAAAGTGAAGAGGAACTAAAATGCCTCTTGATGAAAGTGAAAGAAAGAGTGAAAAAGTTGGCTTAAAGCTCGACATTCAGAAAACTAAGATCATGGCATCTGGTCCCATCACTTCATGGGAAATAGATGGGGAAACAGTGGAAACAGTGTTAGACTTTATTTTCTTGGGCTCCAAAATCTCTGCAGATGGTGATTGCAGCCATGAAATTAAAAGACGCTTACTCCTTGGAAGGAAAGTTATGACCAACCTAGATAGCATATTGAAAAGTAGAGACATTACTTTGCCAACTAAGGTCTGTCTAGTCAAGGCCATGGTTTTTCCAGTGGTCATGTATGGATGTGAGAGTTGAACTGTGAAGAAAGCTGAGTGCTGAAGAATTGATGCTTTTGACCTGTGGTGTTGGAGAAGACTCTTGAGAGTCCCTTGGACTGCAAGGATATCCAACCAGTCAATCCTAAAGGAGATCAGCCCAGGGTGTTCTTTGGAAGGAATGATGCTAAAGCTGAAACTCCAGTACTTTGGCCACCTCATGTGAAGAGTTGACTCATTGGAAAAGACTCTGATGCTGGGAGAGATTGGGGCAGGAGGAGAAGGGGGCGACAGAGGATGAGATGGTGGATGGCATCACGGACTCGATGGATGTGAGTTTGAGTGAACCCCGGGAGATGGTGATGGACAGGGAGGCCTGGCGTGCTGCGATTCATGGGGTTGCAAAGAGTCGGACATGACTGAGTTACTGAACTGAACTAAACTGAATGTAAATGGTGTTGTGCTTTTAATTTTAAATTCTGCATGTCCATTGCTGGTATTTTTGTTATTGTTCATTTGCTAAGTAGTGTTCAGCTCTTTGAGACCCCATGGACAGCAGCACACCTGGCTTCCCTGTCCTTCACTATCTACCAGAGTTTGCTCAAACTTATGTCCATTGAGTCAGTGATGCCATCCAACCATCTCGTCCTCTGTCACCCCCTTCTCCTCTTGCCCTCAGTCTTTCCCAGCATCCTGGTTGTTTCTAAAGAGTTGACTCCTTACATCAGCTGGTCAAAGTATTGGAGCTTCAGCTTCAGCATCAGTCCTTCCAATGAATACTCAGGGTTGATTTCCTTTAGGATTGACTGGTTTGATCTCCTTGCTGTTCAGGGGTATATAGGAAAGCAAATTTCTTCCCTTATTGATTTAGCTAGGATTTTCAGAACAGTGTTGGCAATGATGAGAGGGAGCCTTGCCTTATTCCTAGTCATAGGGGGGGATGTATCTAATTTCTCACCACTAACTATAGTAAAGTCACTCAGTCATGTCCGACTTTCTGTGACCTCATGGGCTGTAGCCTACCAGGCTCCTCTGTCCATGGGATTTTCCAGGCAATAGTACTGGAGTGGATTGCCATTTCCTTCTCCAGGAGATCTTCCCGACCCAGGGATTGAACCCGGGTCTCCCACATTGTAGACAGGCGCTTTACCATCTAAGCCACCGGGGAAGTCAACTATGACATTAGCTATAGGGTTTTTGTAGATGTTCTTCATTAAATTGAGGAGGATCCTCTCTATTTCTAGTATTCTGTGTGTTTTCATCATAAATAGATATTGAAGTTTGTCAAGTGGTTTTTATGTATCTGCTAATATGATTATATGATTTTGTTTTTTAACCTGTTGATATAACTGATTATGGGGACTGTGAAGAAAGTGAGCGCTGAAGAATTGATGCTTTTGAACTGTGGTGTTGGAGAAGACTCTTGAGAGTCCCTTGGACTGCAAGGAGATCCAACCAGTCCATTCTAAAGGAGATCATCCCTGCGTGTTCTTTGGAAGGAATGATGCTAAAGCTGAAACTCCAGTACTTTGGCCACCTCATGCGAAGAGTTGACTCATTGGAAAAGACTCTGATGCTGGGAGGGATTGGGGGCAGGAGGAGAAGGGGACGACAGAGGATGAGATGGCTGGATGGCATCACGGACTCGATGGACATGAGTTTGAGTGAATTCCAGGAGATGGTGATGGACAGGAAGGCCTGGCATGCTGTGATTTATGGGGTCGCAAAGAGTTGAACATGACTGAGCGACTGAACAGAACTGAACTGGTGGCTCAGATGATAAAAAATCTGGCTGCAATGTGGGAGAACCAGGTTTGATCCCAGGATCAGGAAGATCCCCTGGAGAAGGAAATGGCAACCCACTCCAATATTCTTGCCTGGAAAATCCCATGAACAGAGGAACCTGGTGGGCCACAGTCCATGGGGTCATAAAGAGTTAGACACAGTTGGTTGACTATACACTTTACTATGCCTGGTTATATTAATTGGTTATTGAATATTGAATCAGCCTTGCAAACCTGGGATAAATCCCACTTGGTAATGTCATATAATTTTTTATACATTGCTGAGAATTTTTGCATCTGTATTCATGAAAGACATTAGTCCGTAGTTTACTCTTCTTGTCATGTCTTTCTCTGATTCTGTTTGAGGTAATACTGGCCTCGCAGAATGAGCTAAGTATTGTTCCCTTTGCTTCTAGTTTCTGGAACAGATTTTAGAGAATCAGTATGAATTATTCCTTAAATATGTGATAGAATTCACCTGTAAAACCACGTGGAGTTGGTGCTTTGTATTTGGGAAGTTTATTAATTTCAATTTAACTATCTATTGAATATAGGCTTATTTAAATGGTTTCCCCTGCTATGAGTTTTAGTAGATTACATCTTTAAGGAATTGGTCCATTTCATTTAAGATATCAAATTTGTGAGCATAGAATTTTTTTTATAATAACTCTTTATTATTATTTTAATGTCTGTGGGTAAGTATCTTTTTTCCTTAGCCTGTCTAGGGGTTTTCAATTTTATTGATATTCTAAAAGAATCTGCTTTTGGTTTCATTGATTTCCTCTGTTCTTTCTTGATTTCTATATCACTTATTCATTTTATTAGTTCTATTATTTATTTTCTTCTGCCTATTTTGAATTTAATTTGCCATTTATTTTCTAGTTTCCTATAGTGAAAGCTTAGATTGTTGATCTTATGTTTCTTCTTTTCTAATATATGCATTCAATGTTATAAGTCACAGCGTTACTCCATCTCACAAATTTTAATAGATTGCATTTTTATTTTGCTTTAGTTCCAAGCTATTTTAAAATTTCTCCTGAGACTTCTTTAACCCATGTATTATTTAGAAGTGTATTTAATTGTCAAATATTTGGGGATTTTCCAGGTCTCTTTCTGTTACAAATATTCTAGTTTTTTGTGGTCTGAGAGCATCCTTTGCATAACATATATTCCTTCAAATTTGTTTAAGTATGTTTTATAACTTAGAATGTGTTTTATCATGGTGAGTGAATGTTCATGTGGGCTTGAGAAGAATGTGTCTTCTACTTTATTGAATGAAGCAGTCTATAAAAGTCAATTAGATCCAGGTGATTTATGGTGCTCTATAGTCAACTATATCCTTACCGATTTTGTGCCCACTGAATCTGTCAGTTACTGGTACAGGAATGTCAAAGTTTCCAACTATAATGATGAATCTGTCTATTTTTCTTTGAGGTTCTGTTAGATTTCTGTCTCACATGTTTTGATGCTCTGTTGTTAGGCATATGAACGTTAAGGATGGTTTTGTCTTTCTCGAGAACTGACCCCTTACCATTATGTATTGTCTGTTTATTTCTGATAATATTCCTTACTCTAAAGTCGTATTTGTTTGAAATTAACACAGCTACTCTGAGTTTTTTGATCAGTGTTAGTATGGTCTATCTTTATTTACCCCCTTACTTTTAATCTATCTGTGCCTTTATATAAAATGGGTTTCTTATAAACACTATATTCCAGTTGAGTCTTCGATTGCTTTTATTCACTGTGATAGTCTCTGTCTTTTTATTGCTGTGTTTAGACCATTCATGTATAAAGTGATAGTTTATATAACTGGATTATGATACTTGTAACTTTAAAACAAATTCATTGTTGTTACACTTTTTCCCCTTGTCTTCCACTCTTGTTCTGCCTTCTCTGGTGTTCATGGACCATTTTACATAATTCTATATTTTCCTCTTTTACTGTATCAATTATAGCTTCTTTTAAAATGTGTCAAAATGGTTGCTTTAGGGTTTGCAGTATATTTTACAACTAATCTAAGGCCACTTTTAAATAACACTATAATGCTTCACTGGCAGTACAAGTATCTTATGACACAGTATTCCCAATTCCTCCCTCCCATTCCTTATAATATTATTGTCTTGCATTTCCCTTATCCAAACTCTACTCATTCATTGTCATTGTTATTGGTTTGAAGAAGGTATTATCTAATAGACTAAGGAAGAATTAAAAAAATAACATTTTACTTTATCTCTTTATCTTCATTTATTTCTTCCTTTCTTAATGTAAATCTACGTTTCTTAACTATATCATTTTTCTTCTCTCTGAAGAACATTTTTTTTTTTAACATTTCTTGCAAAGCAGGTCTACTGGTGACAATTTCCCTCAATTTGTGTTTGTCAGAGAAAGTATCTCTTTGTTGCTTTTGAGAGATAATTACTTTGGATGCAAGACTCTGAGTTGGTGGCTGTTTTCTTTCAATTCTAAATATTTAACTTCTTACTCCTCTTGCTTGCATCATTTCTGAAAAGAAGTCTGATGTAATTGTTATCTGTGTTCCTCTGTGGATAAGCTTCTTTCACGTTTTCTCTTTGTCATTGATTTTCTGTAGTCTGAATATATTCCTTAGTGTAGTTTTGATACTTATCCTACTTGATGTTATTTGAGGCTCCTGGATCTGCAATTTGGTGTATGTCATTAATTTTGGAAAATTCTCAGCCATTATTACCTCAATATTTTTCTTCTGGTATCCTGATTACATTTATGTTATTTTTTAATAATTGTACCACAGTTCATTTCATATTGTTTGTTTTTCTTTTTCATTTCACTTATGGAAATTTTTATTAGTATATCTTCAAACTTATTGTTCTTTCCTTGGCTGTGTTTAGTCTAATGGGGAGCCCATCAAAAGCGTTTTCCATTTGTTACCCTGTTTTTGGTTTCCTAGGATTTCCTTTTGATTTTTTTCCCATAATTTCTATCTCTCTGTTCACATTGCTGCTGCTGCTAAGTCACTTCAGTCATGTCCGACTCTGTGTGACCCCATAGACGGCAGCCCACCAGGCTCCCCTGTCCCTGGGATTCTCCAGGCAAGAACACTGGAATGGGTTGCCATTTCCTTCTCCAGTGCATGAAAGTGAAAAGTGAAAGTGAAGTCGCTCAGTCGTGTCCGACCCTCAGCAACCCCATGGGCTGCAGCCCACCAGGCTCCTCCGTCCACGGGATTTTCCAGGCGAGAGGACTGGAGTGGGTTGCCATTGCCTTCTCTAGTGCAAGAAAGTGAAAAGTGAAAGTGAAGTCGCTCAGTCGTGTCCGACTCTTAGCGACCCCATGGGCTGCAGCCCACCAGGCTCCTCCGTCCACGGGATTATCCAGGCAAGAGTACTGGAGTGGGGTGCCATCGCCACATTATCCATCTCTTATTTCATGTTGTCCACTTTTTCCCATTGGAGTCTATGGCATATTAATCATAGTTATTTTAAATTCTCAGTCTGATAAATCCAAAATTTCTGCCAAATCTAAATCTGATTTTGCTGCTTGTTTTTCCTCTTTAGACTGTTTTCCCCCTACCCCTTTTTTAGAATGATGATAAATTTTTGTTGAAAGCTGAGCATGATGTTTTGGCCAAAAGTAATTGAGATAGTATGGTCAGAGAACACACTTTGCATGATTTCAATTAAAAAATTTTTGACCCAGTGTATGATTTATGTTGGTGATTGTTTCATGTAAACTTGCAAAGAATATGTGATCTGCTGTTATTGTGGTAAGTGTTCTATAAATGTTAATTAGATCCAGTTGGTTGATGGCGTTCAGTTCTTTTGTTTCTTTGATGATTTTCTATTTGTTGTTTCTTTAACTGGAACAGATATGTTGAAGGTTCAACCAAAATTGTGAATTAATCTATTTCTCTTTTCAGTTTCATCATTTTTTGCTTCGTGTATTTTGAAGCTATGTAGTCAGGCACATACAAATTTAAAATTGTAACAGACCTTTCTACCATATGTATTGTCCCTTTATTATTTTTAATATTTTGTTGCTCTTATTATTTTTTTGCTTTATATGATAATATAAGCATTCCAGATTTCTTTTGATTAGTGTTCCATGATGTATTATTTTCTATTCTTTTACTTTAATCTTTCAATGAAAAGACATTTACAGTGTTTTTTTGTTGTTGTTGCTACCATATAGTTGGGTCTTTTCAAAATTCATTTTGACAATCTCTATCTTCTAATTGGTGTCTTTAAAACATTTATATTTAATGCAATTTATTGGTAGGTTTGGATGTATGCCCACCATTTTTTTTGTTTCCTAAGTTTTTGAAAAATTCATGCACACACTCATATATATGTATGCATGTGTGTATATTATTTTTATAGTGATAAAATACACAACAAAGCATTTTTTAAAACATTGTCTAAGTGTACAATTTAGGGGTATTAAGTACATTCACAATGTTGTATAACCATTACCACTAGACATTTCCATTAATTTTCATCACCCTAAAGAAATTCTGTGCACACTAAATAGTAACACCCCATTTCCCCCTATTCCTAGCCCCCAGTAACCATTATTTTATTCCTGGTTTCTATACATTTATCTATTATAAGTATGTCATAAAAATGAGGTCATTCAGTACTCCTGTCTGAGTAGGGCTTATTTTACAAAGTATAATATATTTAAGATTCAACATGTTGTAACATATATCAGAATTTCTTTCCTTTTTTTTGTTGGTGTTGTTGTTCAGTTGCTAAGTTGTAACCCCATGGACTACAGTGCACCAGACTTTCCTGTTCTTCACCGCCACCTGGAGTTTGCTCAAACTCATGTTCATTGAGTTGGTGATGCCATCCAACCATCTCATCCACTGTTGCCCTCTTCTCCTCCTGCCTTCAATCTTTCCCAGCAACAATGACTTTTTCAATGAGTCAGCTCTTCGCATCCAGTGGCCAAAGTATTGGAGCTTCCGTTTCAGCATCAAGTCCTTCCAATGAATATTCAAGGTTGATTTCCTTTTGGATGACTGATTTGATATCCTTGGCATCCAAGGGACTCTGAAGAGTCTTCTCCAAGGCTACAGTTCAAAAGTATCAATTCTTCAGTGCTCAGTCTTCTTTATGGTCCAGCTCTCAAAACCATACATGACTATAGAAAAGCCCTCACTTTGACTATACAGTCCTTTGTTGGCAAAGTGATGTCTCTGCTTTTTAATATACTATCTAGGTTGGTCATAGCTTTTCTTCCAAGGAGGAAGCATCTTTTAATTTCATGGCTGCAGTCACCTTCTGCAGATTCCTTTTAAACACTGAGTAATAGTCAATTATATATAAGACTGTGGAGGGTTTTCCCAGGTGGCACTAGTGCTATAAGACTGTGGAGGGTTTTCCCAGGTGGCATTAGTGGTAAAGAATCCACCTGCCATTGCAGGAGACATTAGAGGTGTGGGTTTGATCCCTGGGTCCAATCCCTGGATTGGGAGGATCCCCTGGAGGAGGAAATGGCAACCCACTTCAGTATCCTTGCCTGGAGAATCCCATGCACAGAGGATGTGGGTGGTCCTATAGACCGTGGGGTCGCAAAGAATCAGACATGACTGAAGAGACTTAGCATGCACACACATTTTTAAAATTCATCATTCTGTTGATGAACAGTTGAGTTGTTTCCATATTTTGGTTATTGTGAATAATGTTGCTATGAAACTTGTTTGAGTCCCCCTTCTTTTAGTTCTTTTGGATGTATACATAGAAGTGGAATTTTTGGATCATATAGTAATTCTGTGTTTAACTTTTTGAGGAAATGCCAAACTGTTTTCCACTGCAGCTTCACTTTTGCATCCTAATTGCAATGCAGAAGGGTTCCAATTTTTCCACATCCTTGCCATCTTATTATTTCCTGCATTGTGATAAATGTGAGGTGGCATTTCATTGTGGTTTTGGTTTGCTTTTAATAATAATTAATGCTATTGATCATCTTTTCATGTGTTTATTGGCCATTTGTGTACCTTCTTTGGAAAAGTATTCAACTCCTTCACCCATTTTTAAAGCAAGTTGTTTGTTTTTGTAGACGTTATTGTAGGAGTTCTTTATATCAATATATTCTTAATATTACTCTTATCAGGTGTATGATTTATAACTGTTTTCTCCAATTTTGTGGAAGAATCACTAAACAATGTTTTTTGATGCATAAAAGTGTTTAAGTTTGATGAAGTCCAAATAAACTATTTTTTTCTTTTTGCCCACATATTAGATGTCATATCTAAGAAATCATTGCCCTGCGTAATTCATTTCCCCACAAGTTGTATAATTTTGGCTGTTTTGATTAGGTCTTTGATTTATTCTCAGTCATTTTTATTTTAATTTTTTTTTCATTTTTTGACATGCTGATATCCATTTTTTCCAGCACCATTTGTTGAAAAGACTTTCCTTTTCCCTACTGAGTGATCTTTGTACCCTTGTTACAAATCATTGACCTTATACATGGGGTTCATTTCTGGGTTCTCTATACCATTCCATTTGTCAGTATGTCTGTGTTTATGTCAGTACCATACTGCATTGATTACTGCACCTTTATATTACATTTTGTAATCAGGAAGTGTGAGTTCTCTCTGTTTTACTTTTTCAAGATTGTTTTGGCAATTTGGAGTCCCTTGAAATTATAAGATGAGTGTTTCTACTACAAAAGCGCCATTAGGATTTTAAAGGGGATTACGTGGACTCTCTAGATATTTTGGAGTGTTAATAATAAGTATTATAATAATTTAATGATAATAAAAATAAAAATAAAAACAATAATAATAATTTACTGATATTCAATATTTTAATTCATGACCATTTCTGCTCATGTATGTCTTCTTTCGTTTCCCACAGAAATGTTTTGCTGTTTTCAGTATACAAGTCTTTTGCCACTTTGGTAATTTTATTCCTAAGTACAGTTCACCCTTGAACAATTTAGGGGTTAGAGCACCAACCCTCTACACAATAAAAAATGTGTATATAGCTTTATAGTTGGTCCTCCATAATCAAAATTCCATATACATGGATTCAACCAGCCGTGGATCATGAAGTACTGCTGTAGAATTTATTGGAAAAAAAAAATCCACATGTTATGTACCCACACAGTTCAATCCTGTGTTGTTCAAAGGTCAACCATATTTTAGATATTTTTAATGCTATTATAAATAAAACATCTCCATTTCCTTTTTGGATCATCCATTATTAGTATATAGGAATACAACTGACATGGGGATTTGATTTGTATTTTGCAACTTTGCCAAATTCATTTATTAAGTCTAACATATTTATTTGTGGAATATTTAGTATTTTTTATGTGTCATCTGTGAACACAGAAAACTGCTTCTTTTCTAATTTGAATGCCTTTTATTTATTTTCCTTGCTTAAGTGCTTGCTCTGGTTATATTTCCAATACAATGTTGAATAGACATAGTGAAAACTGGCATCCTTTTCATGTTTCTGATTTTAAAGAAAATTTTTTCAGCCTTTTGCCATGTTAACTGCCAGTTTTTCACGTATGGTATTTATCATACTGAACAAGTTTTCATCTATTACAAGTTTCTTAAAATTTTTTTTATCATGAAAGTATGTTGGATTTTGTTCTGCATTAATCTGAGTGATTGTGTATTATTTTCTTTTATTTCTATTTATGTGGTGTATTGCATTGATTAACATGTATGTTGAACCATCCTTGCATTTCAGGAATAAATCCCACTTGGTCATCATGTATATTCCTTTTAACAACATGTTAAATCCAATCTGATAGCATTTTTTTTGAGGAACTTTGTATCAGTACTCTTAAAGGAGAGTAGCCTGTATCTTTCTTTTCTTGTTGTATCTTGTCTAGCTTTGGTTGTTGTTGCTGTTCAGTCACTAAATTGTGTCTGACTCTTTATAACTCCATGGACTGCAGCACAGCAGGCTCCCCTGTCCTTCATTGTCTACCGGACTTTGCTCAGATTCATGTCCGCTGAGTCAGTGATGCTGTCTAACCATCTCATCCTCTGCTGCCCCCTTCTACTTTTGCCTTCAATCTTTCCCAGCATCAGAGTCTTTTCCAATGATTCGGCCCTTCCCATCAGGTGGCCATAATATTGGAGCTTCAGCATCGGTCCTTTCAATGAGTATTCAGGGTTGATTTTACGTTAGGACTGACTAGTTTGATCTTGCACTCCGAGGGACTATCAAAAGTCTTCTCCAGCACCATGATTCAAAAGCATCAATTCTTCGGTGCTCAGCCTTCTTTTTTTTTTTTTTTTTCCTTTCTCAGCCTTCTTTATGTTCCAACTCTCAAAACTGTACATGACTGCTGGAAAAACAATAGCTTTGACTGTATAGACCTTTGTTGGCAAAATGATGTTTCTGCTTTTTAACACACTGTCTAGGTTTGTCATAGCTCTTTTTCTAAGTAGCAAGTATCTTTAATTTCATGGCTGCAGTCACTGTCCACAGTGATTTTGGAGACCAAGAAAATGAAATCTATCACTGCTTTCCCTTTTTTCCCTTCTATTTGCCATGAAGTGATGGGACAGGATGCCATGATCTTGTTTTTTTTTTTTTTTTCTAATTTATTTATTTTTAATTAGAGGATAATTGCTTTACAATATTGTGTTGTTTTCTGCCATATATCAACATGAATCAGCCATAGGTATATATATATATATATATATGTCCCCTCCCTCTTGAATCCTCCTTTTCACCTCCCACCCCATCACACCCCTCCAGGTTGTCACAGAGCACCAGGTTTGAGCTCCCTACATCCTATAGAAAATTCTCACGGGCTATCTATTTTACATATGGTAATGTATATCCTTCAATGTTACTCTTTCAATTCGTCCCTCTCTCTCCTTCCCCAGCTGTGTCTACAAGTCTGTTCTCTAAGTCTGTGTCTCCATTGCTGCTCTGCTAATAAGTTCATCAATACCATCTTTCTAGATTTCATATATATGTGATATTTGTTTTTTTCTTTCTGACTTACTTCCCTTTGTATAATAGGTTCTAGAACTGACTCAAACACATTCTTCTTTATGGCTGAGTAATATTTCATATCACTCATACAACTTCTTTTTATTCATCTGTTGATGGACATCTAGGTTGCTTCCATGTCCTAGCTATTGTAAACAGTGCTGCAATGAACATTGGGGTACATGCATCTTTTTCAATTATGGTTTCCTCAGGATATATGACCAGTAGGGAGATTATTGGATCTTATGGTAGCTTCATCCCTAGTTTCTAAAGGAATCTCCATATTGTTCTCCATAGTGTTCTCTATCAATTTACAGTCCCACCAACAGTGCAAGAGGGTTCCCTTTTCTTCACACCCTCTCTAGCATTCCTTTTTTGATGATGCCTATTCTATCCAGGGTGAGGTGAAACCTCATTGTGGGTTTGATTTACATTTCTGTAATATGAGCAATGTTGAGCATCTTTTCATGTGTTTATTAGCCATCTGTATGTCTTCTTTGGAGAAATGTCTGTTTAGGTTTTCTGCCCATTTTTTGATTTGGTTTTTGTTTTTCTGGTAGTGAGCTGCATGAGCTGCTTATATATTTTAGACATTAATCTTTTGTCAGTTGTTCCATTACTTATTATTTTCTCCTATTCTGAGGTTGTCTTTTCACCTTGTTTATAATTTCCTTTGCTATGCATAAACTTTTAAGTTTAATTAGGCCTATTTGCTTATTTTTGTTCTTATTTGCATTACTCTAGGAAGTGGGTCATAGAGTATCTTGCTGTGACTTATGTTAAGGGGTCTACTGCCTATGTTTCCCCCCAAGATCTTTATAGTTTCTACCTTATATTTCATTCTTTAATCCATTTTGAATTTATCTTTGTGTATAGTGTTAGGAAGTGTTCTAATTTTATTCTTTTACAGGTAGCTATTCAGTTTTTCCAGCACCACTTATTGAAGATACCGTCTTTTCTCCATTGCATATTCTTGCCTCCTTTATCAATGATAAGGTGCTCATTGGTGTGTGGGTTTATCTCTGGGCTGTTTACCTTGTTCCATTGGTCTGTAGTTCTGTTTTTGTGCCAGTACAAGACTGTCTTGATGACTAGTTGCACATATTTCACAGGCTAGTATGGTTATGTTCAAAATCCTTCAAGCTAAGATTCAGTAGCATGTGAAACGAGAGCTTCTATATGTAAAAGCTGGGTTTAGAAAAGGAAACCAAAGACTAAATTAGAGGAACCAGAGACTAAATTGCTAACATTCATTGGATCATAGAGAAAGCAACGGAATTCCAGGAAAACATCTGCTTCACTGACTGCACAAAAACCTTTCACTGTTTATTGGGGACCATAACAAACTGTGGAAAATTCTTAAAGAGATGGGAATTTCAGACCATCTTATCTGTCACCTGAGAAACCTGTATATGGATCAAGAAACAAGTTAGAACCAAAAGTGGAACCACGGACAGCTTCAAAATTGGGAAAGAAGTATGACAAGGCTGTATATTGTCACCTTGCTTATTTAACTTCTGCACAGTGTACATCATGCGAAATACTGAGCTGGATGAATCACAAGCTAGAATCAAGGTTGCCAGGAGAAATGTCAACAACCTCAGACATGCAGATAATACCACTCTAACGGCAGAAAGTGACGAGGAACTAAAGAGCCTTTTCATCAAAGGACAATGAAAACCTGGCTTGACACTCAACATTTTAGAAAACATGTAAATTAATTGCTGCTGAAGCCTAGCTTGAAGGATTTTGAGCATAACCTTTCTAGTATGTGAAATGAGATCTCTTTTGTATAGTTTTTCTGTGTATTCTTGCCACCTCTTTGTAATCTCTTCTCCTTCTGTTAAGTTCTTACCATGTATGTCCTTTATTGTGCTCATCCTTGCATGAAATATCCCCTTGATATCTCCAGTTTTCTTGAAGAGATCTCTAGTCTTTCCCATTCTATTGTTTTCCTCTATTTCCTTGCTCTGTTCACTTAAGAAGGGTTTCTTATCTTTCCTTGCTGTTCTCTGGACCTCTGCATTCATTTGAGTGTATCTTTCCATTTCTCCCTTGCCTTTCACTTCTCTTCTTTTCTCAGCTATTTGTAAAGCTTCCTCAGAAAACTACTTTGATTTCTTGCATTTCTTTTTTATTTGGGATGGCTTTGGTCACTGGCTTCTGTATAACATTATTAATACAAACCTCCATTCATAGTTCTTCAGGCATTCTGTCTACCGGATTTAACCCCTTGAATCTATTCATCACCTCCACTGTATAATCATAGGAATTTGATTTAGGTCATACCTGAATGGCTTAGTGGTTTTCCCTACTTTCTTCAGTTTAAGCCTGAATTTTGCAATAAAGAGTTCATGATTTGACCCACAGTCAGCTCCAGGTCTTCTTTTGTTGATTGTATAGAACTTCTCTCTCTTTGGCTTTAAATAATAAAATCAATCTGATTTTGATATTGGCCATCTAGTGATGTCCATGTGTAGAGTCATGTCTTGTATTGTTGGAAAAGGCTATTTTCTATGACCTGTGTGTTCTCTTGACAACTCTGTTCACCTTTTCCCTGCTTCATTTTGTACTCCAAGGCCAAACTTGCCCATTACTCTGTATATCTCTTGACTTCTGCTTTTGCATTCCAGTCCACTATGATGAAAAGAACATCTTTTTTTTTTTTTTTAGTGTTAATTCTAGAAGGTCTTATGGGTCTTCAGAGAATGTTTCAACTTCAGTTACTTCAGCATTAATGGTTGGAGCATAGATTTGGATTTCTACGATGTTGAATGGTTTGCCTTGGAAATGAACCAAGATCATTCTGTTATTTTTGAGATTGAACCCAAGTACTGCATTTCAGACTTTTTGTTGGCTAGGCAATGCAGGAGATGTAAAAGACCTGGGTTCAATCCATGGATCAGGAGGATCCCTTGGAAAGGAGGTGGCAACCTACTCCAGTATCCTTGCCTGGAAAATCCCATGGGCAAACGGCAACAATCCATGGAGTCACAAGAGTTGGACATGACTAAGCGAGTAAACAGCCACCACTGTGAGGGTTGCTGCATTTCTTCTAAGGGATTTTTGCCCACAGTAGTAGATATAATGGTCATCTAAGTTAGATTCACCCATTCCCATCCATTTGAATTTACTGATTTCTGAGATGTAGATGTCCATTCTCGCCATCTCCTGCTTGACCACATCCTTGATTCACGGACCTAACATTCCAGGTTCCTATGCAATATTGTTCTTTGCGTTATTGGACTTTAACCACCAGACACATCCATAACTGAACATCATTTCCATTTTGGCCCAGCTGTTTCATTTTTTTCTGGAGTTATTAGTAATTGTCCTCTACCCTTCCCAAGTAACATATTGGACACCTTCTAACCTTGGGGTTTACCTTTGAATGTGGAGGGCTCACCTTCCAGTATCATGTATTTTTGCCTTTTCATACTGTTCATGGGGTTCTCTGGAGAAGAATATTGGAATGGCTTGCCATTCCCTCCTCCAATGGACCACTTTTTGTCAGAACTCTTCACTATGACCCGACCATCTTGAGTGGCTCTGCAAGTCATGGCTCATAGCTTTATTGAGGTATATGCAAGCCATTTTTTTTTACCACAACAAGGCTGTTATCCATGAAGGGGTCTAGCTTTAGTATAGGAGTAATGCTGGCTTCATAGAATGAAATAGCAAGAGGTCCCTCTGCCACAATTTTTTTGGGAAGAGCTTGAAAAGAATGGATCCCCCCCCCCATTTTTCTCTTTCCCATTCCCTGCCTTCTTTTGGACATTTGAATACAAGTTGTTATTTCGCTTTACTTTTTTCTTACATTTAAAAAATTGAAATGAAATTTATATAATGAAATTAACATTTTGCTGTAGTAATCAAAACAGAATGTTACTGGCATAAGGACAGACATAGACAAATGGAATAACATTGAGAGTCCAAAAATAAACCGATGTTTTAATGGCCAATTAGTTTTCAACAATGTTGCTGAGATTATTTAGTGGAAAGAAGACTGTTCTGTTAAATGAATGGTACTGTGACAACTGGGTAGCCACATAGAATGAAGTTGGGTCTGTAGCTCATCCCATATACAACAGTTAATTCAAAATTGATCAAAGACCTAAATATAAGAACTAAAACCATAAAATTCTTACAATTAAACATAGAGGTAAGTAGTCATGACTTTGGATTTGGTAATGGATTTTTTGGGTATGACACCAAAAGCATGAACAAAAGAAAAAAATAGATACATTGGACTCCGCTAATGTTGAAAACTTTTGTGCATCAAAGTGTGTTGTAAAAAATAATTATATTACTTAAAAGTTTGTTTTGATTGTCAGTCAGATGTCAACATAGAATAACACTGCAGAGAGGCATGTAAAAGTGAAAAAATTTATTATGCTCACAAATCCTATGAGAGGAAGAAATGGCATGTTAATCAGGGGCTGTATTGGAGGAATTCCCAGGGATCAGAATCAACCAAAAAGTTGGGGAGTCAAAAGAGAGTTTATGAACCTATGAGTCTCTTTATTGGGTTAAATGGTGGTGTATACAAGCCAAAAGCATGAGGGTATTTCACTAGTGTGTTCAAATGTTACTATGTCAGTGAGGGGAGGGTAAGAAAGGGAACTTGTGGCAGTGGCTAGCCTTATCATACTGGTGCATCTGGCTTCTAGGGATGGGTGCTTATGATCAGTTTGTAGAAATATTGAAACATTGAGAAAATATGAAGTTAAAAAAATTACTATATAGAAAGGAATTACCAAGAAAGTGAAAAATCAACTTACAGAAGGGAAAGTATTTGTAAATCATATGTCTTGTTCTAACAAATATCTAGTATACAGACTATATAATGAACTCATACAACTCAACAACAAAAAGACAAATAACATAATTATTCAGTTTTGATTGTGTATATTGGGTTGGTGAAAACATTCATTTGGGTTTTTCCAACCTGAATGAATACTTTGGCCAAGCTAATATTTTAGTTTTACTTAGTAATTGCTCTAAGGATTTAAATGATCATAGTTTAATTATATAACTAAATAATATTCTGTTACTTGAAGTGGAATATGGAAGCTTTAACCTTTCATCATTCATGTTGTTTTCATATACGTTACATTCACATACATTAAAAATGTCATCAGACAATGCTATATATACGTATTCTTATTTCAACTTATGTATATCACAAAAAACTTAAGAGAAGAAAAATAACCTATTATATATATACAGACATTTGCCATTTCTCTTACTCCTTTATTTATGATGCTCCAAATTCCCCCAATGTCATTTTCATTATTCCTGAAATGTTTGCTTTAGTATTTCTATTTGATCAGTTTAGTCACTGCACCTCTCTTCAGTTCAGTCCAGTTCAGTCACTCAGTCGTGTCCGACTCTTTGTGACCCCATGAACCGCAGCACGCCAGGCCTCCCTGTCCATCACCAACTCCTGGAGTTTACCCAAACTCATCTCCATTGAGTCGGTGATGCCATCCCACCATCTCATCCTCTGTTGTCCCCTTCTCCTCCTGCCCTCAATCTTTCCCAGCAACAAGGTCTTTTCCAGTGAGTCAGCTCTTTGCATCAGGTGGCCAAAGTATTGGAGTTTCAGCCTCAGCATCAGTCCTTCCTATGAACACCCAGGACTGATCTCCTTTCGGATGGACTGGTTGGATCTCCGTGTAGTCCAAGGGACTCTCAAGAGTCTTCTCCAACACCACAGTTCAAAAGCATCAATTCTTCAATGCTCAGCTTTCTTTATAGTCCGACTCTCACATCCATACATGACTACTGGAAAAATCATAGCCTTAACAAGATGGACCTTTGATGACAAAGTAATGTCTCTGCTTTTTAATATGCTGTCTAGGTTGGTCATCGGAGAAGGTGATGGCACCCCACTCCAGTACTCTTGCCTGAAAGATCCCATGGATGGAGGAGCCTGGTAGGCTGCAGTCCATGGGGTTGCTAAGAGTCGGACATGACTGAGCAACTTCACTTTCACTTTTCACTTTCATGCATTGAAGAAGGAAATGGCAACCCACTCCAGTGTTCTTGCCTGGAGAATCCCAGGGATGGGGGAGCCTGGTGGGCTGCCATCTATGGGATCGCACAGAGTCGGACACTACTGAAGCAACTTAGCAGTAGCAGGTTGGTCATAACTTTCCTTCCAAGGAGTGTCTTTTAATTTCATGGCTGCAATCACCATCTGCAGTGATTTTGGAACCCCCCAAAATAAACTCAGCCACTATTTCTACTGTTTCCCCATCTATTTCCCATGAAGTGATGGGACCAGATGCCATGATCTTCATTTTCTGAATATTGAGCTGTAAGCCAACTTTTTCACTCTCTTCTTTTACTTTCATCAAGAGGCTTTTTAGTTCCTCTTCATTTTCTGCCATAAGGGTGGTGTCACCTGCATATCTGAGGTTATTGATATTTCAACTGGCAATCTTGATTCCAGCTTGTGCTTCATCCAGCCCAGTGTTTCTCATGATATACTCTGCATATAAGTTAAATAAGCAGGGTGACAATATACAGGCTTGACATACTCCTTTTCCTATTTGGAACCAGTCTGTTGTTCCATGTCCTGTTCTAACTGTTGCTTCCTGACCTGCATACAAGTTGCTCAAGAGGCAGGTCAGGTGGTCTGGTATTCCCATCTCTTTCAGAATTTTCCACAGTTTGTTTTGATCCACACAGTCATAGGCTTTGGCATAGTCAATAAAGCAGAAATAGATGTTTTCTGGAACTTTCTTGCTTTTTCCATGATCAAGCAGATGTTGGCAATTTGATCTCTGGTTCCTCTGCCTTTTCTAAAACCAGCTTGAACATCTGGAAGTTCATGGTTCACATATTGCTGAAACCTGGCTTGGAGAATTTTGAGCATTACTTTACTAGTGTGTGAGATCAGTGCAATTGTGCGGTAGTTTGAGTATTCTTTGTCATTGCCTTTCTTTGGGATTGGAATGAAAACTGACCTTTTCCAGTCCTGTGGCCACTGCTGAGTTTTCCAAATTTGCTGACATATTGAATGCAGCACTTTCACAGCATCATCTTTTAGGATTTGAAATAACTCAACTGGAATTCCATCACCTCCACTAGCTTTGTTCATAGTGATCTTCCTAAGGCCCACTTGACTTCACATTCCAGGGTATCTGGCTCTAGGTGAGTGTGAGTGATCACACCATCAAGATTATCTAGGTTGTGAAGAATATTTTGGTACAGTTCTTCTGTGTATTCTTGCCACCTCTTCTTAATATCTTTTGCTTCTGTTAGGTCCATACCATTTCTGTCCTTTATTGAGCCCATTTTTGCATGAAATGTTCCCTTGCTATCTCTAATTTTCTTGAAGAAATCTCTAGTCTCTCCCATTCTATTGTTTTCCTCTATTTCTTTGCCCTGATCTTAGATTTCCTTTTCTGAGAATGCTTTTATTTTTCTTTTGCTTTATTCCTGGAGGATTGTTTTCATTGGATAAAATTGTAGGTGAAGAGTCATCTTTTTCAGTCCCATAAAGACATTTTGCTATTTTTCTCTGCTCTCTCCTTCTCTCTCTCTCTCTCTCTCTCTCTCTCTCTCTATATATATATATATATATATATATATATATATGAATTCTGCAGTCCTTCAAATAAATATTTATCTATAAAAATGTATATTTTTTCTTGGATGCCTTCAACATCTTTTTGTTTATCTTAAGTTTTTAACTTTAATGTATCTGGGCAAAAACTCCTTGAGTTTATCCTTTTGAGTTTTATGAGTTTCTTGAATCTGTAAATTTATGTGTTCCATCAAATTTGGAAAGTTTTCAGCCATATATCTATCTATCTACCATCTATTGTAGTGCCTTCTTTTCTTATTCTTGTGGAACTAATAATATGAATATTTGACCATTTTCTACTGTCCCTCTGTCTCTTAGTTTTTCAGTTGTTATTCTCTTTATTAATCACATTGGTTAATTTTTATTGATCTACTTTCAAATTCAGTGAATCTTTCCTCTATCATCTCTAGTCTATCAAGTTAATCCAATGAATTGCATTTTTGTTTTTGTATTTTTTTAGTTGTAAAAATTTCATTTTATTCTTTTATATATCTTCTGTTTCTGTGCTGAGTCTTTATAGCTTTCCATTAATTTCAAGACTGTTTCTCCTTATTTCCTGAAACATTGTTATAATTGCTGCTTTAAAATCTTTGTTTGATAATTTCAACACTATACTGACTCAGGTTTGATGTCTGCTATCTTTTCCCTTGAGTAATAGAGAAATTTTCCTGATTGTTCATATTCAAAGTAACTTTAGACTGTATCTTGGGCATTTTAAATATTATTCTAGACTCCAAACTCGGAGAAGGCAATGGCACCCCACTCCAGTACTCTTGCCTGGAAAATCCCATGGATGGAGGAGACTGGTGGGCTGCCGTCTGTGGGGTCGCACAGAGTCGAACACAACTGAAGCAACTTAGCAACAGCAGCAGCAGACTCCAAACTGTTGTTTAAATCTCTTGAAGAATGTTTATTTTTGTTTTGGATTGTGTTGTTTCAGAAGGCAACCCAGCCAGTTATCCTCAGATTGAAAGCCCATAGTGTGTGGGTTCTAGTTCCAACTTAAATTCTTTTATAAAGCCCTTATAGGCCAATCAGATCTGCTCTCCATGTGTGTCAGCACGTGTCCAATCTGGGGCCTGGGAAGTAATCGATTTTATAGTATAGCTCTCAAAGCCTTTGGTATGTGGCTTAAGGTCCATGCATATGCAGCTTGGGTGCAAGGGCAGAAGTTCATATACAACTTCATAGAACCATGTTCTTCAGCTGTCTTCTTTCCTCAATGTCCCCAACGCTTTTCTGCTCCTAGAGACTTTCTCCCCTCATCTTCTATCTGCTGTTCACTTCCTGCCCTTGCACCTACCTCTAGGGTCAAGTGGCAAAGTGATAGACAGGAAAAGGAGTGTGGATTCTCCTCATGGATTTGGAACCAAAGTTCCTCTGGTCAGAGAAGAGGGTTTTCCCTCCTTCCTACTTTTATTGGGTTTCCCTTGCGGCTTAGCTGGTAAAGAGTCTGCCTGCAATGTGGAAGACCTGGGTTTGATCCCTGGATTGGGAAGATCCCCTGGAGAAGGGAATGGCTACCCACTCCAGTATTCTGGCTAGAAAATTCCATGGACTGTATAGTTCACGGGGTTGCAAAGAGTCAGATACGACTGAGCGGCTTTCTATTTTTACCAGCCATGTGAGAGTTGGACTGTGAAGAAGGCTGAGCACCGAAGAATTGATGCTTTTGAACTGTGGTGTTGGAGAACACTCTTGAGAGTCCCTTGGACTGCAAGGAGATCCAACCAGTCCCTTCTGAAGGAGATCAACCCTGGGATTTCTTTGGAAGGAATGATGCTGAAGCTGAAACTCCAGTACTTTGGCCACCTCATGCGAAGAGTTGACTCATTGGAAAAAACTATGATGCTGGGAGGGATTGGGGGCAGGAGGAGAAGGGGACGACAGAGGATGAGATGGCTGGATGGCATCACTGACTCAATGGATGCGAGTCTGAGTGAACTCCGGGAGTTGGTGATGGACAGGGAGGCCTGGCGTGCTGCGATTCATGGGGTCGCAAAGAGTCGGACACGACTGAGTGACTGAACTGAACTGAACTGATTATTGCTCTGTCACTGCAGGATTGCCTTGTGGCTGGAGCAGAAGAAACAAACAACAAGCAAACAAAAAAAAAGTAGGGAAATTTTCCCACTGGCTTTGATTGTGGGATTCTATTTTAGACTTTTCTGAGCAAAAATACAGGACTTACCTTAGACCTTTTCCTGACTACACCTGGCGCACACTTCCAAGTTTTGTTCTGCCTTTGACTTCATGTTGGAAAAACCAAAGTATGTGAGGGAAATTAATGATATTTGGTGCTATTTTGGTGATACTTTGAATTTTTCTCCCCTTTAATTTACCTGGTACCTTTTTCTTTTCAATATCCTAGGATCTATCTGCCCTATCCAGGGTTTTAGTTGTAGTCAATGAGAAAGACAGGTTGGAAAATGCTTACTCCATGTTAACTAGAACTGGAACTGAAGAATTTTTCTTATTTCCATTTTATAGTTGAGAAAACTGATCTTCCAAAAGGTAATCTTACTTTGCGTTCTTTTGTTTCTCCCTACAGCTCAACAGCACTAAATAACAGAACTAGGGTATTGTCCTTTAGTGTGTCTTATTCTGGCATTTTTGATCTACCTACCAGGTGCACAGTACAAGAAGCATAGGTCCAACCTGGAGATATGAGACAGAGATGACAGTGCAGATACTGTGAGTTACTCTGGCTAATTCCTCAGTGAATTATGGTAGCAAAATCTCTTGGAGGTCAGGAAGTTGATATCCTATCATTTATTTGACTTTAATCCTTAGTAAATACCAGTTCTATCTCAAAAATCTCAGTTTTTTTTTTTTTAAATATAGCTTAAACTATCTCTAATGAATCTCCCTGCACTGATACTTTTCCATGGTATGGCAGAAGATGTCTTTGAGAAACTCAGTAATGGGAGAGACCTTAGGAAACTGGGTTTTAAAAGTATTATTCTTGTGTAAGATGAATGGGATTCAAGTTTTGCCCTACCTAATGATTAAACAAGAGCTATTAACATAGGGAAGAAGTAGGGCTATGTTAGACAACTCTTGTTTTCATGGCTTCTGGCTTCACTTTTCCTTCTGGTTATATCAGACTCGACCACGCCACCCACAATTCTGTCCTTGCATTTTCATGAGGCTGTCCCATCTTCCAGCTTGTGGGTGGACATGAAACGTACCAGGAAATAGAGTATCTTATCCTCTTTGTCATAGAGATTGGTGCAGGGATGGCCACATGACTCAAGCCTACCTAGTCATAGCCTTTTATTCTGGAACGGTTGGGAAAATGAAGCTTTTGTTTTTTTACAACATTTATTAAGTTCAAAAATTAACAGCCTAATGTTCTTAGTCATAATCCTTGTCATAATAAGGGAAGAGCTTCAGGAAGGTGAAGCCAGTGCAGTAGGACCTGGAGCCAGGGAGGAGGGGAAAGACAGAGTCTTAAAAATGTTGTTTGAAACTCTAGATTTAGCTATGACAGGAGTCAATGACTTTTAGTCTTTTCATTTATGTAAATCAATCAAGTCTCTTTGTGCTTAGACCAACATGAACTGAATGTCTTTTATCAGCCCAGACTGGTACCAGAGTCACTAAGAGGAGAAGTAATGTAGCAATGGGAAGAAGCTGAGAATGAGCCTGAAACTTTCAGGAACTGCAGAGGAGACACTGAGGTCTTTACTGCAGAGGTGATTTTGTGGGAGTAATGAGAAAGAAGTCTAAGAAGTCTAAGAATATATCTTGGGCTATTTGTTTTACCAGGCCATGAAATTTGATTTTTTCCTTCAGACAAAGGGATGGGAAGATACCTGGTTAGTTATCTATTTTATATATGGTAATATGAACTTTACTCAATACTGTATAATAGCCTATATGAGAGAAGAATCTAAAACCTAGTGGATATCTGTGTGTATGTATGTACACACACACACACACATCAGTGTTACTGTCTGACCTGCTTAGCTAAGAAGATTCTTTGACCATTAAATGAAATGCTGTCTGTGATAGACTTAGAAAATAAGGCGAGTTCAGCCTGTCCAAGGGAATGTTCCTTGCGAGCTACTTTGGTTGCTTCTGTCCCCCTTTCCTGAGTCCTGTCATACTGGCAACTTGGTCTCCAAGTGCTTCATGGGCAGATAAAGCTTCCTGCTTCCAAAGAGCTCTGTGCCTGCTCTGGGTCACCTTGGAGAGGAAGATGGCTTCAATTTCAGTAAATCTAGAATTAGGCAATAGATAATAAGTTGGCCCTGGCTGCCCTATAAGGTAGTGAGCTCTCCATGTCAAGGAGGATTCAAGCTTCTAAATAAATATCTCTCATAAGGGCTATGGAGAATTCTATTTCCTTATTCTGGAGAAAGAATCTCAGGGATCTGCCCTATTTTGAATGCTATGGTCATATCTGGCTATTCCCTCAATCCTCAAGAAGGTGTATTTCTGTCTGTGATTTGTGCAATACCCTCCAATTAAAGAATTATAAGTGTGTGGTTTTATGACAGGTTTGTTGTTGTTTTTTTAGTACTTTTTGGATTTTTAAAAGCCTAGCTCTCCCCCTCCTCCTCATCACTCCTATCCCCAGCCTTCTGGTTCACAATATCCAAACACATTGTCCTGCATAAGTAATAATGAAGAAATCTACAAGAAAAGATCTATGCCAGTTACTAATCAGTTTAATAATGGAGGATATCTCCACTGCATTATAGGGAGACAAATTAAAAGGGCAAGGAGAGCTCCCAGAAATCATCTGTTCCTGTTAGCAAAGTGAATATTAATGAAAAACAAAATTGAGTTCCTCTGTGTCTGATTTTTCATCCAAGTGTACAGGTATTGAAAAATAGCTATATAAATCCTATCCATCAGCAGTTAATTCAAAAGAACTTTGGCCTCTGCTCCATTCCTGACTGTTACATCTCTTGTGGGCAGGAAAATCAGACACCTTACAGGACCCATTATGCCAGGAGAGTTGATAATGGAGCTAATTCAGTTTTCTTTATGCACCAAATATCTAGGCTGTGGAAATGGGCTTTAAGTCAATGATACTCTTGGAGGAGGGGAGAGAGAGAGAGGTATCAGGCAGTTTGGCTTTCTTCCTCTGGTAGCAAAGTTCAAATTCCCCAGGTTGCCAAAGAGCCCAGTGATCTGAATTCTGTAGAACTCAGGTCCTTCCAGAGAAGAAAGCATACCAGGGCATGCTGCCCAGGAGAAGAGTCACATCCGGCTGCTCTGTGAGCATCTTCTGGGCCCCCCTCTGCCTTTATCCTTGCTGTGAGTGACTCAGCAGGGTAGCTTTGCAGGATGAGGAGGGTGTGAGATGCCCTGGATGCAGGCAGGCATAGAGAGGTGCTGGGGGCCTCCCCACAGCTCAGAAAGACCAACTTTAATGTCCTCCTTTGGAATTAGAAGGAAGGCTGTGGCTAGTTCCATAATTAGATTTGTTAGGATAGAGTTGAGATTTATGGAGCAGGGCCCAGGGGAAATACTAGGTTCTGGTAAGGAGGAGGCAAAGGCCTTTTCCCTCTGCACAGGCCCCATCCCCAGCAAGCTTGAGGACACTTTTGGTCTCTAGGGAGAGGAGAAGATGTTATAAGAAGGAAGAGAAAACATGGGCTCAGGCAAGGTAGTTGGGCAGATTCCCAAAGGTAAGCATGTCCATATCCCCATGTGTGCTGAGGGCTGACCTTTTATCCATAGGGACCTCTGCAATCCAGGTGTCCCTAAGTATCATTGGCCTTTGGGTAGAAATGAAAGACTGCTAATGCCATAATGAAAATGCTCATCTCTCAGTGCGCCCACCAGCCCTCTAGATTTCAGCCACCTGCAGATTCTCCCACCTCCCTCCAAGCGCGTCTGGCATATTCAGTAGCTGCCTGGCTTGCACTCACACAGCCCATGTGTGCCTTGCCCTGTCCTTCTCCCATCTCACCCACGTAGGGGACAGCCGTGTCCACTGGACACGTATCATCTCCTGCCAGCTTCCATCAGATGTGACATCTGACATGACAGGACCCAGGGAGGACCTGCTCCAGCCCCTGGGGTGTGGTCAGGATCCCCCTCCTGCCCTGGGCCCCAGTTCCCTGATGTTCCCTGCTGCGCATGGTAACCTGAGGGGACCTCATCCGTGAATGTCACCTTGCTCAAGGGGAGTGTCTCTGGAGCTCCTGGAGTCACAGAACCCCAGCATCAGGCTGTGGCATGTGCAGAAGTGACAGAGGCGCCTCTCCTTAGGATGTAGCTGGAGTCCCTGGGGCTGGGCCGTGACAGAACTAGCCTTTGGTCCCTCCTCCCTGCTCCAAGTGCCTGGGCTGTGTGGGTCGGCACCCCACTGCTTCCCGCAGGCTGCTTTCCCGTAGACTCATCTCCTGGGCTAACTCACAGCTTCCCTGTTTGCTTACAATATAGGACTTAGGAGTTTAACTTGCACGCGGCTTTGACTTGAGTCCCTACTTTCGCTAACTTAAGAATGCTTCCGGCTGCAAAGAACAAAGCCCAACAATGGGGGCAGAGACAGACGCAGGGGGCTTATTTTTCTCAAGTAGCACTTAATCTAGGTCTAGATACTTCAACGTCTCAACAGTGTCATCGGTGCTCTTTCTATCTCGTCCTCTTTGCTTGTTGATTTTGGAGCTCATCCTTGCTGGATGGTTGCAAGGTGGTTGCTAAAACTTCAGGCATCATATCTTCATTCAAAGCAGGAAAAATGAAAGAGAGGCAGTGTCAATTGTGATTCTTCTATTTGTCTGGGGAAAAAATGGCAGTCTTCTCTCCATCAGCTAAGGTTTATGAGGGCTGCCCATGTGTTATCTGAATTTTAATAGATCAGTCTGGTTGTGGCAAGTTCAGGTCATTCAATTCAACAACCCACTGGGTGCCAGACCTAGGTTTAGGCTTCTCAGGGTGGAAGGGGACTGATATAGTGAGAGGTAAGCTCATGTTCATGATAGCCTGGGAGAGACTGTGGGGCCAGAATGCTGCAGACCCATACAGGCTCCTCCTGTTAAAAGCTACCAATCCCCAAAGCAGCTTTGAGGATGGTCTTGTGTTAGGGCATGAGTGGGTTTCATGCCCTGCTAATTGTGCTATTACTGGGGATCAAAACTAGGCCTGGCTTCAACCCTCCAAGTCTGCCTGGTCTGGGTGCCGCATTTTCCCCCAAATTTCTGCTAACAGGGGCCGAGAGACTGCCTCTTTCTGTATCCAGCCGCTCTTCAACCCAGGTCTTGCATTCAGGCCAGGCTCTGCGAGCGGCTTGCTGGCAGTCACTACCCTCCAGATGACCGATGCAAAACAGGCGGGACCTTTGCAAACCTTTGGAAGACATGCTATTTTTCTCTGCCTGTGTAATTATTGAGAAAGGAGCCAGAGAAGATGCTCTAATTAATTAGAGCAGGTATTGGAGGATGCCACTGCCTGTGGGACCAGGACCCGAATCCAAATGCCCCACTTATCCGCTTCCACCATGTGACCCCAAGGCACCCCTCTCCTTCCCTGCATTCGGATGTGTGTGTAAACTGCAGCCTGTGACCGAAGCCTTATTAGCTGGTCAAAATTTTACTTTTAAATGGACCATTAACCTGCTCGGAAACCAGGAGCACACTGATAATGTAATACCGTGGGATCCTGTCGGGCCTTGAATGAAGCAGGTCAGAGACCACGTCTATTTCTCTCCATTATCCCACGGACATCCAAGGTACATCCTCACTCCTCAGCCAGGAAAGACTTTGCTTAAAAAATTCTTGCTTGTTCATCCTAGTGATGCTGTTAACTTGGACCAGTCACTTCACCACCTCAGGCCTCAGGATCCCCAACAACAAAGTGGAATGAGCTGGGTTTTATTTCTTATTTATTTTTTATTAAGCTCTTTGTCCATCTGAGAAGTGAGAGGATGTGGAGCTGAAGTGGAGTTCATTTGGGCTCCACTCTGTACCGGGGCACCTCTTTTGGGTACTTCTTATAGCTCCTACTCTGAGAATGAAGACAGAGATATGGGTAAAGGTCCCCAAGACTGAGATAAGAGGCCCTTTCAGCCTCTTGGGTCTTCTCAGCAGAACTCCTGCTTGGCTGGAATTCCATCTACTCTTGGCAAGGCATAACTTCCTGTCTCCAAGGGAGAGGGGCTCATAAAAAGGCATAAAAATGAGGCTTCTAAAGACAGCCTGGACGTCAACTAGATGTTGCAAAATTACATTTTGATGAGTTCAGTGTAAATGAACCAGAAACATATGGATTCAATTTCCCTTGGAATCCACATGGGTTTAAAAACTAAGGGGGCGGGGGAGAATGCATTTGGGGAAGAGCATTTTAGGTCTCACCAAACTCCCTGCATTTGTAAACAGCAGTTTGAGGTTTCTGATGATTGTGTCCTGGGCTGGGTTTCTTTTCCTAATAATAGAATATACAGGATGTCTCGCAGCAGCCTCACAAATGTGTCCAGGGAACAATACCCCAGTGCCGCTCTCCCCTGTCCCTGCTCCACAGGCCCACAAGACTCTGTGATGGCCTCCCAGGTCGAGGTTCAATCCAACATGGGCCTCTGTCCTCCTCCTTCTTCAATGACAGAGTGCTGCAGTAGCCGTCAGATTCACAAGAGCACTGTCGGGTGCCAGGCCTATCCTGGGAATTTCGGCAATAGCTGTTTCCTCACAAGGTGGGCAGCTTCAACCTGGCTTTAGTTTTTATTTTCATGTGGAATCTAGTTCCCTGACCAGGGATCAAACCCATGCTCCCTCCATTGGGGACTTGGAATCTTAACCACTGGGCTGCCATGGAACTCCTCACCCTGGCTGTAAAATAAGGAACTTGAAATTCAGAGATATTAAGTCCAAGGTTACTTAGCTAACAGGTATCTGGGCTAGAACTGGAGCCCAAGGCTTCTGAATTGAGGTCCCGGGATGTCTCTATTTTAGAGGATGCTTCCCTATTCCTAATAATAGAGAAGGCTAGGAGAAGCATCTACTTGTCTGGCATGGCTGCAAGGCAGGTCTACCAGGAGGCTGGCAGAGGGGCTAATGGAGGGATAGTCACACTGTGCCAAGAGAACTTTTAGGAATCCCCAGTGGTATTTTCCTGGGCATTCCTTGGGAGAATGAATGGAAATGCAGAGGGGAGAATGAATAGATTGATATCCCAGGCTGCTTCCCCCATCCCAGCAGTGCGTTCCTCTCTTGGTCTTCAGGTAGCATTTGGATTCTAAAAGGTTTCTGTAGCTGAAGTTTGAGAGTCACAGGTTTTGAGTAACCCTCTCTCTCCAGTCCAGTTTTAGAGCTGGCCCAGTTGTTCAGGGGCCTGCTTCGTGGCTTCTTCTCCCCTTTTTGTGTCATGGGGTTCTGTGTCCACTCTCGGGTTGATTGCTGGAGCTGTAGATGCACCCAGACACCTGGGTGTCTTCTTTGCTCACCTCTTCTTTGCTCAGTCCTGCCACCAGGCACAGAAGAAAATATAAACTGGGGGCCCTGCCTGCAGGGAGCTTTAAATGCGCTTTTGTTGAGAAGACAAAACTGACTCCTAAGAGTCACCTTGGGAGGAGGGCACTGTGAGAGAAGGAGCAGGAGGCTCTGGGCAGCAGACATGCAGGCCCTGTTTATCAATGACTTAATCAAGAGATGGTTCAATAGAAGCCATTGGAAGGGGCTCCTTATTGGCCAGAATTTTGGAGGTGGTGCTTCTGAAAAGCTTGAGCTGAAGCACAAACTCCTGACTCAGGAAGAGGACAGAGTCTTCTTGGCTCTCGGCTGAAGGAAGTAGCCACAAGACTCCACTGCGCTGGGTCCCCCAGGAGGAGAGCTGCCTAGATCCACCTAGGTACATCCTGAAAAGCCCAGCCAAGACGGAGATGGGCTGCAGAGCCATCTGAGTGTTATTAGGCTGTGCGACTTTCTTTATTGGCAAACAGTCTGTCAGCAGCTTCTCCTTGCAGAGCGGCCCAGATGTGCTTACAAAGCGTTCTGTGTCCTTCCCATCCACACCCAGCCCCCACACACATTGCCACTTTGCCAGACTTGGTCCTGGCCCCAGGAGTCCAGCTGCAGCCAAAGCAAGGCTTAGTCAGGAGCCAGAGGAGGGAGGCTGGCCCCTCTGGGGAGCCTCCATGCCAGCTACCTCCTCGCTTCATTAGTTTGTCTCATTTCTGCTGGAGGGGTAGGGGGTGCCCTGGGTGGGGCAGAGGCATCCTGGCCTTATGTATTGGGGGATGTCTTGGGGTGGAGCAGACAAAACCCCACAAATGAACTTACTGTTGCATATGGTCTGTGGACTTTTCTCCGTCATTTCTCCATGCCTCTAGGGAGATTCTGATCTATTACTAGGTCTAAATTGGCTACTTGAGAGAATTTTCATGGGAGAATTTCAGAAGACATGCAGGCTGTCAACTTTGGCTTCAGTCCTTTGCAGGTGGGGGAGGCCCCAAAGTGGCTCATATTATTGTCTAGGAAGCCTCTTCACACTTGTCCCTCTTGCTGGAGGCTAGGATCAAGGGTATTTTTCTATTTTCTAGGCAAAAATTTGGGAGGTGCTTTCAAATTTATTCCTAAACATATTGCCCCCTGGGGGCAAGTTTGAGAGCAACCGGAGTCCTATTTGGATATTTGTGGATTGTTTTCTTCCCATCCCACACATAATCTCTTTCTTTAAGTAACAGAATCCTGTACTTCCTTTGAGGGATCTATGATCCCTTGATTTCATATCCTATGATTATATGACCTAATAATTCTCTCTTTTTTACTGAAGTAACTCATAAGAAAAGGTTGCAAGAATACACAGAACTATACAAAAAAGATCTTCATGATCCAGATAATCATGATGGTGTGATCACTCACCTAGAGCCAGACATCTTGGAATGTGAAGTCAAGTGGGCCTTAGGAAGTATCACTGTGAACAAAGCTAGTGGAGGTGATGGAATTCCAGTTGAGCTCTTTCAAATCCTAAAAGATGATGCTGTGAAAGTGCTGCACTCAATATGCCAGCAAATTTGGAAAACTCAGCAGTGGCCACAGGACTGGAAAAGGTCAGTTTTCATTCCAATCCCAAAGAAAGGCAATGACAAAGAATGCTCAAACTATCGCACAATTGTACTCATCTCACATGCTAGTAAAGTAATGCTCAAAATTCTCCAATATGTGAACCATGAACTTTCAGATGTTCAAGCTGGTTTTAGAAAAGGCAGAGGAACCAGAGATCAAATTGCCAACATCCGCTGGATCATGGAAAAAGCAAGAGAGTTCCAGAAAAGCATCTATTTCTGCTTTATTGACTATGCCAAAGCCTATGACAGTGTGGATCAAAACAAACTGTGGAAAATTCTGAAAGAGATGGGAATACCAGACCACCTGACCTGCCTCTTGAGAAATTTGTATGCAGGTCAGGAAGCAACAGTTAGAACTGGACATGGAACAACAGACTGGTTCCAAATCGGGAAAGGAGTACATCAAGGCTGCATACTGTCACCCTGCTTATTTAACTTATATGCAGAGTACATCATGAGAAATGCTGGGCTGGATGAGGCACAAACTGGAACCAAGATTGCTGGGAGAAACATCAATAACCTCAGATATGCAGATGACACCATCCTTATGGCAGAAAGTGAAGAAGAACTAAAGAGCCTCTTGATGAAAGTGAAAGAGGAGAGTGAAAAAGTTGGCTTAAAGCTCAGCATTCAGAAAACTAAGATCATGGCATCTTGGGCCCATCACTTCATGGCAAGTAGATGGAGAAACAGTGGAAACAGTGGCAGATTTTTTTTTGCGGGGGGGGGGGGCTCCAAAATCAGTGCAGATGGTGACTGCAGCCATGAAATTAAAAGATCCTTGCTCCTTGGAAGAAAAGCTATGACCAACCTAGACAGCATATTTAAAAGCAGAGACATTACTTTGCTGACAAAGGTCCATCTAGTCAAAACTATGGTTTTTCCAGTAGTCATGTATGGATGTGAAAGTTGGACTGTGAAGAAAGCTGAGCGCTGAAGAATTGATGCTTTTGAACTGTGGTGTTGAAGGACTCTTGAGAGTTCCTTGGACTGCAAGGAGATCCAATCAGTCCATCCTAAAGAAGATCAGTCCTGGGTGTTCATTGGAAGGACTGATGCTGAAACTCCAATACTTTGGCTACCTAATGTGAAGAACTGACTCATTTGAAAAGACCCTGATGCTTGAAAAGATTGAAGGCGGGAAGAGAAGGGGACAACAGAGGATGAGATGGTTGGATGTCATCACTGACTCAATGGACATGAGTTTGAGTAAATTCCAGGAGTTAGTCATGGACAGGGAAGCCTGACACGCTGCAGTCCATGGGGTTGCAAGGAGTCAGACCTGACTGAGTGACTGAACTGAACTGAACTCTCTCTTACTCTTCTATCTCTTATAGTCAAGAGCCTGAATTGACCCAAGCCTTGATTGTTCCAAACCCTCCCTGCTTAACACAGACTGCACTTCCCCATCATTCCTGTGTGTTAGTAGTTCTAGTAAAGAAAAATGGGGAAGGGTGGGTTTGGTCCTTTCTTTTATTGCCTCTCTTCTTTTCCCCAAAGTGTTTAAAGACAAGGAAATTAACCCCTGAACCACTCAACACGTGAAAAATCTATTCCTCTTTCCGGCTATTCTAATGAGCATAAATGAAAAAGGTGGGTATTTCAGTCACAAACTTAATTTCATATTGGATATTATTGGCATTAGAGATGGACTTGCCCTCGTCCTTGTTGTTAGAGGAGAAACTGAGGTCTAGAAAGAGGATGGGAGTTTCTCAGGGTCACGTGGAAGGCCCAAGGCAGAAGAAGACCTCTAAAGGCAGGGTAAGCTCAGGGTTTTGCCTCACCCATGGGCTGCTGCTGCTCTGGTGCCACACAGAGCTCATCAAACCATGCATTCTTTGTTCAAAAGCTGCTTTACTGCAAACATGGTTCTCTTCTGTAGTGATCTGTATGGTAACTTTTCATCATTTATCCCCTTGATCTGATTTATCTACTCCAATCATGATAATAACCTCAGCTCACCAGTCACTGGTTGCCTTAGAAATGAAAGCAAGGCTTGCTTCTGGCCAGTGATATATAACTGAGTCCTTGCCAGGAGTGGAGTGGAGGGTGGGGGGCATTTAAATGAGATTGTCCCAGTCTTAAATGGAAGGGCCAAATCTTTCTTTCTTCTAGACCTTATTATTACTAGTGGCATTTTGCTACATTGGGGTCAGCCATCTTGTATCAAAGACTGTGCCGAGAGGCAGGTGGGGGAGATGAAGGGTCCCAAGGGTCATGCTGAGTTACTAAATCATCCAACCCCAGGATTCTCATTGTTTCTGGACTTTTCATCACACATGCAACAAATATTGTTTAAGCTCATCAGAATCGGGTTCCTCTGACTTGATACTTGAATTGCTCTGACTGGTTCCTCCCAGTGGGGGTCCAGGTAAGTAACCATCTATTTGCTTTTATCCCACATCACAGGGCAGGGCAATCACTGCAAGAATTGCTCTTTATGCCTCTCTCATGCGACTGCCTTCCTCTCCTCAGAGTGATCAGGTAATGGAGCCAGGAGGAGCCTTCGTCTTCCTCTCGTTTTACCCCGACTCTGTGGCTGGGGAGAAGTACAGAGGGCGGGGGTGACTTGGTGACTTGCTCACGGGGCACAGAAAGGGCAGAGCCAGGATGAGAATCCAGGTTCTCTGCTGCCAGTGTGACCTCTCTCCTACTGCTTAGTTCTTTGTCTCATCCATGTATCTCCCAAGGCCTCCTTCCCACTTCCTCTTCTCTGGCCGAGATCAATGGGCCCTTTTACTTAGAGCTCAGTAGGCTAGCTCTATTGGAGACTGCGGGAGTTCTGGGGGAAGCTGTGCTAAGGAAAGCAGGCTGGGCGCTGTGTGAATGGCCATCCGGCAGCAGGGCCTACAGATGGCTCCCCAGCACTGGGAGCTGAGAGAATTCCATGGCCCAGCTCCATGGAGCAGGCTCAGCTGGTCCTTCCCATCGTGTCCTGCTTCCCACTGACTTGGAGAGACAGCCATTTGGTGGGGGGTTTGTGTGGGTTTATTTACTCTTAATAAAAGCTCATATTTTAGATATTCCTCCCCAGGTGTTTCTGCTCATTTGGGTTTAGTACAAAACTGTGGATCTAAGCACAGAATGTGGGGATCTAAAAATTAGGATTACAGCCCAGCCTCCCTGTAACAGAACTAGGTTCCTTTTGAAGAAACTGGCATCTAGTGTCCTGTTCAGAGCAAAGCCACGATGGGGCCATGTTTGTTAGCAGCAACCTCTAGAGCCGTCTGTGGTCGTCAGCGTCTGCTCTCCCCTTGGGTCCTCCTCAGTTCAGGTCAGGAGACCCTGACTGAGCAACTTGTGGTCAGACCTGGTGCTTTGCCCAGGGTGATAAATGCACAGTTTCATGTTCTAGAAGGTCCCATCATGTGAGGAGAGGAGAAAGACTTTTGGGCTAACCATGGCGTGTGGTAGCTCTGCCATGGTGCGTAAGGCTGGGTGTTGAAGCAGGCCTCCCTGTGCCATCCAGCCCCTCTGGTCAAAGTCGGGAAGTCTTCCTCAAAAGAGCCTTCAGCCCTGCCTCAGCTCCTAGGAAGACCTGCTTCCCGTGTCCACAGCTCTACTTCTCACACACCACTCTCCCAAGCCCTACCCCACCTGCACAGCCGATGAAGGTGTCTCCCACACCCAGCAGGGAGAAGTAAAGTCAAGGTATGGATCAGAGTTTTCTTCCCACCACCAAATGGTGAAGACACTGTCTCGGCATCCGTGTTGGCCTTCGTCCCATCAAAGGCCGATCCCCTTCCATGTGCCTTTGACCTGCCCTTTCTCACTTTCTCAAGGTCATCGCCTCATCAGTTAATCTCCCTCTTACCTTGCATTGCTGATGTTTTCCTCCTTGGAACACTTCTGCTGCTGCTGCTGCTAAGTCGCTTCAGTCGTGTCCGACTCTGTGCGACCCCATAGACGGTAGCCCACCAGGCTCCCCCGTCCCTGGGATTCTCCAGGCAAGAACACTGGAGTGGGTTACCATTGCCTTCTCCAATCCATGAAAGTGAAGCTGCTCAGTCGTGTCCGACTTTTCACGACCCCATGGATTGCAGCCTACCAGGCTCCTCTGCCCATGGGATTTTCCAGGTGAGAGTACTGCAGTGAGGAACTCTTACCCACCTATAACAGCCTTCACCCTCCAACCTGCTCTAACCCAGTTTCCAACCCCCAACACTGTCAAAATTTATCCTGTCAGGGTCACCAGTGACCTCTAAGAAACAGCCAAATGCAATGCATGCTTTTCACTTGTTAGCTTACTAGAAGGCCCAGCAGCTTTAGATGGAGATGTCTGCTCCACCTTAACACACACACGCACACATGCACCCACACGCACCCCGCTGTCAGCTTCTGTGCCCTCACGCTTTTCTGATTTTCCTCCTGTCTCACTGCTGCTCCTTCTTAGCCAATTGGCTCAGGCCCCGATCCCCACACTCGCCTTCAAGTGTTGAGTCCTAAGAGTTCAGTCAACAAACAGCTTCTCTTTTCTGCCTACGTTCATTCTCAGGTGATCCTACATAGTCTTATGGTCTTAACATAATATGTGTGTGTGTGTATGTGTGTGTGTACGCATGTGCACACGTGTGCACATGCACGCTTAGTTGTATTCGACTCTTTGTGACCCTATGGACTGTAGCCCACCAGGCTCTTCTGTCCATGGGATTTTCCCAGCAGGAATACTGGGTGGGTTGCCATTTCCTCCTCCAGGGGATTTTTCTGACCTAGGTATCAAACCTGTGTCTCCTGGATTGCAGGCAGAGGATTACCACTGAACCACCAGGGAAGCTCCTAGTCTTAAGGTACTTCAGTTCAGTTCAGTTCAGTCGCTCAGTCGTGTCCAACTCTTTGCGACCCCATGAATCGCAGCATGCCAGGCCTCCCTGTCCATCACCATCTCCTGGAGTTCACTCAGACTCACGTCCATCGAGTCCGTGATGCCATCCAGCCATCTCATCCTCGGTCATCCCCTTCTCCTCCTGCCCCCAATCCCTCCCAGCATCAGAGTCTTTTCCAATGAGTCAACTCTTCTCATGAGGTGGCCAGAGTACTGGAGCTTCAGCTTCAGCATCATTCCTTCCAAAGAAATCCCTGGGTTGATCTCCTTCAGAATGGACTGGTTGGATCTCCTTGCAGTCCAAGGGACTCTCAAGAGTCTTCTCCAACACCACAGTTCAAAAGCATCAATTCTTCAGCACTCAGCCTTCTTCATAGTCCAACTCTCACATCCATACATGACCACTGGAAAAACCATAGCCTTGACTAGACGGACCTTAGTTGGCAAAGTAATGTCTCTGCTTTTGAATATACTATCTAGGTTGGTCATAACTTTTCTTCCAAGGAGTAAGTGTCTTTTAATTTCATGGCTGTAGTCACCATCTGCAGTGATTTTGGAGCCCAGAAAAATAAAGTCTGACACTGTTTCTACTGTTTCCCCATCTATTTCCCATGAAGTGATGGGACCGGATGCCATGATCTTTGTTTTCTTAATGTTGAGCTTTAAGCCAACTTTTTTGCTTGCTTCCTTCACTTTCATCAAGAGGCTTTTTAGCTCCTCTTCACTTTCTGCCATAAGGGTGGTGTCATCTGCATATCTGAGGTTATAGATATTTCTCCCGGCAATCTTGATTCCAACTAATTGCTCCCAAATGTATGTCTTCAGCCCAGACCTCACTCATGCACCCAAACGTGACTTCTCACATCCTGACTGTCCACCGCTCCACAGTTCTATCAAAATGACTTATCCAAATCTGAATTCTTACGCCAGCCCCAACGAACCCATGTGATAGGCAGAATTCTAAGATCCTGCCCACAGCTTCCTACCATGCTTGTGTAATCCCTAAGGCCGTGAATGTAATGGACTTCATTTCCACATTTAGATTACAATAATATGGCAGCTATGGAAGGGAGATTTTTCAAGTGGGACTAACTTATTAATATGAACCCTTTAAAAGCAGAGAGATTTCTCCAGTTTGGGGCAGAAGAGGTGTTCAGAGGGATTCTATGTGAAGCAGGTTCTCTCGTCTAGCTTGGAGGTGGATGGGGCCACCAGCCAAAGTCCTGAGAACTGAGCTCAGCCTCTGGAGCTGAGAATGATCTCTGGCTATGAGCAACGATCAGATTGGGACTTTGGTCCAGCAACCACAAGAAACTGGACCAGTGTGCTTGCAAGATAACCCTGAGCCCCAGACAAGAACTCTGGCTTAGTTTCACCTTGATGAAGGCTCCATGAGATCCCTTGCTGAGAAGGCAGCTCTGTTCCCTGATGACTGACCTATAGAACCTACGAAATGGTAACTCTGTGTTGCTTTAAGCCATAAAGTCTGATGCAAACTGACACCCTCTTCATAGTCTTTCCAGCTCACCATCACCCAACCACTGATTGGATTAAGCTAGAAATCCTCAATCCTTCCTTTCCCTTATGTTCACAGCCAACACATCAGTGGGTCTTCTCTCTTACTTTAAAAATATGTCTTGAATCTTTCCACCTGTTCCCGCTTTGCTTCTATCACCCTGCTCCAAGCCCCGGAACACTTCCTTCTTGATTCCAAAGGGCTTTAACTCTATTTCCATACCTATCAGTCATCTCACACAGCAGCTAGAGTGCCCTTCTGAAGCATCCATTGACTCATGCCAGTCCTTGATTAAAATCCATCAGCAGCTTCCTGCTACCCATCAAAGAACATCTGAGCTTCTCACTGCATCCTATAAAATTCTCCATAGCCTGGTTCCTGCCTGTTTTTATAAACTCATTTCATATCCTCTTCCGCTCAACCTGGTGATGCTAGTTATTTCCTTTAGAGAACATACCGTGATTTGAAGCTTGTTTATTTAATGTATAGATGTGGAGGCGGGGTGGGAGCCTGTCTTCTCTAAGAAACTGTGGACTCATCGATGGCTGAGGTCATCAGTGCCTGTGTTACCTGATGGCCATACGGGGATCTCCTGTGCAATGCCTCTTCCTTTGGGGCTGAAGTGGGACAAATGCCCTTGGTCCCCTTTGTGAGGCACAGGAATCCCTGAGGAGCACCCGGAGGCTAAGCGCATCCCTGGGGACCTGGGTGGAGGGTGGCGATGGCTGTAGAAGCCTCCAGCTCTCACTGACCACTCCACCCACCCTCTGGGATCTCCCTTTGTGGGCTGTGGGGTTCAATTCCTGAGTCCCCCCTCCCTGGTGCCCCAGGGAATGGTGCTAGTGGATCTGTAGGGATCTGTCTCTCTCCTATCAAATCAAGACCTTAGGAAGGAACATGTGAAAACACCCCTCTGGCCCAGAGCCAGTTTGTGACCCAGTTCAATAAGACTTACAGCTGGGCAATGCAGACCCCAGTTCCTCATCACACTGGCTGGCCTATGCCCTGCTGTGCACAAATTGTTCGTGGGGGAAGCTCATTCTGGATGGCCTAAGAGATGAAATGCTGTCCTGGGATGAACTCATTCCTTCAAGTGGGGCACCAGTGTGGGCTGCTCTTCTGCTGATGAGGAAATCGCCTTCGTTAGCACCAGTCTGTCTGAGGGCAGGGTCGCCAGGAGCCTTGCTGCCACTCTGCCAGTCCGTGAGCTGGTCAAGGAGGTCAAAGAGAAATCCCAAGATATTTGGAGATGGCCTTCCCTTTGGCTGGCTTTGGCCTGTGGAAAAATCCTGAACTGAGCCTCAGTTTCTCCATCCTGAATGGGCTCTCCCTCTCTCCCTCTTCCTCAGAACTTAGAGGTCGATGGCAAGGATTAAATGATGGAGCAGAGGGAAAGGGCCTGTCATGGTGCTTCGTATCCAGCAGCAGAGCTGGGGCTCCAAATGGGGAGCCATTTTGACTGCTGCTATCTGTGAAAGATGGAGAAGGAAATGGTAACCCACTCCAGTATTCTTGCCTAGAGAATCCCGTGGACAGAGGAGCTTGGTGGGCAGCTGTCCATAGGGTTGCACAGAATCGGACACAACTGAAGCAACTTAGCATGCATACATGCATTGGAGAAGGAAATGGCAACCCACTCCAGTATTCTTGCCTAGAGAATCCCATGGACAGAGGAGCTTGGTGGGCTGCTGTCCATAGGGTTGCACAGAATCGGACACAACTGAAGCAACTTAGTATGCATGCATGCATTGGAGAAGGAAATGGCAACCCACTCCAGTGTTCTTGCCTGGAGACTTCCAGGGATGGAGGAGCCTTGTGGGCTGCCGTCTATGGGTACAGAGTGTTGCACAGAGTCAGACACAACTGAAGCGATTTAGCAGCAGCAATAGCATCAGTGAAAGATCTGCTAAGGTAACTTCTAGATCTACTGCTAAAAACCCGTTGAAATGGCAGAAATAGTAATACAAAATTAAAAGTCCAGGGCTCTGGAGTACATTTGTTGAAGTGTCAGGCTGTGTTTTTTTCCCCATGTAAGTTGGCTGAATCTCTGGAGGTCACACTGCTCTGGGCTGTCCCCTGGGAGCAGGAAAGCAAGTTGGAGGCCCTTTGGGACAGTAGCCTGGACCCGGGAGGGGAGGTCCTGCCCTGCCCTGCCCCTTGCAGAGCCTGGGGAGCCGTGTGCCTGGCTGAGGGCCCCCTTGGGGGAGAAAAGCATGAGGGGAGAGAGAAGATGTGTCAGTGTTTTCCAGGCCCTTGCAGAGATCTGTGGCATTAAAGGTGCTGAGAAAGCCCACGGGAGAACTTGCCTGGCCCTGGCCAGGCTCGCTGGACCAGCACTGAACTAGAACATGGCCTCCTTGGTTGCTTCCCCTCATCCCCAGGGCTTCTCTCCTGACAGTGCTGCATGCCTGCAGCCTACACACCAACTGCTCCAAGAGCTGTCCCAGGAGTCTTCTTTCGGGACAGGCTTCATCCAGGGCTGAGGCAGGGTCCCTCACATCCCAGCTCACACAGGGGCAGTGGCAGAACATTTGAATGGGTAACATACCTGCTTTTTGTTACATCTCTGGTGATGGGCCCCCAATGCAAATTTTGTATATCCAGGGTGGTCTAAGACCTATATCTTGAGAAGCATATGAAATGGGGTAAAAGGGGTCACAGAATTATTCCTAGAGGGAAGACCTCTATATGTATTAGAGGGAAAATATTAATTGGTCATGTGACGTTAAAGATGGGCCCCCAAGGGTCCGCTGAGAAGCAGATGGTGCTAGGCTTGCTCTAAGTGAGATAAGGGAAGCGATGTGCTGTGGTCCCCAGAGAAAATGCAACAAATGCAACTGAATGGTTGGCAAAGGTGAGGTACTGCTCAAAATCCCCCCTCACCATGATTGTAGGTCCTCAGCCAAGATGGCTGAACCCATAAAATGCCTGGTGTAAGCGGAGTGGAGGAAGCTATAGATAAAGTCATGTCCTAACTCAGATTTGACTCAGAAGGAAACAGGGGCAGTTTGCACAGGCCAGCAGCCAGGAACATAGGCTGCTCTGAGAGCATAAGCCCCTAAGCTCACAAGCCATGGGGTATGTTTTGGACTTTCAGAGATTGCAGAAGTGGGGTGAAGATATGAGTCAAGGAGGGCTAGATCTCCAGGGGACAGGAACACCCCCAAGGGTCTCTGGGTTTGAGATTGTTATACAATGAAGAACTTGGGCTGGCCTTTGTCATTGGGTTCTGGAAGAGAAACTCTAAATCCTTGGAATTTCCCAAGTAATGATTGTCTCTGTTCATCAGGAGCTCCTGAGTTTATGCTAATGAGATGACTCAGGATGGGGGTTGGTCAGCAGAAAGAGAAACCATGGTCTTTGAGCCTGCCTTACCTAGAGGGAATGCTGGGTCCAGTCAACTGGCCGATGACTCAATCAGTCATGCCTGTGGATGGAAACCCCAGTAGAAATTCTGCCCACCAAAGCTCAGTGGCTTTCCTGGTTGGTGAACACATGACATGCTACCAGGATGCTACCCGGGAGAAGGCGCAGAAGCTCTGTATTGGGCACAATCCCAGACCACATCCAGTGTGTCTTCATTTGGCTGGTTCTGGTTTGTATCTTTCATAATAAAATTGTAATCATAAGTATAGTGCTTTTTTGAGTTTAACAAGTTGCTCTAAGGAATTCTCAAAGCTGAGGAGGTCAAGGGACTTCCTGAAACTTGTGGCCAGTTGGTCAAAGATGCAAGCAATCTGGGGACCCCTGGACCTATGGATGGGGTCTGTGCCTTTGACCTGTGGGGCTTCTGTTAACTCCAGAAACTGGGCTGTGTAGCACACCTGCTAGGTCACACCACTCTGGAAACACTCAAGTTATAACCCAGAAGGAAACAATCCTCTGTTCCTCTTGTTGGCCCTGTAGCCCGATGGAGCTCAGTCTTGTTTATGGTCTGTTTGTCCTGTGCCCTTGCTGTGTATCCTAGCCAAAGATGACAGTGAAGTGGACTCTTGGCCAGGCCACCTGCTCTGAGCTGACGGTTCTTCAGAAGGGCATCTGTGAACTATAAACACAGCTCCACTTTTGCAAAGACAGCACCAGGACTTCTGTTTGGGAGGTCCTTGGGACCACAATCTGGTTCTGAGGCGTCTTCAAGCTGCTTTTGCATAGCAGGCATATGGTTTTGACTTTGACTGTATATTTGTTTGATGAGCCTTGGGGAGGGGGCTGTTGCAAGTTATGGGGTGGGGAGTGCTCAAGCCCAGGCCAACTCAAGCTTTTCCTCAGCCTGACCATCGTCCTTCTGGTAAGAAGTAGAGCCCCGAAAAGGGATGAATGGAGAGGTCCAGATTCTAAGTCTCCCTCTCAGAGCAATGCAATTTCATTGTACTTCAAAATAATTAAACAAATCTGTAAACCATGTTTCTATTGCATTAGTTTACTTCACTTGGCCTCGTAATGTGAGGATCATAATTACTTAAATATTTCCCTTTACTATTTTTCAAAACATTTTTCTAAATTGTCAAAAAACATTCTGGAGACAGTTGGATAAAAAACATAGTGAACATGTGTCTGATTAATTTTTTAAGACAATCAAGATCAAATGCAAAAAATGATTGGAAACGGTTTCAGTGCGACAATAAAAGACAGAAATCTCAGAGCAGGGAGCGTGGTGAGTCATAAGGAAAAAATATTCATCATTTTTACGACAGTGTCTATTGGAACCCAGATGACAGGGAACCAACTGGCCTGGTGCATAAAGGGCCAAAGGTGGAGCATGGCCTAAGGAGAGTGGTCCGTCTTGGGGGGGGTGCCTGCTGAGTGCATTCCCTGATGCAGGGCCCGTTCTGATGCCAAGCTTGTAAAACAAGAGATCACTCTGAGCCACCACTCTTCGTCTCCTGTCATTACAAACAACTTGAGGGCAATCCACTGGCATCCTGACAAGCAGATCGTCCCTCATCTGCCAGCTGACAATCAGGCTGCCGTCTCGAGGCCATCGATGGAGCTGCTGGGTGATGGAAAGTCACTTGTCAAAGGAGTGTTTATGACGTTAACTCACAAGCACTTCCCTGGCTTGAACTGAATTTGGTTTTACTTTATTCAATTTGTTTTGTTGAGTCTGCTTCTTAAACTTATTTTTTAAGTTCCAATAAACAATTGGGATCAGAAAATGTGATTTTTTTTTTTTCTCTAGCATAACACGTCTGCCTTCTTTCTCTGGCACCGCTGCCTGGTAGACGCCACCAGAGGCGGAGAGGCAGAAGCCCTGTCTGAGGGCTTGCACCCATCTAGAAGCCCAGAGAAGGTTCTAGGCAGGGTAGACTCTATAGCCCCTGTTTTGCTTAGGCATTGAGAGTACACACCAGGGCTCTGTCCTAAATGGGAAGTTCTTTGCAGGAAAAGCAGCAACCTCAGAGTCACAGCCCTATTAATTGCTCTCACAGCCTCATGGCCTTTCTTTGTTTTATTTAAAAATTTTTTTTTAAATTTTTTAATAGTGAAGAGACTCATGCACCTTCAGGCTTTAAATGGTAAAACACTGGGGGTTGTTTCCCCTGTTCCTCAAGACAAATTACAGTCCTTGTCTCACCAGCAGGTAAAGGGCAGGTGCTAGTGGAAATTTTGCCTGGTGTGGCTCATGCATTTCCAGGAGCTGGAGTCAGTTTGAGTGGAAACTTTGGTCCCTGGAACCTGTGACAGGACAGAGCCAGGACGACTTGCTGTGGCTTAGCTAGATATTGTCTGCTGAGACTTGGTGCTGTCTGTAGTCCTAGGCAGAGAGCAGTGGCTCAGGAGAAGTGGGGAAAAGTGATCCTTCAGTGGGCACTCATCGGCCCATAAACTGTCCTTTAAAGGCCTCATTTAGGGCAGGAGGGCCAGCTCTGTCTACTGGTCACTCATCTCCTTACTGCTCCTAATGGTAAGGAAAGAACAACTCCCTTGGCAAGAGCTAGAATGCATTCATGGAAGTGGACTGACCCAGTGAGAGCTACACAAATCACGGTTTTGCATCTTGTTCATTCTACAAGTCAGGCATAAGACCCTCCCTCTAGGAGATCCCAGGCAGTAGGAGGTAAAAAGTGGAAGTGGATAACGTGCAGGGAAGATGGAAGAAGAGGCTGAGCACGTGCAGGTGTTCCCCGCTGGCTCCTGAGGAAGACACGTGGGGGCCCAGAGGACAGGAGCGCTGACTTCCAGGAGAGCTTCGGACCGACTGCAGCCACGTTGATTGTGTGCTGGGGGCTGTCCTTCTGCAAGCTGTTGTAGCACTCCACTTTATCTTATTGCTCCGTCGCCAAAGCTTTAGGTTGTAAGCTTTTAAAGTGTCCAAGTTATAAGGATTTTGATATGTTTCGCATCCATAATTTGGTAAGGATTTCTCGCTAATCTTGATCATCATTGGAGAAGCCTGAAGGTGGTGGCCAGGACCTGCCCCAGAATGCTGTGCACTGGGGAGGCAGCTTTGGGTGGGGAGGTGCAGCTCCCTGGAGGCTCCTCTGCATTTCCGGCTTCTGACACCACCCGCCCCCAACCTGCCGAGGCCCCTCCTCCCACCAGTTCTGTGCCCATTGACTTGCAGTCCCAAGGAAAGGAAACTTGGGTTTATCTCCATCCTCCAGTGGCATCAATCATTTGATGCCTTTGCCAGGGAATCCAAGAGCCTCCTGAATAATTCAGATGTGCTACATAGAATACTTGCTGCTCCCTAGTGTTAATGAAAATATCAAGGGAATTAATTAACAGTCAATTATATCAATTTTAGATTTGGACATTGATTCTGATGCTGAAAGCTAAATCTGCATTTCTGCCACAGTTCCTTTCTCCAATTTTCAACTTGTCGTCATTTCCAATCAAACTTATAAGAGGGAACATGCACAAATTATTTCCTTTCCCTTGCTCGGTTGCTGCTGGCTTCAGATAAATAAAGATAAGAAGAACCCTTTCAGTAATATATATTTTCTACTACCCTAGGTGTACAGGTGCTCTCTTGATCTCTGTATTAAACTGCTTTGGGGAAAAGAGAGTTTGATTCTATGGATAATAAACTACCAACAGAGGCAAAAAAGAAGAAATAATGTGCATTCTATTTGCATAGATATGTATATTTTGTCCAGACCATGGCATGGAAGAGCTTACAGAGATGGGGCCAAGGGAACCACAGGTAGTGTCTTCACCACCTGTTATTACAAATGGAGCCTGGGAGATTGTCCACTCTGCACATGTGACATGTTTGCTAGACATTTGTTAAACGTCATATATAAAGAGATTTTTTTAAACCCTGTATGATCTTTGATATTAAGAAAAGGCATTTCATTGAAAACAGTCTTTGCATGATTTGGCACGAGTCGTCTAGACTGCTTTATGAGAAATGACAGCCAGTAGGAAAGTAATTAAAGATGTATTTTGCTGAAAGCAAAAGTATTTTTGGAATCAATACCAACCATCTTTAATTTGCCAGCTCTTTCCACAATCATTGTGCATTATCTGGAGAATCTCAATTCTAGAGAACAGAGGACCTCAGTTTGAAAGCATGGGGTGCCAGCCCCTTTTGGGTGTCACTCTTGGGTCCATCTGCTTGCTCGCCATCCTCAAGTTGGTTTGGAGGAGGTCTGGGCAGGGAGGAGGAACGAGTGTGGTGGGCAGGAAGTGAGTGTATTTCTCACTGGAAAGTTGGCACCTCGTTTGGCTCCTCCTGGGACAGTGGCGCTATTTGTGAGGTAGCAGCAATGGGGCTGGAAAAGTGGAGCAAAGGCTGGGTTGGGTGGTGGTGACTGTGGTTTTGAGTAAGAGACAAGGAAACAGCAACCTTCATTCATGCTTTTTAGAATTCTGAAGGCAGCAAGAAATCTGCCCTGTCTCTTCTACCTGTTTTTTAGAGGGAGTGCCTTTCTTAGGTGGTGGGGAGCTCCCTGTGGGCCAGGCTTGTGCCTTCCATGCCCCTGTGATGTGCCAGGCACACTGCATATATCCCATACGTGTCTGCTCAAGGCTTGACTGGTGACTGTAAAGTCAGATTCCCAATCGGCTGGGACATCTATCTGGTCTGTTCTCTTCCTCTCCCCCTGCCACCCATCCTCTCACCTTTCTGATTCCTACTCATCTTTCAGGCATCACCTTAGACTTTACTTCTTCCTGGAAGCCTTCTAGGAAGGAATGCCTCAACCTCCTAGTTCCATCTCAGAACATCAGTTCTGATTCCACCCGGCTTCACTACTCCCTCATTGGTCGGTCAATGGCCTACTTTCCTTACCATCCTTTTGCGACCATGACTTTCTCTCCAATTTAGGCCTAGTTCCCACTTGGGGGCCTCATATACCACCCTGACGGGGGGATACAAGGTAACGTACTGCGACCACAGTCATGCTTCTGCGCTTGCGTTGTCTTAGCCCCTAGTGTAGAGCTCTCTGGGTCCAACTTTGGCTGTGATCTTAGAGTGTGAACAGACGGGCTTGTCCTATGCTGTTCTGTATGAAGACTGGGAAGACTTCTTTCCTCTCTTTCACTCTAGAGGAAAACTGGGTCAGTGGGCAGTAAGCCCTACATAGACAGAATCTGACACTTTCGAGAGCTGAAGCTTGGGTGAATCTGAAGGGTTGAGGTGGCCGAGGGAATGAGGATTGCTTGGGGAAGCATCACGGCTTTAAGAGGTCTGGTTCTGCCATAGCCTTGGGGCCTTTCCAGCTCATTCCTCATGCTACAGAGGCCATGAGCTGGCCAGCCTTAGAGAGGTCATCTAGAAAGGTCAGTAAGTGGAGCCCGTTACCAGAACCAGTGGTCTCTGTTCTCTGATTCTGGGGCTCCAATGTGCCTCTGGGGGGCCTTCCAATGTGCCTTCTGGAAGTGGAAGTAAAGAGCATCCTATCTGGCTCTCTGCTCACTCCACAACTAGTACATATCTGCTTCTACAGCTTTTATTTTAACCAAGTATATATGTGTATATAAAGATATATATTATAAACATAAAACGCATATCATATGTGCATGTCGTACATGTGTGTGAGTGTGAACGCACATACAACAAACTGCCGCTCACCTTTTTGCTCACAACTACTTCTGTGCACCAAGTACCTTGTGTCTTACTGTGAAAGTTGCGTCAGCATACTCCAAGCCATGTGGACGGCTATGCTGAAAAGTGGATGCTGTCTTTGGGCCCAATTTTCAAAGTCTAGGTGCTGTGGATTTTCCTTGCTTTGGTTCTTAATGAGGCATTAATTTTTTCCCTCATTGATATGCATAGTCAGACATAGTTAATCTTTGGGACACCTGCTGGTCAGATGCCTGGGATAAGTCTGGATTAAGGAAATTCTGATTACCAATCCTCCCAAAGGGCTAGGTGACTTGGGAACTCAGGGTAAGAGGGTGTTCTTGAGCACAGAGCTGCTCATGGGGAGGAGGCTGGGCATGTCTGGAAGGGACCTTGGTCGATAGTAATCTTCGTGGTGGCAGCATGTAAGAATCACTGAGAGTAGGGCTCTGTGTGCCCATACCTGGCTTTTCATCTGTCTTTGTACTAGGGTGGGATCTGAACTCAGGACCCTTGGCCACAGTTTCGTAGCTGGGTGCCATGTCCGTGGGGCAGCACAGCCTCTTTTCCATGACAGTCCTTAATGTACCGTGAGACAGCTAGAAAGACCTAGAACCAGCCCAGACAGAAAAGGAGCTATGGGAATCACTACCTACTGCAAACTTGATATCGCCAGTCTTCCCCACTCAGTGTCAGTTCCATGAAGGTACACCCTACAAGTATTTGCGGGATGAATAGTCCCCCTTTTATGAGGATACATCCAAGTCTTAGCTGGGATGGATGCCTTTTGTGACGTCTTCCCTGTGTCCACAGTTCCCTTCACAGTGTGCCAGTCACTGGGGGTCAGAAAAGAGCCAGGCCAACAGGGACCCCTCCTCCTCTGGTTCTGGCCTCAGACACATCGCCCACCTGTAGAGGACAGCTGTGCATAAGACTGGACATCTTAATGAAGCTGCCCGCTCTTGACCTCAGCCTTGCATTAACCAGGGACAATCCCTCCAGTCACAGAAGCACCTCCTTTGTTCACACTCAGCATCACCTAGGCTCTCTCTGTGGGAGTGGGGTGTGGCTTCTCCGATTTCATTTCCAGAGCCAGCCCACTGGACTTGGGGGAAAGATGCTCCAACACCTGCTGGTGGATATGGAGGCTGCTTGGGGTCTGTTGGAGGAGGACGTAGGAGTGGATTTAAAATTGAAAATATACATGAGTTTGTGACCCAGAAGATTCACTTTTTGGCATCACTCATAAACCTTTTCGGGCATATGAAGGAAGTGCAAGAATATTTATTGCAACATATTTGCTATAGTGAAAAATTAAAAGCAATCTACATGTCCATCAATATAGGAAGAAACAAATAAAATTGGATGAGGCCATACTGAAGTGTCCAATACAGCAATTAGCAAGACTGAGATAGATATGTATATTCTCACATGGGTAAGGTTCCAAGATATACATTGAATAAAAGAAGTTTGCAGTTTGCTATGGAAACCTGTATTGCTTTGATCAAACTTATGTTAAAGACGTCAAAAATTTCTACAAGAACACACACATGAATGATTGCATAAAGGCCTAGGAAAATACACACCAACCTCATCCCAACAGACAATATTTTAGGAAGAAGAGGAACAGATTACAGTGACGGACTAAGGGGCTTTAGACTCCAGCATCCTTTTCTGAAAACAAGAAGTATTCCTCCCTCTTTAGGAAACCCAGCATTCTGTGAGAATTAGTTTTTAATAAATAAAAAAAGAAAAAAACAGATTATTTGTTTTCTTTACACATGGTGAGACTCAGTCCCACCCTACAGAGAACCGTGGGTATCAGTGACTGTTTGTATAGCACCAGGCTGTGAATGGATTTGCTGTGGAGGAGACAGAGGGCACGTCCAGCCACTGCTCTGCAAAAGCAAACAGTTGAATGAAGGGGCTGAGATTCAGACCCAGAAAGTAGGGACACAGAAGAGAGTCAGAGCAGGTGCCCAGGTGGGAGGGGTGGGTGCTTCTTGGCAGCCCAAGCACCAAGTCCCTCTCTCTGCTGCTTTGCCAACTCCCCAGGGCAAAGGTTGTCTTGGGGCTCTTTGTGATCAGGAGCTGCTCCTGGTGTCCTCCTCAGAGCATCTCTCCCTTTAAACCATGGATTCATGAGATGGTGGGTTATGTAAGGTAGGAGTTTCCAGAAGGGCTCCTACAGGGGAGATGGCGTCAAGGCTTTAGATGAGTGGAGAGGTGGTGATACAGGGGTGGAATCCTGGGGCAGCCAGGGATGGAGTGGCAGCTCTCCTTTTGGCTAAGGCAGACATCATTCCCACAAGCTAGAGATTCTGCTTTGTAACAGATCCATGTATCTGCCCCATGGGGTACCTCGCAGCCACCCCATCACTGAGCAAAACCTTTCCTGGAGCAAAATCCTTGGGAGTGGTTCTTGTGCTGGTGGACCTGGAACTGGGGTCGTGACCTACTAGTGTCCTGCTTTATGTCAGAGTCACTAACACAAAGGACAGACAACTGATGTTAGCAAGTGAAGTACCTTGGAGAGTGGCAGAGACTGTATCAAACAGGTATGCATATATAACATCTCAATATACACATGTGGCAATCACCAACCACCGCAATCCACAAATGCATGTCATGAGCCTAACTTCTCGAGGCGCTGAGAGCCAGTGAAGGATGCAGAACTCGGTTCAGAAAATTCAGGCTGGATTGCTGATGCCCTTTGTGTCATTGACAAGCACTTAGCCTCCTGGAGGAGCCTCAGTTTATTCATCTGCAAAATGCAACAGTAGTAGAACCCGTGTGGCATCATCACAATGAACCACCATGCACAGTGATGGATGTAAGGTGCCTCGCACTAATAAGAGGCTTAATGCATGATGCATAATAATAATTGATAGCACTGCCCTTTACGTGGGACCAGTAAACACCATGTTCTTCTGTAGCCTCATTCCTCTGCCTTGTATCAGTCACAGCCAGCTGTTAGCTCTCTGCCTCATTTTCTCCTCCTAATGAGGGGAAATCTAATATCAGCTTTAGGCTGGATGTGGAAATAATCCAGTTCCTCGGATACGGGGAGGGGGTGGAGCAGCAGTGGAGGGGCCTGACTCCCGCCATTTCCGCTGGAAGAGCGGATGGGAAAGGAAGGCCTGTTAGCCCCGTCCCCATGTCCCCATGCCCTGATGGCCGGAGCCCCGCCTGCCTCCTTCAGCTGACTTCTGTGAGACCTCCCTCCTCGCCACGCAGAGAAAACTTTGGGCGGCTGACCCCAACCCTCCTCACACACAGCCAATCTCCCTCCAATTGTTTCATCAGCGTTGGGACTGTCAGCTCAAACCTGACAAGTGACAAGTCTCAGGCTCATGCTGACTAGATAATCAAAGTCTTGTCAGGGCTGTCAATAGCCTGCAGATAGGAGAGGACAAAGGGAGGAAAGGTTTCTACAGAAACCGCTGCCTTCACACAAATGCTGTCGAAGCCTCTTACCCAAATCACCTGTTTGTTCCTAAACGTCACTTACCACTGGTTCTGTGGGCTTGAAGCATACACCCCGAAATGAAATAATAGCCTGATGTCATGCATTGAAAATGCAGATTTTTGTATTTTGTGGGATATTAGTTTGTAATTTTGCCTATGAGAAATACATGCTGTTTTATAATACCTAATAGCATCTTGGTGAAAGAGATTTTTTTCTCCAGTAAAAATAAATTTTCAAAAGTGTAAACTGTGCCAATAAAGTGACATGGATTCACCCCTATTGCATCCTTCCAGTAACACAGATAAATAGGTATCTCACACCTGAGACACGCAGCAGCTCAGATGCACAGCCATTCCGCATCCATTCTTGGCTGCTTCTGCAGGGATGTGTGTAAGGCAGCCCTGGCCTGAGAAGAATGGCCAGTTATCTACCTTTACCCAAATCTAAGTGAAGCTGACACAGGCCAACCAGTGTGTGGAGAGGAAGGAGACACCATGGGCTTAAAGAGCACCCAAGACTGCTCAAGACCTAGAGGCAGGGCCTCAGGGGAGCCCAGAATCTTGACATGGGTACCTTTCCTCTTCCCTCTTTCCACACCCAGCTCAGCATCTAGCCTACATCCTCCATGAAGAGGCATGATTGTTAAATCATGCATGTCAAGATTCACGCATTGATGGTCAACAGGCACACGGAAAGATGTTCAACCTTGCCAGTTATTGGAGACATGCAAATCAAAATCACAAGGAGGTATCACCTCACACTGGTCAGAATGACCATCATCAAAAAGTCTACAAATAACACATGCTGGAGAGCGTGTGAAGGAAAGGGAACCCTCCTCCACTGCTGGTGGGAATGTAAATTGGTGTAGCCACTATAGCAAACAGTATGGAGATTCCTCAGAAAACTGAAATAGAGCCATCATATGGCCCAGCAATCCCACTCCTGGGCACGTATCTAGAAAAGACAAAAAATGAAAGCGTTAGTCATTCAGTCATGTCCAACTCTTTGAGACCCCCCTATGGACTGTAGCCCACCAGGTACGTCTGCCCTTGGAATTCTCCAGGCAAGAATGGTGGAGTGGGTAGCCATTTTCTTCTCCAGGGGATCTTCCTAACCCAGAGATCGAACCCATGTCTTCTACATTGCAGGCAGATTTGAAAACCGTAATTCGAAAAGATACATGCCTGCTAACTCATATTGACGTATGGCAGAAATCAAACCAACATTGTAAAGCAATTATCCTTTAATTAAAGGTAAGTAAATAAAGTAAAAAATAAGAAAGCCAAAAAAAATTCATTCATGCACCCCGATGTTCATAGCAGCAGCACTATTTATAATAACCAAGACAAGGAAGCAACCTTAGTGTACACCAACTGATGAAAGATAAAGAAGATATGGTGTATAGATACAAGGGGATACTACTCAGCCATAAAAAAGAATGAAATTGTGCCATTTGCAGCAACATGGATGGACCTAGAGTTTATTATACTAAGTGAAGTAAATCAGAAAAAAATGCACAAACACTGTATGATGTCACTTACATGGGCAATCTAAACAAGTGATACAGATGAACCTATTTATGAGTCAGAAATAAACTCGAAGACATAGAAAACAAACTTACAGTTACCAAAGGGGAAAGAGGGGAGTGAGAGGTAGATTAGGAATTTGAGATTAACAGATACACACAACTTTATATAAAATAGACAGACAACAAGTTCCTACTGCAAAGCACAGGGAATTATATTCAGTATCTTGTAATAACCTATAATGGAAAAGAATCTGAAAAAGAATATATATATGTATAGAAAAGATTTAAATATATATTATATATATGTATATTAACATAACTGAATCATTTTGTTGAGTACACACAGACTTATTTGCACACGTGAAGACAGTATTGCTAGGTAAAGAGATGGTCTCTGGAAAGTTATTACAGGATTTTTCCTGAGCCCTGGAAAGCTCTGGCTTTGTGTCCTAGCTGCCCTGGCTCAACCAGGGCAGGCAACAGTGCCCACTCAGGGGACTGCAGAGGGAGGCCGTGAGGTCTCAGGACAAATGGACTGCCTTGCTTGGGCTAAGCGATGAGTGCCTGGGCCTCCTCTGGTCTCCCCTGTATCTACTCTGCCTGGCACACCAGCCATTTTTGGTGGTGGTGATGTTTCAGACTATCACTTGCGCTTTCACATTTTCTCTCAGCACTTACCAAGCTCTGACATGTTTCCACTCCTGAGTCTGCTCCCTTGATTACTGTTTTTCTCATAGTGACAGAGCACAGAAGTGTAGTAGTGACCTGGAGGCGCTCACAGCAGTGCCTGGAGGGGCGTGGGTACTGGGAAGGTAACTGGACAACCTCCCCCCTGGTGTGAAATAGGGCGCTGAAGGTACAGGGTGTTCTTGCAAGCTGGTGACACGTGGGGAGCTTCCCACCCCAAGGAGAGGCCAATAGCACCTTGTTTTTGTGACATCAGGGCAGAGTGTGTCCCCAGACCTCCTGCCTTGGGCAGCCTTCACCACCGCGTGGGCCCCAGTACTCAAGCTTCTGGAAGCTTATATCCCCTTACTGCCCACTGCTTTCCTCCTTTCAGATTCCTGGAGAAAGGATTTTTCAGAAGAGGGTCGAGGACCCACAGGCAGCTGTCCATTGCATTATCCCTTGACAGTTACTGTCCCACCGTGCTCGAAGGCCTGCACTGCAGCCCTGGAGTAAGTTTCCACTCCTGCCTTCAGCAGACCATAGTTTGAGGAAGGTGAGAGGATGCAGTGAAGTTAGGAAGTGATGAAGGTGGGGGAAGTAACAAGGTAGAGATCACACACAGCCTGGAGCAGCATGGAAGACTTTCTGGAGGAGGTGACACTTGAGCTGGAATTAGAATTTAGACTGAAAACGAGATGAATAGAAGGTTAGGTCTCCCTGGCTCAGCAAATACTAATGGAGCATGTATCTCTGTCATTTCTGGGTTGTCTCTCTCAGGGTTGGTAGAATTCCTGGGCACCTGCACTGTGCTGCTGGGAATGGCTTGACCCTTGCGTGTGAAGTTTTATTCTCAGACAGTAGAGATTTTGGCCTGTGTTACTGTACATTGTCAGCAGCAGGTGAGACAAAGCACTCTGCACCAGCGTTTCTTGCTTGAGGCCTCTCTGGTACTTCTGCAAAGCCTTTTAGAAAATTCTTCTTTTCTTCATTGCTATATCCTTTCCCAGCCAGTGTGTACTTTAATCCCCCAAAGCTAAAACAGAGCGTCTCTCTCCCATCTGCACCAGCACTTACTGTGGCCTTGATTTTTATGGTGCCGGCAGGGACAGCAGGAGTTTCTTGCTGAAATATTGCTTACCATCCCCACCCCATCAACTTGCAGGCAGCCATATTTCGAGGGGAGTGAGAGGTGGGCAGGGGGTGTGCGTGTGAGGAGGCCAATATTCCCTTGTCTAATTTATATTTTACATTTCTGTAAAATCATGCTTAGAGTATTTTGGTAATCTCTGCTGAGATTAAGTATAATGCTGTACATTTAATTGATATAAGTGGTTTCAATTCTCCTTAATATGACAAATCTCCAGTGTGAAATATTCTTAGTTAATGATCAACATAAAATAGAGTTCATTTTTAATGTGAGTACAAGATTTGAATTAATTTGTAGCTAGAGCAGGGTTATTAAAATTTGTGTGCATTCCGCACACAGGCACACGTGGGGTCATACATGTGGCAGGGAACATACGGTGTACATGCGTGCTCTGAGTGAGGACAGGAGGCACATGCTTCTTCTGGTTTGAGCCGAGAATGTCTGTCGACCCTTGACTTTCTGTCTGTCTTGGAAGCTGCACCCCAGTGCCTCACATGTGAAGGAATGACCCTTCTGGGGTACCCATCTCCATATGTCCTTGGTGTTCGGTGCCCTGTGTTGCCCGGCCAGATCCAGGGACATTGTGGCCGTCCGACCAAAGCTGAACAGACAGTGTAAGTTATACCGAGGTCATCTGCCTTCCCCAACTTGGTTTCCAACATAGCATTCACTGGGCTGAAAATTAGCATGTTGCTTTACATTATCAAAACCATATGATGGCTAACGTCATCCAGAAGAGTTCAATGAAAGTTTCAAGTTGGAGAAGTTTCTTGCAAAGTCATGTCCAGGGGGAAGGTCTCAGGGGTAGACCCCAGGCAGTGCTGATCAAAGCCCAGAGGATTGCATTCCCTTGCTCACCAGATCCCAGGCTCATCCAGGCAGGCACATTCTTCTAGGGCACCAGGATTTAGAAAGCATTTGCAGAAAGTAGGGCTGTGCTCTTTGGCCTTCAGACGTGGGATGAGAGCACAGTCAAAACCACTCCTGCCTTTCTGCTTTGAGATAAGAGACCAATTTTCTTACAACTATTAAAAGAGAAAGGGGGTGGGGGATAAAAGCTTGAGGATAAGTGCCAAGTGAATTTGAATATTGTATAAACTATGCGTGGGATGGAGGCAGCGACTTGCAGGAAACATCTGTTCCTACTGGACCCTCCGCTCTTCTTGCAGCTGGAGCCCAGGGCACAGGCGCCTTACACTTTTCCTTTGTGATGTAACCATTTTGGAGACAGCCAGCCTTCAATATGCAAGCCGACCATGCAGCCCTGAAATATTTCGTTTGTAGTCACCTCTTTAAAGATGATGGGATTTGAATACCAATAACCACCGAGGCCTTCCCACCCCCGCCAGTAGCTGAGGCAGGGGGTGATGCAGGAGGGAGGCTGTACTCAGACAAGTTCAATTTCTATTGGCTTAAGCAGCTGGGGAAAGAATCTTTAATCACATATACAATATTATTGGCAACACCATGCAATAAAAGGGCTGAATGCTTCGTTTTTCTAGATTTTCTTTTATATTTCAAAATCGCTTTTCTTTCAAATTAGTGTATCCTATACATTTTCTTAAAAGAAACTACTTATGGCTTCACTTTTTTTTTTCTTTTGTTGACTTACCATTCCTTTTTCCTTTTGCAATTACCGCCTCACGGAGACTGCCGGCTTTCAAAACGTTTTGCATATGAAATGAAAGGCTTGAGTGTATTTTGTTGCAATTTTTAAGAATGGCATAATTTTAATTAGAAATGTATAGATGAATAAAAATAATGCTGCTGCATATTGCTAATTAAGTATTTTATTACTCTTTGATTTAAAAAAGAAGTGTGCCTGTTCTAACAAGGCAGCACAGTATGTTGTTTGGAGGTTTCCACTGGGCTCCCTGGGAAGAAGTGAGTGCCTGGCAACTGGCTGCGTCCAGACCAAGGGAGGCCAGGGGTCGCCTCCCTGTGAAAACTTGGGGTTGAGGAGGAAATGTCTGCCCAAGAAAAGACAGGTGAAGAGACACTGCCCTGTACTGGGCAAATAATCTGCCTTTGAAAGTTGGCATCAAGAGGCGGCAAATACTTGCTACTCTTCTAAGCATTTCACCCTACAGCTGAGTGATTATCTGGGTGATGCTATCCACACAGGCTTCTTTTCCTCCTTGAAATTTCTAGATAAATGAGTAAATAGTTGACTCTGCAGCACCTGCTGTTTCAAAAAGATTCCTTCTTTGTGCTTTAAGAGGAGACACGAGTTATGCAATTGTTGCCTTTGGGCAATCTCTACTCCCTAGGTTTGGCTCAGGGGAGGTGGTGTTCTCCAAGCTGGCCCTTGAGTTCCCCACAGGGCTGAAATCCTGCTGCTTTTCTCCAATCCCCTGAGCCTGCTGGCTTCCCCTCTACACCTGGGCTGCATCCGGTGACTTGGGTGTGGCTTGAGGATTGTTGAAGCTATAAAGTTATGGGCCCCCTGTTCTGTACAACAGGCTCCTCTCTGGGAACAAGAACACATTCCCCACCCTCTCTGCTGCCCTAGCTGGCTTTATAGCCAGTGAGGCTCATGGAAGGGACTGTGGTCCTAGAACAAAGCCATGCTGCCCTGGACCCACCAGCTGAGTATAGTCTGAGCATGGCCCAGTGGACCTGCCACACTGACCGCTATTTGCCCACCCAGCTCTGCTCTATCAACAGCTCTCATCTATCTTACTGAGCTCAGGGCAGCAAAAGTGGGTTCTCACAAAGACATCTGACCAGGCTATACCACTGGATGCTGAGGCCCTGCGCTTAGCATCTTCAGGCTACCAATCTTGGGTCAGCTTTCCTGACCCCCCCAGATCTGTGGTCAGGTGCCCTGGAGGAATTATAGGGTTAATAGAGGAAACCCTATTCCAGCTTGTGGAACTTCTCCACAGGGGTGCCTTGCAAGAGAAGCTGAGTGACTTCTTCCATTGGGAATGGTTTGTGGCCAGGAATCTCCAGGCTGTCACATCTCAATTTGTAGCCCACTAATGAGCAGAGAACTCAGTAGCATCCTAACTCAAGGAAGTCAGCATCTGTTCTAAATCCTGCCCTCAGAGCAAGAGCAGTGCCAAATGCTGCAAAGACTGCTTAGCTGGGTACAAAAGACACTGTCAACAGGCTGGAATTGGAAAGGAGTCCTGGTTTGATTTGAATGAGCTATTTTTTAATAGGGTCGAAAAAGTAATTGAATTGAATCCAACAATGATAAATTCCCACATTCTCTGAGGAAAAAAATATAGACAAGTTGTGTCTATAGAAAAATAGACAAACTCTCAGTCAACTTGAAAATAGAGATTTCATTGCTTTCACTTTAGCTTATATAGCAAAATTCATGACCCTCTGATTTGGCCCAGGTGATAGTTGGTAAAATCTTATTTCTTGAGACTGTGCATGGTGGGTGCTGCATATTTCTCTGGATCTAGGCTGTAACCCTAGTTAGAGAAGGGATCAGCAGAGGATGAGATGGTTAGATAGCATCACCGACTCAATGGACATGAATTTGAGCAAACTGCAGGAGATAGTGGAGGACAGAGGAGCCTGGCATGCTGCAGTCCATCGGGGTCACAAAACAATTGGGCACAACTTAGTGACTGAACAACAACAATGGTTCTAACCTATCTGTCAAACTTTAATCTGCCTTCTTTCCATTTCAGCTAACCAGGAGAATGCACGCACAGAAGGTGACAGAGAGAGATCCCTTTACTTCTGGGGATGTGAGGGCTGCCTGTGTCCCAGCTCTCCCTCCAGCAAGAGATTGAACTCTCACCATCACTGGCTACACTTTCTCTAACTTTGCCATAATCTGTGGTCAGCAAGCCTTTAACAATAAAACGAGTATTGGTTGAGAGCTTTGACTGGGTTAAGGCCCTGTTCTGGGGGCTGGGAAATCACAGTGGCAAAGAGTGAAGACTTCCTTCTTGGAGCTTATAAGCAACATAATAAAATGAAATATGTCTGGGAGCAAACTCTTTTAACAACACAAAGAACAAAGGGATTTCAAAGCCTTTCTGAGCCAGAGCCATCTGGGAGAGTTCATCCAATGACTGGGAGGGAGAAAATGGATTCTAGGGAGGAGGGTTCCTGCTTGGAGAGTTTGCAGCAAGGGGGCTTGAAGGGCAGGTAGAGCATGTCTGGGAGGGCAGGAAGAGGCCACAATAAGGGAGGACCTAGAGACGGTCATGCTGAGTGAAGATGCATATTTATGTCAGAAAGAGAAAGTTGAATGCTGTATGATATCACATATATGTGGAATCTAAAATATGACACAGATGAATCTATCTACAAAACAGAAACAGATTCATAGACATAGAGAACAGATTGTGGTTGCCAAGGGGAGGCGGGGTGGGAGAGGGATTGACTGAGGGTTTGGGGTAAGCACATTCAAACTATTATATATAGGATGGAAAAACAACAAGGTCCTACTACATAGCTCAAGGAGCTATACTCAATATCCTGTGATAAATCATAATGGGAAAGAATATAAAAAAGGCTATCTCTATGTATAGCTAAGTCACTTTGTTATACAGAAGATATTAGCACAAAATTGTAAATCAACTGTACTTCAATAAATAAATAAAAATTTAAAAAAGAAAATATAAAGTTCAAGTTCCTCAGAAGCTTTCATTCTTAACCAAAGAGCTTTCAGAGGTGAAGTGAAATTGTTAGTTGCTCAGTCAAGTCCGACTCTTTGCGACCCCATGGACTGTAGCCCACCAGGCTCCTCTGTCCCTGGAAATCTCCAGGCAAGAATACTGGAGTGGGTAGCCATTCCCTTCTCCAGGGGATCTTCCAGACCTAGGATTGAACCCAGGTCTCCTGGGTTGCATGAGGATTCTTTATCGGGTGAGCCACCAGGAAAAAGCTTTCAACATCAGTCAAAATAAAAGATCAATATATGTAACAGACAATGCAAAATTTAACTGAATATTTGTCATGCATGTGTAGCCATGGGTCTTTTGTGATTAAATGTTTTGATAATTTTGTCCTTCCCCTTCTTAGGTTATTTCTGGACGTGATTAAAAATAAATTATTAAAACTGAACAAAACGAAACAGAACAGAGGCCATGATAAGAACAAAACAAAACAGGCTCCTGGGGAGGGTATTAGTGAGAAGTACTCCCGTTGACGACACAATTTCCAAAGTTTTAGTGATGATCAAAACAAGAAGCTGTGTGAAGGGCTGCTCTTCCTGAGCCTCATCACATAGCCATCTTCCTTCCTCCCTCAGCATACATGAGGCTGTGCCTGTGGAATCAAATTCATATTCCTTGATGATTTCCATCAGTAAGAAGGGACTGGAGTGAATTTTTCTGTTTTCTCAAAAAAAAAAAATTACTTTGGATTGATTTACGATGTTGTGTTAGTTTCAGCTGTAGAGAAAGGTGATTTAGTTATACATATACACGTATCTATTCTTTTTTAGATGCTGGTTTCTTGATTTGCACAGAAAGGTGAGGCCTGAACCAAGAGTCATAGGAGTAGCTGCTAAGCTTCATGTCCTGCAGACCCAGGGGACAGAGGAGCCCTCACGCTCTGTCCTGGGAGTGTCCAGTCCCTCCCTGATCTTCCCTGGTTTGCACTGATGTGCTGCTAACCCAGGTTAACCCAGTTGTCAGGTCTGATAGCTCCATGGTCTCCACTCTCCAAGTGGGCTTTGGGGACTTTTCCAGAAACTGTTGCAAGGTAATAGGCTAGGGGCCAACCTTCCTTAGACTTGGGGAAACTGCCCCATTTTTATATCTCTTTCTCTCCATCTATCTTGTTCAAAAGTCCACAGCCATTCCAGTCTCCCTCCCACACAGCCGATGAACACTGGATGAGGGCCTTGGGCGCCTCTAAGTGTGAGAAGGGAGCCTGTCTCTAAGGTGTTGTCTGGCCTGCAAATGTACCACGTTAGGGACCACGTGGAACACAAAAATCATTTGGAGATAACACCTCAGACACACTAGTTTCTGATTCATCTCCCTGGATTGTGTCCTATAGTTTTGTGTTCTCCTTGTTTCCCTATATTTTCCATCATGCCAACCCACCAGACGACGAATTGATGGGCTCAGTGATCGGCAAGCCATCTTCCAGGAGCCCACAGCATGGCCAGCCACTCTTCCCGAGGCTTTCCCCTGAGGACTGAGAGACCAGGATCTTCTGGGAAGACACTACTTCCCTTGCAGGCCTTTTCCATGCTGGCTCTGTTGTTCTTTCACTCCCTGTTAATCTCAGCTTTGGGCATCTCCCAACGTTGGAGGCCTTGTTGGTCCCCATCACCACTTCCAGAAAAATTTCAACCCCTTTCCTTTGTTTACAAAACAAAGCCAAAACCCTATTCCACTGACAGCTCTGCCATCTAAGAGAACCCCCCGACCCCCTGCTTGCCATTGTTTCTGCTTCCTCTGCCACTGGAGAAGGCAATGACACCCCACTCCAGTATTCTTGCCTGGAGAATCCCAGGGACTGAGGAACCTGGTAGGCTACAGTCCATGGGGTCGCTAAGAGTCAGACACTACTGAGCAACTTCACTTTCACTTTTCACTTTCATGCACTGGAGACGGAAATGGCAACCCACTTCAGTGTTCTTGCCTGGAGAATCCCAGGGACAGAGGAGCCTGGTGGGCTGCCATCTATGGGGTCATACAGAGTCAGACGCAACTGAAATGACTTAGCAGCAGTAGCAGCAGCAGCCTCTGTCATTGTAGATTTCAGCTTTTGGTTCTCTGTTGTCTTTGCCATTCCATTTCTTCCTGGATTCATGAGAATTTGGCATTCTCTATGGCTTAAAGCTCAACATTCAGAAAACTAAGATCATGGCATCTGGTCCCATCACTTCATGGCAAATAGATGGGGAAACAGTGGAAACAGTAGCTGACTTTATTTTTCGGGGCTCCAAAATCATTGCATATGGTGACTGCAGCCATAAAATTAAAAGACGCTTACTCCTTGGAAGGAAAGTTATGACCAACCTAGATAGCATATTCAAAAGCAGAGACATTACTTTGCCAACAAAGGTCCGTCTAATTAAGGCTATGGTTTTTCCAGTAAAACATGTATGGATGTGAGAGTTGGACTGTGAAGAAAGCTGAGTGCCAAAGAATTGATGCTTTTGAACTGTGGTGTTGGAGAAGACTCTTGAGAGTCCCTTGGACTGCAAGGAGCTCCAACCAGTCCATTCTAAAGGAGATCAGTCCTGGGTGTTCATTGGAAGGACTGATGCTGAGGCTGAAACTCCAGTACTTTGGCCACCTGATGTGAGGAGTTGTCTCATTGGAAAAGACTCTGATGCTGGGAGGGATTGGGGGCAGGAGGAGAAGGGGACGACAGAGGATGAGATGGCTGGATGGCATCACCGACTCAATGGACGTGAGTCTGAGTGAACTCTGGGAGTTGGTGATGGACAGGGAGGCCTGGTGTGCTGCGGTTCATGGGGTCACAAAGAGTCGGACACGACTGAGCAACTGAACTGAACTGAACTGATGGATGCTCAATTCAGTACCACCTGGGGCTTTCAATCCCTCGGTACCTTAAACAATAGCGGCCATTTCTTCCACACACTCTCTAGTCACCGATTCCCCACACCCAAGTCCTTACCTACAATTCCAACCTCAGTGTCTTGATTTCTTAATCGATCTGCTTCACTCCTCCCACCTTTAATGTGATCAGATCATAGGAGGGTCTCCAATCCACTGGCTCCTTCCTTTCTTTCCATAACCCTATCCCCTCCAGTTCTCTCTCACCCACCCCAATTTCAATCTCAGAGTTTATCATTTCATCATTTTCTTTATTTTAAGTCTTTATTGAATTTGTTACAATATTGCTTCTGTTTTTGTTTTATATTGAATATTGCTTGTTTTATATGGAAATATTGTTTTATATTGAATATTTTATATTGAATATTGCTTCTTTGTTTGTTTTGTTTTCAGGTTTTCATTTTTTGTTTTTTTTTTTTTTTTTTTTGCCACAAGGCATGAGGAATCTTAGCTCTATGACCAGGGATAAAACCCACACCTCCTGCACTGGAGGTGAAGTCTTAACCACTGAACCACCAGAGAAGTCCCTCATCACTTTCTTGAATTGCCTTCAGCTCCTTTGTCCCTTCAGCTGTTTACCCCCTTTATCTGAAAAGCCCTTATACCAGAAGGACCCAAATGTTAGTGTTTATCTGTCTTTTTTTTTTTTTTTTTAATTTTAAAATCTTTAATTTTTGCATGTGTTCCCAAACATGAACCCCCCTCCCACCTCCCTCCCGATAACATCTCAGTGAGTCATCCCCATGCACCAACCCCAAGCATGCTGTATCCTGCGTCAGACATAGACTGGCAATTCAATTCTTACATGATAGTATACATGATAGAATGCCATTCTCCAAAATCATCCCACCCTCTCCCTCTCCCTCTGAGTCCAAAAGTCCGTTATACACAGCTGTGTCTTTTTTCCTGTCTTGCATACAGGGTCGTCATTGCCATCTTTCTAAATTCCATATATATGTGTTAGTATACTGTATTGGTGTTTTTCTTTCTGGCTTACTTCACTCTGTATAATCGGCTCCAGTTTCATCCATCTCAACAGAACTGATTCAAATGTATTCTTTTTAATGGCTGAGTAATACTCCATTGTGTATATGTACCACAGCTTTCTTATCCATTCATCTGCTGATGGACATCTAGGTTGTTTCCATGTCCTGGCTATTATAAACAGTGCTGCGATGAACATTGGGGTACATGTGTCTCTTTCAATTCTGGTTTCCTCGGTGTGTATGCCCAGCAGTGGGATTGCTGGGTCATAAGGTAGTTCTATTTGCAATTTTTTAAGGAATCTCCACACTGTTCTCCATAGTGGCTGTACTAGTTTGCATTCCCACCAACAGTGTAGGAGGGTTCCCTTTTCTCCACACCCTCTCCAGCATTTATTGCTTGCAGATTTTTGGATCGCAGCCATTCTGACTGGTGTGAAGTGGTACCTCATTGTGGTTTTGATTTGCATTTCTCTGATAATGAGTGATGTTGAGCATCTTTTCATGTGTTTGTTAGCCATCCGTATGTCTTCTTTGGAGAAATGTCTATTTAGTTCTTTGGCCCATTTTTTGATTGGGTCGTTTATTTTTCTGGAATTGAGCTGCATAAGTTGCTTGTATATTTTTGAGATTAGTTGTTTGTCAGTTGCTTCATTTGCTATTATTTTCTCCCATTCAGGAGGCTGTCTTTTCACCTTGCTTATAGTTTCCTTTGTTGTGCAGAAGCTTTTAATTTTAATTAGATCCCATTTGTTTATTTTTGCTTTTATTTCCAGAATTCTGGGAGGTGGATCATAGAGGATCCTGCTGTGATGTATGTCTGAGAGTGTTTTGCCTATGTTCTCCTCTAGGAGTTTTATAGTTTCTGGTCTTACATTTAGATCTTTAATCCATTTTGAGTTTATTTTTGTGTGCGGTGTTAGAAAGTGATCTAGTTTCATTCTTTTACAAGTGGTTGACCAGTTTTCCCAGCACCACTTGTTAAAGAGATTGTCTTTACTCCATTGTATATTCTTGCCTCCTTTGTCAAAGATAAGATGTCCATATGTGTGTGGATTTATCTCTGGGCTTTCTATTTTGTTCCATTGATCTATGTGTCTGTCTTTATGCCAGTACCATACTGTTTTGATGACTGTGGCTTTGTAGTATAGCCTGAAGTCAGGCAAGTTGATTCCTCCAGTTCCATTCTTCTTTCTCAAGATTGCTTTGGCAATTCGAGGTTTTTTGTATTTCCATACAAATCTTGAAATTATTTGTTCTAGTTCTGTGAAAAATATGGCTGGTAGCTTGATAGGGATTGCATTGAATTTGTAAATTGCTTTGGGTAGTATACTCATTTTCACTATATTGATTCTTCCAATCCATGAGCATGGTATATTTCTCCATCTATTAGTGTCCTCTTTGATTTCTTTCATCAGTGTTTTATAGTTTTCTATATATAGGTCTTTAGTTTCTTTGGGTAGATATATTCCTAAGTATTTTATTCTTTTCATTGCAATGGTGAATGGAATTGTTTCCTTAATTTCTTTTTCTACTTTCTCATTATTAGTGTATAGGAATGCAAGGGATTTCTGTGTGTTGATTTTATATCCTGCAACTTTACTATATTCATTGATGAGCTCTAGTAATTTTCTGGTGGAGTCTTTAGGGTTTTCCATGTAGAGGATCATGTCGTCTGCAAACAGTGAGAGTTTTACTTCTTCTTTTCCAATTTGGATTCCTTTGATTTCTTTTTCTGCTCTGATTGCTGTGGCCAAAACTTCCAGAACTATGTTGAATAGTAGCGGTGAAAGTGGACACCCTTGTCTTGTTCCTGACTTTAGGGGAAATGCTTTCAATTTTTCACCATTGAGGATAATGTTTGCTGTGGGTTTGTCATATATAGCTTTTATTATGTTGAGGTATGTTCCTTCTATTCCTGCTTTCTGGAGAGTTTTTATCATAAATGGATGTTGAATTTTGTCAAAGGCCTTCTCTGCATCTATTGAGATAATCATATGGTTTTTATTTTTCAATTTGTTAATGTGGTGAATTACATTGATTGATTTGCGGATATTGAAGAATCCTTGCATCCCTGGGATAAAGCCCACTTGGTCATGGTGTATGATCTTTTTAATGTGTTGTTGGATTCTGATTGCTAGAATTTTGTTGAGGATTTTTGCATCTATGTTCATCAGTGATATTGGCCTGTAGTTTTCTTTTTTTGTGATATCTTTGTCAGGTTTTGGTATTAGGGTGATGGTGGCCTCATAGAATGAGTTTGGAAGTTTACCTTCCTCTGCAATTTTCTGGAAGAGTTTGAGTAGGATAGGTGTTAGCTCTTCTCGAAATTTTTGGTAGAATTCAGCTGTGAAGCCGTCTGGACCTGGGCTTTTGTTTGCTGGAAGATTTCTGATTACAGTTTCAATTTCCGTGCTTGTGATGGGTCTGTTAAGATTTTCTATTTCTTCCTGGTTCAGTTTTGGAAAATTGTACTTTTCTAAGAATTTGTCCATTTCTTCCACGTTGTCCATTTTATTGGCATACAACTGCTGATAGTAGTCTCTTATGATCCTTTGTATTTCTGTGTTGTCTGTTGTGATCTCTCCATTTTCATTTCTAATTTTATTGATTTGATTTTTCTCTCTTTGCTTCTTGATGAGTCTGGCTAGTGGTTTGTCAATTTTATTTATCCTTTCAAAGAACCAGCTTTTGGCTTTGTTGATTTTTGCTATGGTCTCTTTTGTTTCTTTAGCATTTATTTCTGCCCTAATTTTTAAGATTTCTTTCCTTCTACTAACTCTGGGGTTCTCCAATTCTTCCTTTTCTAGTTGCTTTAGTTGTAGAGTTAGGTTATTTATTTGACTTTTTTCTTGTTTCTTGAGGTATGCCTGTATTGCTATGAACTTTCCTCTTAGCACTGCTTTTATAGTGTCCCACAGGTTTTGGGTTGTTGTGTTTTCATTTTCATTAGTTTCTATGCATATTTTGATTTCTTTTTTGATTTCTTCTGTGATTTGTTGGTTATTCAGAAGTGTGTTGTTCAACCTCCATATGTTGGAATTTTTAGTAGTTTTTCTCCTGTAATTGAGATCTAATCTTAATGCATTATGGTCAGAAAAGATGCTTGGAATGATTTCGATTTTTTTGAATTTATCAAGTTTAGATTTGTGGCCCAGGATGTGATCTATCCTGGAGAAGGTTCCATGAGCACTTGAAAAAAAGGTGAAATTCGTTGTTTTGGGGTGAAATGTCCTATAGATATCAATTAGGTCTAACTGATCTAATGTATCATTTAAAGTTTGCGTTTCTTTGTTAATTTTCTGTTTAGTTGATCTGTCCATAGGTGTGAGTGGGGTATTAAAGTCTCCCACTATTATTGTGTTATTGTTGATTTCCCCTTTCATACTTGTTAGCATTTGTCTTACATATTGCGGTGCTCCTATATTGGGTGCATATATATTTATAATTGTTATATCTTCTTCTTGGATTGATCCTTTGATCATTATGTAGTGGCCTTCTTTGTCTCTTTTCACAGCCTTTGTTTTAAAGTCTATTTTATCGGATATGAGTATTGCCACTCCTGCTTTCTTTTGGTCTCT